>NW_011495050.1:11566733-11573357 GCF_000754665.1 Bison bison bison | reverse complement strand
ATCCCTCCCAGCATCACAGTCTTTTCCAGTGAGTCAACTCTTCGCATGAGGTGGCCAAAGTACTGGAGTTTCAGCTTTAGCATCATTCCTTCCAAAGAAATCCCAGGGCTGATCTCCTTCAGAATGGACTGGGTGGATCTCCTTGCAGTCCAAGGGACTCTCAAGAGTCTTCTCCAACACCACAGTTCAAAAGCATCAATTCTTCAGTGCTCTGCTTTCTTCACAGTCCAACTCTCACATGCATACATGACCACTGGAAAAACCACAGCTTTGACTTTGTTGGCAAAGTAATGTCTCTGTTTTTCAATATGCTATCTAGGTCGGTAATAACTTTCCTTCCGTTTGATTACTGTTTCGTAATTACTCAGTGGTTAATGATCATTTTGTTCTTTGGCCCTGAAGGCCACATGAGTTATAGTTTCACTCCCCACATATTCTTTCATTCACAGCTGAAAGTATAATAAAGCTGGCTTGGATTCAGTTTCAGAACCTTCACCTTGGAGCGGTGTTGGTCCCCTGATCCTCGCTTTTCTCTAAATTTTTGTGTCTCATTTCTCATTCTCTCACTGTGTATTGCGCTTTCAGAAACTCTGCTTGTTGATCTGGTCTTGAAAGATGTTCCCAACTCAGGGAGTGAACCCATGTCTCCTGTGTCTCCTGCATTGCAGGCAGATTCTTTACCTGCTGAGCCATCCAGGTTTAGCATCAAGAACATATTTGTACATTATATTGACTATATCATGATAATTGCATCATCAGAGGAAGAAACTCAGGAAGAAGAAAAAGCTATAGGGACATATATGACAAATAGAGCCTGGTTCATCAATCTAGCTACCATAGGAAAGCCCATACTGATTTGTGCATTCCTGGGAATGATATGGAATAGAGCAGAGACAGTAATCAAATCATTAAAAATAAATTACCTCTAACATCTTTGCAATAAGCAAGAATTCCAGCAAATTGCAGAAGTATTTGAATTTGGCAAAATTCCTTCTCTCGGAATTATTTTTTACCAAAATGTTGAATCACAATGCCACCAAAGATATATCTAATTTGAGGAAATTTTGAGTGGAAATTAATGATTTAAAACAAAAACAAAAACTAGAGTGATAGCACAAACTGACTTGGACCCTATGAATCAACTGTTCAGATGAAATTTGCCATCTACACAATAAGAATAAATATATAGTAGCCTTTGGCAGAAATTTAATAGGATTCCTTAGGGGAACCTATTTGCTTTTCTCTCTTCCTAAGATAGACTTCCCTGGTGGCTCAGATGGTAAAGCGTCTGCCTACAATGCAGGAGACCTGAGTTCAATCCCTGGCTTGGGAAGATACTCTGGAGAAGGAAATGGAAACCCACTCCAGTACTCTTGCCTGGAAAATACCATGGATGGAGGAGCATGGTAGGCTACAGTCCATGGGGTCACAAAGAGTCAGACACTTCCTGAGATAGCTGCTCATATAACCCATTTGAAATACAACTGATAACTTATAAACCACTCCCACCATTAAAGGACATCAGATAACCTTCAAGACATCTTGTCTTGGGTAATATCAGAAAGGTTTTTGAGGGGAGTGACACAACAAAGCACATTGATAAAATAGAAATGGTGTTGTCAGACAAATACTAAAGGGAAAATTCATCATCTACAGTGTATATGACCACTGGTGTTGGAGAAGACCCTTAAGAGTCCCTTGGACTGCAAGGAGATCCAACCAGTCCATTCTAAAGGAGATCAGTCCTGGTGTTCTTTGGAAGGATTGATGCTAAAGCTGAAACTCCAATACTTTTGCTACCTCATGTGAAGAGTTGACTCATTGGAAAAGACTCTGATGCTGGGAGGGATTGGGGGCAGGAGGAGAAGGGGGTGACAGAGGATGAGATGGCTGGATGGCATCACTGACTCGATGGACGTGAGTTTGAGTGAACTCCAGGAGTTGATGGTGGACAGGGAGGCCTGGCATGCTGCAATTCATGGGGTCTCAAAGAGTCAGACATGACTGAGCGACTGAACTGAACTGACAGTGTATATGAGCAAGTTGTTACTCTGCTCATCAGGCAAGTACAAGATCTCTTTGAGAACTCTCTGTTCCCATTACTCTGTGGTCTGAGTCCCATTACATCTCAAAAGAGATTAAGCAAACTGCTCTGAATTGAAGGTTTCAAAGCTATTTGGAAAATAGCAGTAATAACTGTCTGTTTATATGTGCACACATGCACTCAGTTGCTCAGTCATGTCCAACTCTTTGCCACCCCACAGACTGTAGCCTGCCAGGCTCCCTAATGGTGAGGGAGGGGGATATTTTTGGCAAGAATACTGAAGTGGGTTACCATTTCCTCCTCAAGGGATCTTCCTGACTTCCTGACCTAGGGTTCAAGCCCATATCTCCTGCATCTCCTGCATTGGCAGGCAGATTCTTTACCACTGAGTTACCTGGAAAGCTCAGCAGTAATAATAAGCAAATGGCAAAATGTCAATAAGAGCAAGTTGAAAAATGGGCAGAGTTGAGAGATATCTACTTAATTGTGAATGAAGGTAGGACCCTACTTTCTGGGTACTATTTATATATTCACCAGATATTGGTGTGTATGCAGTAACTTTGTTATGTGGCTAAATATGAGGTTGTAGATGATGACTAGTAAAAACAAACCAAAAAAGCCACACAAACAAAAACTCTTACAGGCCACCTAAGTTATGGAACTTAAAGAGTTAAAACAGGTCATGTGGATGCCCACCAAAAAAATCTCAATGGTGACCCAAAAGAGAATTGAAATGCTAAGGCAGATATTTAGTAAGAAATCTGGATTCATGATATAGGTGTTTATGTAGATATTCAGGCCTTGTACCTGGAGGCCGAAAGAACACTGGGTATCTGAGAAAGAATCTAAACCCAATGACAATAAGAAAGGAAACTGCTTGAAAATGGAAGTGGGTGAATTTCCCTGAGGGGAAAAGTTGGCATGTTCACAAATAGATTACACTGAACCTTTCTGAGATCACCACAAGCCACAACTAGATGTTACTGAGTTTGACTGTGCTGTGCTTAGTCACTCAGTTGTGTCCAACTCTTTGTGACCCCATGGACTGTATCCTGCCAGGCTCCTCTGTCCTCAGGATTTAGCAGGCAAGAATACTGGAGTGAGTTGCCATGCCCTTCTCCAGATTTTCCCAACCCAGGGATTTCAGGGATTGGATTCATTACCGTCTGAGCCAACAGGGAAGCTCACTGATTTTGACACCTATGCTGTATTAGGCTCTACTTACTTAGACACAAAGCACTCTGGAATATACAATTAATGTTTGGGACGTAAAGTTCTTTATCGATTTTGTTCATTTGATAACTTTTCTTTTTTCTTCCTCTCAAGGTACATATTTTACTGACACTAAATGGTGAGGAAAACATAATATGAGCTGGACATATCATATTCCTTATCACTCTCTGACTGTTGGCCTCATAGGAAATTGGAATAGATGATTGAAACACTATTTATTCAAAAGAGGTGGTGAAAAGTTTTAGTGTTGAATTAGTAAGTCAGATTAGTATGTTGTGTCAGGAGACACTTTAGGCATTACTGACAAAATGGAGGCATGGCCCCAACCCCCTCTCCTCACCCCACAGGCATGGTCCCGGGATGAAGGAGTTAGGTTTTGTGATTCTGACTTGTTCTTTCCTTTCTTCAGTTGAGTTGGCTAGAAAGAATGTTAAGGTGCTTATTGTTCTTGAGAAAAGCATGAGAAAGCACAAAGCCTTCTTCAGTTGTGCCCAAAAAATAATCTATAAAGTAACCATTGACATTTGTTCAAGGATCTTTACAAAGAATGTTCCAGGATGAGCACACAGGCCACAGCTTGAGGCCTTGGGAAAGACTGTTATCTGAGACCCATTTGTGAGGGAAATATTTATGGCAAAAGAAGTTTGCTGAGTTTAGGGTTTAGGAGTAATTAAGAATAGTTAGAAGCTCAAAGTTTAAGGAATGTTGTAGTGTTAGCATATTTTAGTGTAGCTTATAGAGATTAGGAATTTTAGAGATATTAATAGCTAGAAGCCTTTTTAGGAGATAGTGATCTTAAGATGCTATGGGCAGATGCTACTGGGCAAACAGGATTTAGAAAGATAAGAAATAAACTGAGGAATGCAGCATGAATTACAATGTAATCACAAGTATAAGACACATAAGAGGAAGTAGATAATAGATTGGAGAGGGCAATGGCAACCCACTCCAGTGCTCTTGCCTGGAGAATCCCATGGATGGAGAAGCCTGGTGGGCTGCAGTCCATGGGGTCGCTGGAAGTCGGACACGACTGAACGACTTGAATTGAAGAAGGAAGTGGCAATCCACTCCAGTGTTCTTGCCTGGAGAATCCCAGGGACGGGGAGCCTGGTGGGCTGCTATCTCTGGGGTCACACAGAGTCGGACACGACTGAAGCAACTTAGCAGCAACAGCAGCAGATAATAGATAGTAAAGCCGATTCTGAGAGAATTGCTGAAGCAGGAACTCTGTTTGTAGTGCAACAATCATTTCTGGAGACAATAAATCTTGGGGGGAAACTAAAAATGTCAAACTTCTGACCTAATGCTTTTGTCAAAGTATAAAAGAAAACCTGAAGCTTGAAATATACATGTAGTCCCGTACCTCGAGTCAGAGGCTACATCATTGTCCACCGACACCGCTCACCCCTTCAGGCTGATTCCCTGGCTGCTGGAGCTGGACTCCGGCAATGTTGAATTGGAGAATTAAATGGGAGAATAAATTAAGTAAGGACTTGACTAGATGGCAGAAAGTGAAGAGGAACTAAAGAGCCTCTTGATGAAAGTGAGAGGAGAGTGAAAAAGCTGGCTTAAATCTCAACATTCAGAAAACTAAGATCATGGCATCTGGTCCCATCATGTCATGGCAAATAGATGGGGAAACAATGGAAACAGTGACTGACTTTATTTTCTTAGGCTCCAAAATCACTGCAGATGGTAACCGCAGCCATAAAATTAAAAGTCACTTATTCCTTGGAAGAAAAGCTATGACAAACCCAGACAGCATACTAAAAAGCAGAGACAATTACTTTGCTGACAAAGGTCTATTTAGTGAAAGCTATAGTTTTTCCAGTAGTCATGTATGCATGTGAGAGTTGGACTATAAAGAAAACTGAGTGCTGAAGAACTGATGCTTTTGAACTGTGGTGTTGGAAGACTCTTGAGAATCCCTTGGAATGCAAGGAGATCAAACCAGTCAATCTTAAAGGAAATCAATCCTGAATATTCATTGGAAGTACTGATGCCGAAGCTGAAGCTCCAATGTTTTGGCCTCCTGGTACAATGAGCCAACCCCTTAGAAAATACACTTATGCTGGGAAAGATTGAAGACAGGAGGAGAAGGGGATGACAGAGGACAAGATGATTGGATGGCATCATGGACATGAGTCAGACATGAGTCACAAAGAGTCGGACACAACTGAGCGGCTGAAATGAACTACTAGAAGGGTTTCCAGGGTCAGAAAATAGCAATGAGAGGATGAAAATGGATTCAGTTTTGCAAGTACGTATGTTTGCCACTTCTCTACATTTTTCTTTTGTTTGATCTGAGAATCTTGAGCATAAAGTTACCTAAGGAGAATATCAATGTCCAAAATAGAACACAATATTGAATTCAACAGATCACATTTCTTAAGACATGACCCATAAATTCACCCCATGTAAACAAATTAAAGTTAACTGTAAATTTAATTCTATTACCAAGGCATAAGAGTCAGTTCTGTGAGTCTTTACCTTTATAATACCTTGACATCCGTCAGGGTGTGAAACCAAAGGATGTATCAGTAAATCTGCTGTTGGATATGGGCTCTGAGGGGAAATTGTATGCCTCTTGATTTAGAAAGGGTTTTCTCAGTGACTGAGCAGTAACGAATCCTCCTGCAACACAGGAGACACAGGAGACAGGGGTTCAATCTCTGGGTTGGGAAGATCCCTTGAAGGAGGAAATGGCAACCCACTCCAGTGCTCTTGCCTGGAAAAATCTCAAGGACAGAGGAATCTGGCAGGCAACTGTTTATAGGGTTCAAAAAGTCGGACATGACTGAATGCCTGAGCACGTAATTTAGAAAGCTCAACTGTGGGATGATAGTGAAGATCTAAACAGGTAATAAATGGAAAGCAAAGATGGGCAAGTGTATTGCAGAGAGAAAAAGTGCTTATATAACTGGATTTCTATCTAGTAAAGAATGCAATCATTGTTTCTGCATGGAAATATCAAAGCAAGAGAGAAAAAAAAAGAACTTAGTTATATTTTTTGGATCTAGTGTTGACTACTGGCTGATGTATGGAGAAGTCCTCAGACTTATATCTCCAGAAAAGAAGACTGAAATCATGTTTACATGTTTATTTTCAAATATTCCCTAAAGTCTCTCCTTGAATAATCTGTAGGAAAAAAAAAATGATACAATACCCCCTGATGACTCAATGTATATGAAGTCAACTGCAACTATCTCTGATTCACATTTTGTATGATTATCATTCTAGTTACTTATTACCACATTCATCACCATTTCCTCAACATTGCTTTTTTTAAATAAATATGCATAACTTTTATTTAGTATGTTATTTCTATTTGTGCCACAATGTTTTCC
>NW_011495050.1:11535898-11566633 GCF_000754665.1 Bison bison bison | reverse complement strand
CTTTCTTTCTTTCTGTACTTTTTTTTAAGTAGGAAGAACATTCTAAATGACTGTAGTAGATTTATAAAGTATGACCACTATGTCACATCAAGAAAAAAGGAACTTTGAAATGACTGTCCTCCAAGTTTCTACTTTAAATGTCTTTTTATAACCATCTGTCTTCCTACTATTTATTACCAGAATGTACCAGAGTGATTCAGTCTCTTGATGATATACTTACTGACTTTCAAATCAAAGAAAGGGAAACTTCACTAGATTATTCAGTTTCAAGTTCTTACATATAGATTTACAAGCAGCTAAATGTTTCATGCAAAGGCCCATCTAGAGCTTCAGGGTACCTGTGACCCCCAAGAATGCATTTCAAAATATATGTCTGTGGAGTATTCTGCTGAGAAGCAAGGTACCAATCTAGCGCTAATAAAGTGACAAATTTGAGGAGCTCAGTTTCTTCCTCTTTCAGCTTCTGAAAGTCCCAGGTATTCCTTGGCTTGTGGCAGCATAACTACAATATATGCCTACCTCTGTCTTCGCACAATATTCTTTTTCTTTTTTTACTCATATAGGAAATTGGCCTATACATTTTAATTTGCTTTGGGACTATAGGATTGGTCACAGGGTAGAAACAGAGTCAATGATTATAATGATTTGCTGAATAGAAGGAAGTAGATGGATTCTGGAGTCAGATATGCCAGAATTTGGGAGCCTCCACTATATGCTAAGGGCTATATAATTTCTCACAGTTACTTATCTACAGATTCAGAGCCTCAGTTCCCTCTTGTTTAAAAGATTAATAATACTTCCCTCTTATAGTGGCTTCCTCAGTGGCTCAGACAGTAAAGAATCTGCCTACAATGCAGGAAACCCAGGTTTGAGCTCTGGGTCTGGAAGATCCCATGGAGAAGGGAATGGCAACCCACTCCAGTATTCTTGCCTGGGGAATTCCATGGACAGAGGAACCTGGTGGGCTACAGTGCATGGGGTCACAAACAGTCAGACATGGCAGAGTGACTAACACTTATGGTATTATTCAGTAAGCTATTATGTGGGAAAGCTCCAGGTTGCTTTACTGACACCTAACAAGTAGTCAAGTAATAACTGTTTTCCCATTTCCATTCTCTCTAATAAACATATTCATCTTAACAATATCTGAGCTCAAATGATATTATAAGTCACTATGTGAAGTAATTAAGCCACTGAAACACATTTTTTTCTCATCTCTAAATATTAATAGTCTCTTAATCAATAAGATTTACATTTGAACCACCACTGCCCTTGCAAGTAAAGAAAACTGACTAATTAAAGAGGAACTGAACACAAATTTTCAATTTTGGTAGAGACAAAAAAATACAACAGTTACACTTTGATCAAGTATACCACACACAGTGAGTGCCAAGTTATAAATACTAAACACTTTAATAATTTACCAGGTGTTCTATGCAAACTTTCTGGTTTCAAATTTTTTTTTAAAAAGAATATTACTTCTTTCAATGTAAACATTTGTTAGAAAGTTTAGAAAAATCAAGAGAGTCAGTTACAAATAATTGCTTGATTTATTGCTGAGTGGCTGATTTTCATTGAAAGTAAGATAAAAATCAAACAATGCAGTTGATTTAGAAAAGACATAATTCCCCACTCTTTATCTTTTGAATTTTTTTATGCATAAATCTAAACTCTTTAAATATACCCAAATTAAGGCTTCCTTATTCTAAAAAAAACATTTAAAGGTAGCTCTGAATTCTGAACATTAGATTGATTAAAGCACTGAATGGAGGGAAATTTATAAGAATACATCCCAGCTTTATTTCAGCTTTATGAGTGTAACATTTTGTTTGTGGGCATAAATTATAAAAGCAGTCCATTAGCTAATTAGGTAATTTTTAAAGACAAATCTTCTCTCCCTGAGCAAATTTCAAATCATTATATTATACAATTTTAATGTTCAAAATCCTTTGTGAACCAACCAATTGGATACTTTGAGAATTCTAGAATATATATAGTCTTCCTTCTTGAATCAACTAAACATAATTTAGTTATAACTCTACTAATCCAGAAACCAGTAAGAGTCCCCATTTTAACACACATATTAAACCAGAAGTAAGTGAAAATTATTTTCTTACAAGAGATTGTGTACCTTTGTATGGAACTTTATAATATTAGTTCAAGCTCTTTTTTACTACATGATCTCATCCAATCCTCACAGAGACATTATTACCCTTGCTTTCATTCTTTTCAATTAAACTGTACCTCATAGGACTTTTTTGAATTGTAGAAGAATTGTGAGTACACAGGTCTCATATATCCAGAACCCAGTTTTCCCTGTTATTAACATTTTACATTTGTAAGAAATCTTTGTGAAAACTCATGAGCAAGATTAGCACATTATTATGAACTACTGGTTTCTTTAGATTTCGTTAATTTGTACTTGCTGTCCTTTACAGTTCCAGGATCCTATGTAGGATAACATATTATGTTTAGTTGTCAGGTCTCTTATGTTCCTTTCTCTGTGGCAGTTCTGGCATTTTCCTTGTTTCAAATAACCTTGAAAGTTTTTAAAGGTACTAGTCAGGTATTCTGTAGAATGTCCTTTGATTGGCATATTTTCCTTATGCTACAGCTAGGGTTACGAGTTATTGTGAGGGAGATCAAAGATTCTATGTCTAGATTCATTTGTCTCCATATGGATATCCAATTTTCCAGGACCATTTGTTAAAAGACTGTCATTTCTTCTCTTTGCTCCTTTTTCAAAGATCAGTTGATTATATCTGTGTGTCTATTTCTCAGCTTTCTACTCTGCTGCACTGATTTATATGCTTGTTCTTTCATCAATCTGTATCGTCCTAATTACCATAGTTTCAGATGTCTTGAAGTTCAACTTTGTTCCTTTTATAAATGTGCTGGCTATTTTGTTTTTCCATATAAACTTTAAAACCAATTTACTGATAACTTATAAAATAGCTTGTTGGGATTTGCGTTGTATTGAGATTGACGGGAAGAATCAACACGTTAACGACATTGTCTTCTGATTAATGCATGTAATATCTCTTAATTTATTAAGTTCTTTTGACCTTTCAGCTTTAGATTTTTTCCTATATTAAATTGGCACATTTTATTTACATGTATTTCAGATAATGTGACATATTATGCACGTATTATTTTTAATTTCAAATTCCAGTTGTTCATTCAGCTCAGTTCAGTCACTCAGTTGTGTCTGACTCTTTGTTATCCCATGGACTGCAGCACGCCAGGCTTCCCTGTCCATCACCAACTCCCAGAGCCTACTCAAACTCATGTCCATCGAGTCAGTGATGCCATTCAACCATCTCATCCTCTGTTGTCCCCTTCTCCTCCTGACTTCAATCTTTCCCACCATCAGGGTCTGTTGAGAATGAGTCAGTTCTTCACCTCAGGTATGTCCATTGCAGGTATTTTTAAAAAGTTATGCAATTAAAAGACACTTGCTCATTGGAAGAAAAGCTTTGACAAACATAGACAGCATATTAAAATGGAGAGACATTACTTTGCTGACAAATGTCCATCTAGTCAAAGCTACAGTTCTTCCAGTAGTCATGTATGGATGTGAGAGTTGGACTGTAAAGAAAGCTGAGTGCCGAAGAATTTATGCTTTTGAACTGTAGTGTTGAAAAAGACTCTTGAGAGTCCCTTGGACTGCAAGGAGATCAAACCAGTCAGTCCTAAAGGAAGTCAGTCTAGACCTAGTTAGCTCTAGGTCTTGTTTTTGCTGACTGTATAGAGCTAAAAAATGCCAATAATCATCTGAAACTTCAGTGAGTTGTAATCTTTTTGTAAAAGTAACATTAAAAATCACCGATCACATATCACCATAACAAAGATAATAAGGAAAAATTTTGAGATATTGTGAAAATTACCAAAATGTGATACAGAAATATGAAGTGAGCAAATATTGTTGGAGAAAATGGGGAAGATAGATTTGCTTGATGCCGATTTGCCACAGTCCTTCAATTTGTGGGGGGGAAAATACAGCAATATCTGCAAAGTTCTGTACAACAAAGCACAATAAAACAAGGTATGTCCATATTCTGTTGGTAATGGAGTGCCTGAACTTCTATATATTAAAAATGTTTATAATATTCTTTTACATTTTCACAATCATTTTCTATTTGTGTGTGTGCAAACAATACTGATTTAATGTGGCCAATTCTTCCCCTTACATGTATTGTGATGTAGACTTCCTGAGATGAAGGGGGCTCTGCCATTAACTGTGTCACTTTAGTAATTTATTTAATCTTTATACACATTAATCTCTTCATCTATAAGGTGAAGATGATAGTAATACCTGCTTTGTAGGGTTTGTGTGGGGATAAAATGCATTAATATATTATACAAAGGATGTAGCTCCTACTCCATAGAAAGTAATATTTACTTGTTAACTATTATCGTTTCTTTCCTTGCATCCTAAGAATAGAAAAGTCTTTCTCTTCCAAAAGAGTTATAAATAGTCTATTATGTCTGTTGTCTGTTCAGAACTTCATTCTTCATGTGGAAATATTTAATTAGTCCATGCTTCTATATATTTTAATGTATAGATATTTCTGAGTTTCCATTCATTGTTTCTCTAAATAGCCAATCCGTTTTTCACATGACTTCAGAAAATATTTTTTCATTTATAAGTATCATTTTCGCTTGATTTTACATTAATTTTTAAAAGGTCTTTGTGGGGGTTCAATATTTCTCTAGGTTATGATAGCTGCAAAATGTGATATAGCAGGGGTCCCCAACTCCTGCACTATGAACCTTACTGTTGGGAACCAGGCCACACAGCCAGAGGTGAGCAGTGGGCAAGTGACCAAGCTTCATCTGTATTTAAAACCACTCTCTAAGGCTTGCATTACTGCCTGAGCTCTACTTCTTGTCAGATCAGTGGCAGCATTAGCCTCTCAAAGGAGTGTGAACCCTAATCTTAAATTCAATAAAAAATTCTGAGATTGCCACAAAATAAAAACAAAGTGCACGATAATGTGCTTATATCATCCTGAAATCACCCCCATCACCTGACCCTGGTCAATGGAAAAACTGTCTTCCTCGAAATTGGTCCCTGGTGCCAAGAAGGTTGGGGATTGCTGTGATAAAGGATTCCACCCATTTTCTGACTTGGAACTGAAGTGGAAACTTTAAACACAACTAACAGAATAAAAGAAGTGAAAGCGTTAGTCTCTCAGTCATGTCCTACTCTTTGCAATCCCATGGACTGTAGCCTGCCAGCTCCTCTGTTCATGGGGTTCTCCAGGCAAGAATTCTGGAGAGGGTAGCCATTCCCTTCTCTAGGGGATCTTCCAGACCCAGGAATCGAACCCAGGTCTCTCACATTGCAGGTAGATTCTTTGTTGTCTGAACCACAGAATAAAAGGCTTTTCTGTTGGTTCAGCAGGCTTCACTGGTGACTCAGATGGTAAAGAATCCGCCTGCAAATGCAAGAGAACTGAGTTAGATCCCTGGGATGGGAAGATCCCTTGGAGGAGGGCATGGCAACCCACTCCAGTATTCTTGCCTGGAGAATCCCATGGATAGAGGAGCCTGGTGGGTTACAGTCCCTGGAGTCACAAAAGAATCAGGCATGACTTAGAGTCTAAACAACAACAACAAAATAAAATATAAGACCTGATTTGAGTCTTGATGCTGAGAGGAGAGCTGGCTTCAGTTCTGTTGACCTATGAACTGAGCATTAGCCAAATGAAAATGAGAGGTCTTAAATTCCTAATCTTATTCTGCCTTACTCTACCTCATTTTCTGAAATTCCTAATGTGTTAAATAAACATAATTATTTGAAAAGTTGTAGTGTAAAATACAATGTCCCAGGTCTATGTAGTGATCAGTTTGAGACATAATGAGTTTATTTTTATCATGTGTACTTTTTTTAGCTCTGATAGAAGAGCAGTCTCTTCCTAACTCTTGGTAGATATCCTAGATTAATAGCAAAGATTCTTTCTAGATCTGAATTATACATCTTTCCCAGTTTTGATTTTTCTCTGTTAACCTCTGAGAATTATGACAAGAAGTTATATAACTTAGTTATGAAGGCATTCCTTTATTCCTGAAAGAGGAGTTGAGGATATCTGACTTGCAAAATCACTCACAGGATCCTTTGTCATGCCATATTTGTAAGGCTTGGAAAGATATTCTCAATTTCTAAGTCTTGAGCATATTTTTTCATCTAATCTGTACCATAAATAAATAATATTTATTTCTTATGGAAGCAGAGAGAATATTTCCCAAGAAAAATATTCATAGTTTGATGGCAGTAGTGATAAACACTAGATTTTAGATACAGCAAGTGTCAAAAAAACAATACCATATAATTACATTACTGCAGTAACCACATATAGACATAAAAGATGAAGTGACAGCAACAATCACTTTACATCCTAAGTTTTTGCTGAGTCATTTTAACAATGTACAAAATAAAGAATAAACATGACTCACAAAAACATTCAAACTGCAGGCTTTTTATTTTTCTTCTATAATTTTTAGGGTCCTAGGGATTGGGGGCAGGAGGAGAAGGGGACGAAAGAGGATGAAATGGCTGGATGGCATCACTGACTTGATGGACGTGAGTCTGGGTGAACTCCCAGAGTTGGTGATGCACAGGGAGGCCTGGCATGCTGCGATTCATGGGGTCGCAAAGAGTCGGACACGACTGAGCAACTGAACTGAACTGAACTGAATTAGCCTTGTGTGCTAAGTTGCTTCAGTAGTGTCCGACTCTTTGAACCCCATGGACTAGAGTCTTCCAGGCTCCTCCATCCATGAAACTCTACAGGCAAGAATACTGGAGTGGGTTGACCATTTCTTTCTCCAGGGGATCTTCCTGATCCAGGGATCAAACCAGGGTCTCCTGCATTGCAAGAAGATTCTTTACCCTCTGAGCTACAGGGAAGTTCCCTAATTAGCCTTAGAACAATTCAATAGGCAATTAGGAATCTGAACCCTTTCATATTTCTTTAGAATAAATGTTAAAGACAGAATCTGGCGTATAAAGTGGGAATATAAAAGGAAGAAGATATTCTTAAAATAATAAAAGCATACATGTAAATATTTATAAAATTGTTCAATGTTATATTTAGAAGGGTTCATAACTCCTTTTATGATTAAAATTTATCTACAGTCATAAAACCATTTAGAAGTGCCTAGATATTTCAAATGTAATGAATACAGGCTCACTATTCTTGAAAAAAAAAAACAAAACTTTATGTGTACAGTATTACATTTATGCATTAGCATTTGACTATGCATTTAAGTTCCCAAATGATACATTTTCTTTTCACAAAGTCATTTTCCTGCATGAAAATCTCAGTACTATCCTAAAATACGAAAATGCATTAGTTTAAAAATAAAGATGAATCACTTGTGTTTAAAAATCAATTTGAATGTTCTGGGGTAAACTGTATCATTGCTGCAATTCACACCTGTCAAAAATCACTGATTTCTCTGAAACAAAAAACAAAACCGACAGATTTGAAGACAATTTCTGTATCTGAATATCCAACTGTATTTTTCTTCCCACTCTGGTTAATCATATCTTAATTTGTCATTTAAAATATTTTAATACACCAGCTTGTTAGCTTTAGGCACAAATATATTAAATATAATAAAGCAAGAAACATTATATTCTTCATGATTCTTAGAAAGTACACATTTTATTCTTGAAAATAATCTGAGAGATGAGTCAATTTGTTACTCCATTTTTATATTAGTAAAAAACACTAGTGTTCTGTTAAATATTTTTTAATACAGTGAAAAGTCTAGATTTTAAAAAATCTATACACTAGATGCAGTAAGGTAGAATATTAAGAACTTCATATCAGACAGAAATAAATTTGGAATTTTTCAATAAAACATTCTCAATATATTCCAGCTTTGGTCAAGCACATTATAAAACTGACCATTTTTGAATATAAAAGATAATTAAAGCTCAAAACAAAGGAAAATAAATTATTTTTAGATAATGGATGTGTTCTTATAGAGTTACTAAGAGTATATACATCCTTGATTTTGATTTTGAAATTAAAAATCAAGGAACAAATTCCATGAGGACTGTCTAAATCAACAGCATTTCATGGAAATATATTTATTCCCATCAGTATCTTTTGTTGAAATTGCAATTTTTTAATGCTAATATCTGATCTCAAAATGCTTGGAAAATAAAAGGAGTCTGTTTATCAGCCTACAATTGACAGAACATTCTCAGTGAGAGGCAGAGTGGGGAATGATCTGGTGTCCATACCTTAGGGGCTTTTAGATTTCAAACTAGGCTGTTTATACCCAAAGACTTGGAGAATGGTAACTAAGTTTTCATAGCTAACAAGTTGGCAGTTTCAGAGCCTGAGATGACTGCTTTTACACAAAAGAAAAGAAAGATTTCTCCCTGCTGCTGGGAAGAGTACAGAGATCACACAATATATAGAAGGGTAACACTGAGGTTTAAGTTTCTTATTATGATATTGATTCATAGTTGATGGGGAAGAATCTTTTTGAAGAGCTGGGTAGGAGAGTGTTGCTCACGTGGTTTCAAATTTACCCTGTGGGATTCATCCCCATCAAGACGCAGGGCTCTGGAAACCAACCCAATTACTTTCTTGGAAGTTCAATATAGTGAGCTCTCTAATGTTCTCAGGGAGAAACACTACCTGGGGCTTTCAGGTTTTTGTGATGGAGGGGGAAAAAAAAAATCAGCAAAAGTAACAGGAGGTAAGCCACAGTGGCTGCAGCCATATTTCTAAATACAGCCCCATCAAGTGCACAGCAGCAAGTCAGGCCAACTCCTGACAGGCTTCCTGACATACAGATTTAGCCAGTAAAATACAGCAAGCCATTTTTAGATTCAGACACTCTATTATTTACATAGCCAACAAAAGAAAAAGTAGCTAAAGCAGACAATTTATCAAGCTTTGTCCCACACATCAAAAAGGGTGAAACTGAAATAAAAGGAACTAGATGACAATGCAATGCAAGTTCTGGACACCCTGCTTCTGAGAAGCCAATCCTGGAAGGCATTTACAGACTGCTGTTATAACCCAAAGCGCACAGGGCAGAATGCCTCATACCTCATTAGAACCTGGGAGATAATGAAAAACTGAGGGATTACACCTGTCTATGGAATATAACGAGGTGAATAGAAACTGTCCTCAGAGCAGCTTCTCCTAAGCTTTCCATTCTCCTGTGTTCCAGGGGATGGATGACAAGGTGTTGCTCCACCAGGGCTCAGGAAAGCTGGCGTTCAAACCACGCTGTCTGCATGACCTATGTGAACACATACAAGGCTACTAGGCTGCCGCAGTGCAACGTATCCCCTACACCTATGAAATAAAAGTTTTCAACTGTACACATAGTGCCTAGGGCATAATTTTCCCTTTTGTGACATTTCATTTTCTCCTCTACCACCACCAACACTCATACACACAGAGAGAAATATGAGAATAAAGATATTAAAATTGGTTATGAAACACTTGCTGAAAAAGCCATGCTACCAACAATTTCTCCCATGTAAATTAATACATATGACTTTAAATTCCTCAAGTGTATGAACGTAGGTGATTATATTAACACAGATCAATGTTAAACCCAAATCACACTGTAACAACTTCCCATCTTAGGTATAGTCCTTGGGTATACTGCAAAAAAAGATCACGATTTTCTCCTTTCTATATCCCAACCATGTAAAAATAGAACTACCATCTGAACCAGCAATCCCAATTCTGGGTGCATATCCAAAAGAATTGAAGTCAGAATCTCAAAGACATCTTGCCTTCATTGCACCAATATTCACAGTAACCAAGATGTTAAAGTAGTTCAGTATCAACAGATGGATAAAGAAAATATGTACACACATACAATGGAATATGATTTAGCCTTACAAAGAAGGAAACTACCATTTGCAATAACATGAATGGACCTGGAAGGCATTATGTTAAGTGAAATAAGTCATCACAGAAGGACAAACACTGCATAATTCTACTTATATGAGGTATCTAAAATAGTCAAACTTACAGAAGCAGAAAATAGAATGGTGGTTGCAGGGGATGGGGAGAGGGGGAAGCAGAAGTTATTTATCAGTTGATATAAAGTTTATTATACAAGATGAGTAAATTCTAGATGTCTACTGTAAAACATACATATACATGCTACACACTTGTAGTTAACAATATGATGTTGTACACTAAAAAATGTGTTTAGATCTCTTGTTAAATGTTCCCAGAACAATAACAACAAAAAAGCCAAGGGCACAAAGGAGCTTTTAGAGGTGATGGCTATGTTTATAATTTTGATTGTGGTAGTGATATAATCAATATATGCATATGCCCAAATTAATCAAACTGTATATATTAATATTAAATATGTACAGTGTTCTGTATATAATTTACACATCAATAAAGCTACAATAAAGTGGGAGGGAGATTTTCAGCTCCCTCCTTAAATATGCAAAGTCTATTTCTTAAACCTTTTAGAAAGGGTTAGTGTTTTGACTTACTTTTGCTAATAAAGACAGGAAGAGATAGGTTCCAGTTCTGAGGACAAGAGTCCTTGAATGCTTTTCTCTCTCTTCTTTGGAGCTGTATTTAATGTCAACATGTGTGGTCAGATGCCATGGTCACCAAAGACTCCATATGACATCACCCAACAGGCAACCGAATGACATACACTTGCAGCGGTGAAGAACTGTCCAGCTGAGTCCAGCCACAGATAAAGAGCTAGCTGCATTAGTTGTTCTAAGTCAATAAATTTTGCTCTGGTTTGTTTTGTGGCAAAAAGTAACTGACCTAATTATCTAAGAGACTATGTATTTTTTGTGTTCTGAATTTTATTACTGAACAGTTACAGATAAAATGTTAAGTAAAACATATAGTATATACTTTATCAGGGATTTAATTAAAAAAAAACTTTTTCTTGACATTTAATTACTTTGAAACATTTATTATACATAATTAAAGACAGGGATAGACTCCTTGAGCTAAGAGCACTTTTGCTTACTATATATATATATATATCTCATGTATCATTGAGAAAAGACATATATTTGAAACTGAAAGCATACAATACTTTTGCATGAAACCTGATCTACATTATATATAACATGAAGATAAAATGGAGAGTGACTAAATGCCTAGTATTTTCAGTTTAAAATGCACTTAATTTAATCATGTACTTAATTGTGCGGGCTTCCCCAATAGCTCAGTCAGTAAATCATCTGCCTGCAATGCAGGAGACCCAGGTTCGATTCCTGGAGGAGGAAATGGCAACCCACTCAAGTATTCTTGCCTGGAAAATCCCATGGACAGAGGAGCCTGGCAGGCTCACAGTGTCACAAGAGTCAGACATGACTTAGCGACTAGACCGCTACCACCACCACCACTTAATTGTGCAAAACTGGAACATTTTTTGGATCTGTTTAAAAAAATTTAAGTGAATACTTTTCAAACTAAGAAACCACGTCCTGCTTTAGGCAATATTAAGCATTATAATAATAAAATGTACCTAAAATTAAGCACACTAAATTATTTTCCTTTAAAATACTATGATTTTTCTGTGAAAGCATTTCATACCCAATATAAAGAATTCAAGTAATACAGACACATACAAAAATAAAGTGAAAACAAAATTCTACCACTGAGAAATAAAGTGAGTATTATCCCAGATATACCTCTATGCTGCTAAGTCGCTTCAGTCGTGGCCGACTCTGTGTGACCCCATAGACAGCAGCCCACCAGGCTCCCCCATCCCTGGGATTCTCCAGGCAAGAACACTGCAGTGGGTTGCCATTTCCTTCCCCGATGCATGAAAGTGAAAAGTGAAAGTGAAGTCGCTCAGTCGTGTCTGACTCTTCTCGACCCCATGGACTGCAGCCTACTAGGCTCCTCCGTCCATGGGATTTTCCAGGCAAGAGTACTGGAGTGGGGTGCCATTGCCTTCTCCATATACCTCTATATAGACACACAAATGGATTTATCATTTGTCTATCTATCTCTATCACCTCTTACTTCTCTATCTAAATATATGTGTGCATGTGTGTGTGTGAGTGTAGGTTTGAGGGGATAATGGAAACATTATATATGTGCTAGAGAATCAAATCCTTCCCTCTTTTCACCTATTTCCAGAACTGTTTCTCCCATCCTCTAATTCCTTCTTACTTCAGACCACAAGCAATACATACCTGCTCAGTTTGTTTGCCTCCACATTGTGATAAAAGATTTTACTGCAAATTTTCAGAATTATTTTTATTTTTGCTACTCATGGGTGTAGCTCATAGGGAATTATGTCAGAAAGCTCAGCACTTTTTTCAAATATTTTCTGGTTATTTAACTGGCAACAATTTTCAACATATATGGCATTAGGTCAATTTCTTTCCATTATTTGACTGTTTACTGGTGACTATTTTTTTTTTTTCTTTTTTGGCTGTGGGGATCATTTAATTAAGTATTATGATCAGGATATTTTTAGTAGACTTTTAAAACAGTAGACTTTTCAAAACAGAGACTTAAGAGATGCCAGTTCAATGCCTGGGTCAGGAAGATGCCCTGGAGAAGGGCATGGCAACCACTCCAGTATTCTTGCCTAAAGAAGCCCGTGGACCTGGGTGAGCTACAGTGGGGCCTGGTGAGCTACAGTCCATACAGTCGTAGAGTCGGACACAACTAAAACAATTTAGCAGGCAAGCAGTTCAATATGTTTGATAATTGGCTAAGATGCAATCAATATTTATTGAATATAGTTTACCAGGTACAGTATAGATAAACTGGGAGATTTGGATTGACATCTACTCACTACTATATATAAAATATATAAATATATAACTAATAGGGCTCTAGTGTATAGCACAGTGAACTCTACTCAATAATCTGTAATGATCTATATGGAAGAAGAATATAAAAAGAGTGGATATATGTGTGTGTATACCTAAAGCTAACACCTGGAACTAACAAAACATTGTAAATCAACTAACTACACTACAACATAAATTTTAAAATAAAAAAAATGAATAAAATGAAGTGTTATTCTAGATAGAAGCATAATTTAGGCTTGCAGTTTTCCAGAATAAAAAAAAATAAAGGTCATACAGTGAGTATCTGTGGTATGTTCCAATAGGGCTTCCCTGATATCTCAGTTGGTAAAGAATCCACCTGCAATGCAGAGGATCCCGGATTGACTCCTGGGTTGGGAAGATCCTCTGGAGAAGGGATGGCTACCCACTCCAGTATTCCTGGGCTTCCCTTGTGGCTCAACTGGTAAAGAATCCACCTGCAATGTGGGAGACCTGGATTGGATCCCTGGGTTGGGAAGATTCCCCTGGAGAAGGGAAAGGCTACCTACTCCAGTATTCTGGCCTGGAGAATTCCACGAACTGTACAGCCCATGGGGATGCAAAGAATTGGACACAACTGAGTGACTTTCACATTCTTTCTTCTAAATATTTTAGAAGACCACCGTCTTAATTTTGTTGAAATTACTGCAAAAATCTATCCCTTTACTGTTGTATACTTTTCATTCTCTTTATTTTTCATGGCTGTAGATTGTACAGAAAAAAAAAAAAACTTATCTTATTTTGAAGTGGTTTGGCACTGTGTTTGGGGGAAATTGAGCTGAGAAATTGCTCCACCACAGCTAGTTTCACCAAAAAAAACTCTTCAGCAACTGAAGGGATAATTAAGTAATTGCTCCTCAAGCAAAAAGAAATATGAGAAATAGAGTGTGGTAACTGAAATTGAATATCCTACATCCCTGTATGTAAGGAGCTCATTTTGCTAGAAATTATGTCAGTTCATCAGGCAAGGCAAATAAGATAAGCTAATCCTTAACCTTTGAGATACTTAACTGCATTTTTAAAAAATAATTTTTCTTCCTTTTGAAGTAATTTAGATTTTACACCTTGAACTTTAATTCATTAGAGAATAAGGTGCTAATTATGAGCTATTTGTGTTATCTCAGAAATGAATGACTTTCTTTCAATTAGTATTCTAATTTAGTAAGAAAGTTATTCAGTTGAGGACTTGATTCTGAATGCAAACACAGAACTTTCAAGAACTATGAGACTATATCACAGAACTTTCACAAATCGGCACGGGTCTAAGGCTTTGCCTTGCATGTAAGCTAATAATTAATGGATCTTGCCAAAGATTCATGCATGTTGGTAGAAGGCAAGGGGATTGTAGGTTAGAGACAAAAGACCTTATTGCTCACTTCATACAATCATGATGAACTTCATTTTCATGATGTTTTCTCTTATCCTCGAAGTCCCTGGGGGTGATGTGGAGTGACTCATTAGATGTACATACAGTGGGATGTGTCACAGATACGGATCCCCAATTCCTAATAATGGGCGTGAGCAAAATGCCTCAGAGGGTGGCATTATTTTTATTTTATTTTATATTTTACATTATTTTAATTTACAAACCTGTCTTCTGATTTGCATGAACACTATCTTTACCTTCTAAAATGTCCCACTATATAAGCAACTTTGAAAAGATAGTCCAGAACAAAAGTTGTCAGTGCCTTTGCTGGAAGAGATGCACAAACACTGGAAATCTATAGAGAATTGTCTCTCAAAAGAAATGTGGCATTTGAGCAGGAAAGATGATACATTTTTATTTAATATTTAAGGATAATTTCAATTCTAGCTACTCCCACAGGAATAAGTGTTGAGAACTTTAAGTCTTTTGAGATATTACCTCATTTACAAGTACAAAATTTAGAGTGACCCATTTCCTAGGATGCTGCTTAAAAACATGAGGCCAGAGAGAAAGGGCCATTTATTACTCCCAGGAAAGCAGAAGACAGTATCAGTATTTTTGAGCTGATTCCCTAAGCTCTAATGTCTATAAGGTGATATAAAAATACCAAATGACACACACAGTAACATTGTAAGAGAGGGACCCTGAGCTTAGGGACTCTGTATTTTATAATGGGCTCTAAGTATGCCCATCTATTGCTGCAGAAGGCAATTTTATCTGTCTTTTGACTGTACAGTATACGAATACTTGAAAAGCTTCCAGAACAAAGGATCATTACTTCCTCACTTGAAAGACATGTAGAAAAATGAAAGACCCACGAAAAATTGTTTCCCAATAGTGAGTTGCTATGAATCATGAAAAAAAGGAATAATCTAAACCTTAAAGATTCTTGGCATAATTGAGAAAAGATTCCTAGAGCAGAAGGTGCTATAATTCCACAGAAATACAAATACTCAGTGACTTGGAGACTTAAATAGTTTTTACCAATTTATCAGAAGGCAGGGAGATGGTAGATGTGTTGAAAAACATTGTTTATTTTAGTTAGTTTTTTTTTTGGTTTTGGTTGTTTTGCTTCTAATTTTGGAGGTCTGGAGGTATATCTCTAAACCTTCTGTTGAACATTTATGAAATGAGAATGTACTTATCTGCTATAAGCCAATAAATTTGTGCTGTGCTGTGCTAAGTCACTTCAGTCATGTCCTACTCTTTGCGACTCTATGGAATATAGCCCGCCAGACTCCTCTATCCATGGGATTCTCTAGGCAAGAATACTGGAGTGGGTAGCTATGCCCTCCTCCAGGGGATCACAAAGAGTTGGACATGACTGGGCAACTTTCACTTTCACTTGGGGAATGTAGGGTCTCTTACCTTCATTTTGGGCCACACAACACAATTCTAGCTCTTTTCATATAAAGCACTCAAGTTTTGCACATTTTCAAATATTGGCTACATTTATATATCTTTTTTGACTTTGGGTGGGACTTCCCTGGTAGCTCAGACAGTAAAGTGTCTGCCTACAATGTGGGAGAACCAGGTTCAATCCCTGGGTTGGGAAGATCTGCTGGAGAAGGAAATGGCAACCCATTCCAGTATTCTTGCCTGGGAAATCCCACGGACAGAGAAGCCTGCCAGGCTACAGTCCATGAGTCACAAAGAGTCAGACATGACTGAGCAACTTTATTTTGACTTTGGGATTGCATTGCTGCTGCTGCTGCTGCTGCTGCTAAGTCGCTTCAGTCGTGTCTGACTCTGTGTGACCCCATAGACGGCAGCCCACCAGGCTCCGCCATCCCTGGGATTCTCCAGGCAAGAACACTGGAGTGGGTTGCCATTTCCTTCTCCAATGCAGGAAAGTGAAAAGTGAAAGTGAAGTCTCTCAGTCCTGTCCGACTCTAGCGACCCCATGGACTGCAGCCTACCAGGCTCCTCCGTCCATGGGATTTTCCAGGCAAAAGTACTGGAGTGGGGTGCCATTGCCTTCTCTGTGGGATCAGATCAGATCAGATCAGATCAGTCGCTCAGTCGTGTCCGACTCTTTGTGACCCCATGAACTGCAGCACGCCAGGCCTCCCTGTCCATCACCAACTCCGGGAGTTCAATGAGACTCACGTTCATTGAGTCAGTGATGCCATCCAGCCATCTCATCCTCTGTTGTCCCCTTCTCCTCCTGCCCCCAATCCCTCCCAGCATCAGAGTCTTTTCCAATGAGTCAACTCTTCACATGAGGTGGCCAAAGTACTGGAGTTTCAGCTTTATAACATTATGTGTTATCTATTAGATATGAATGCGGAAGGGCATGGCAACCCACTCCAGTATTCTTGCCTGGAGAATCTCATGGACATACTCTGGTTTCTCTTCAGATCATATAAATCTTTCGCCTTTTACTAAAGATTTCCGTGGAGAGGAACAATTCTGAGTTTTTTGTATACCTGTGGCGAATTCATTTTGATATATGGCAAAATCAATACAATATTGTAAAGTTAAAAAATTAAATTAAATTAAATTAAAAAAAAAAGAATCTCACGGACAGAGGTGCCTTCTGGGCTACTGTCTATGGGTTCACAAAGAGTCGGACACGACTGAGCAACTTGCCACGCGCATTAGATACGGCAACTTCTCATTTTTGTTCAATCGCATCCGATTCTTTGCAACCCCATGGACTGCAGCACACCAGGCTTCCCCGTCCTTTACCATCTCCCGGAGCTTGCTCAAACTCATGGCAATTTGACTCTCTTGGGATTAAAAATGAATTCATCTCCTTGTTGTTTTCTCCCCATCTCCATTTTGCTCTGAAACTACCAAACTATTGAGCTACAGCTACCAGAGGACCCTGATAATTTTTGACTGAAAGGAAAACTGATAGTTGTAAGTTTAGTTTATTCAGGGTTTTACAGAGGGTTATAGCCCAGGAGACTCTCTCTCAGTAGCTCTGAGAAACTGCTCAGGAGAAGCGTGATTTTCAGTCCAGTTTTATACTTTGTCAGAACAAAGAACATACACCAAACACAACAGAGGTTTATTCCTTCGAGGTTTTAACAGAGGTTGGAGAAGGAAATGGCAATCCACTCCAGTACTCTTGCCTGGAAAATCCCATGGATGGAGGAGCCTGGTAGGCTACAGTCCATGGGGTCGCGAAGAGTTGGACCTGACTGAGCGACTTCACTTTCACTTTCACTTCAGCATGTACAGTCAGCAAGACCTTGGTGTCTGGGAAGGGAAACTTACTTTTGAAGGAATGTTAGCACTGGTGTTACAGGAAAGGAGGCATTTATCCCTATCTTCAGGTGGACATTCTAAACAATCTGAATAATGCACTATTCTCTTTAATGGTTAAAGCAGGCATACAATGTAAGCTTGACAGGGCACAAGACAGGCTGTTGTAATGCACATAAAGTTCAGGCCAAATCACGTAAACCGGAATGGCTTTCCTGCACCTCAGTATTGAAAATTTCTTCCAGCATAGTTTAGATTATATTTTTCTGTCACACATTATACTGTCCCTCTCTTTTTCATCATCTTATCACTTGATATGATGAAAATTTCTTGACTGTCTGTTCAATACCATTTAGGTGTATGGGATAAGTGATTTTTCATATGTTTTTCTACTTTATTCACACCACATAGCCTGAGAAACCATTCTGATTGGACTAATGAATCTTGATGAGCCTCAAAATATCCTCCATTTGTTGGATTGCCCTTTACAGATTCACTCTGGGACTCTACAGATGGCACTGTATTCTTTACTAGCTTCTTTTACTACAATCTTTCAGTCTCCTTATAGCCCATAGGAAAATTTTTTTGATATTCAAATGTTCCTTAAGTTAGCCCAAGAGGAAAACTTCTCAAGATCTCGAATACTGCTGCACTCTGCCACTTATGTTCTCTCTTTTTTCATCCCCCTTAGGTTTAAAGCAGAGCCAGCCACCTTTATCTGCCTCCAGGATTTTCTAGGTCCAAAGGAGAGACACACATAGGCTATAATCAACCTTAAACCAGTAGCTATATATGAGTTACATGGAAGTAAGCTATTCAAATTCAACACCTTCCAAAGGGGTGATTATAACAAGCTACACAATTGCAAGAGTGTTCATCCTTCTTGTTTATTATACTTAAAACTCTGACCAATGCTTTAAAGCAAAATTAACATACAAAAAAGAAACAGTAATGCCATGAAGGTCTTCTTAAAAGAGTAACATCTGAGATCTGAAGGATGAATAGAAATTAACCATGACAGATGATACAAGGACACTAGGCAGAGGTAACAGACGTCCAAACGTAATTAGTGGTTAAGAAAAAAAGACTAGAGGCTGAATAAGCAGAGATAAATTCAATAAGAATGGAGCAGAATGGGCAAGAAAAAGCGTGAAAGGAGACAAGGATGACAGGGCTAAATACTAATTTAAGTTCCGTTTCCTTGTACTATTTATTTTGTAATTAGTTTCTATTTTCTTGGTATTCATTTTTTTCCTAGTCCACTTAGAATAATATATTTTATTATGTATTAATAATATACATTGTTATATAATAATAATAAATTAAGACATCATCTCAATTGATTCTCTGTGTTGCTTGTTTCTTTGCTGATTGGTTTGTTTGAAAATATGTGTTATGTGTTTCTTTGTATGCATGCGTGCATGCTAAGTCACTTCGGTTGTGTCCAACTCTTGGTAACCCTATGGACTGTAGCCCGTCAGGCTCCTCTGTCCATGGGGATTCTCCAGGCAAGAATACTGGAGAGGGTTGCCATGCCCTCCTCCAGGGGATCTTCCTGACCTAGCTTTCTATGTATATTAGAAATTAAAGCTGGGGAAAATGTATCATGTTTGCACATCATGTGTGGGGTTCACAATTCTGTCAAGTTCTCACAGAGAGCTTAGCATATACAGATATACTTTTTCTCACCCCCCTTGTTGCTGTTGCTGTTGCTGCGTCGCTTCAGTCGTGTCCGACTCTGTGCAACCCCATGGACTGCAGCCTACCAGGCTTCTCCATCCATGGGATTCTCCAGGCAAGAACACTGGAGTGGGTTGCCATTTCCTTCTCCAATAGCATGTGTTAATTTTTAAAGTAAAATTTTAATGAAATATGATGTATAAGGTATACTTAGAGAAAGGTATACAAATTTTCAGAAATCATACATTTGGAACAATTTTATGATTGTGAATATATCTGTTTAATCAACATCCTGATCAAAAAACAGAATCAAGAAATTAGCTTCATGTGGATCAGAGATTTGCTTTTTAAAAAATAAAGCAATAATGAACTAATACAGAAACCCTTTATAATCTGAGAAGAAGAATGTCTTTCCAACCGTGTTTAAGAATACAGAAGCCATGGCAAATTTAACAAATTTTACTACAGAGAACATTAAATATGAATATCTAAGAAAAATATGACGAAGTCAAATGTGAAAACTTATTTATAGCCAATATCATAGGTTAAAAACTAATATCCTGAAGTATAAAGAGATCCATAAATAAATATGTAAAATACCAATAAATCTATAGAAAAGCAGGCAAATGACATGAGAGATAATTCAGAGAAAAAATATTTAATACAAATGACTTAAACATATGAAAAGATAACCAATCTTTCCAATTATAATATTGGTATTAATGCTTTGGGCAATAATTCTCACCTATAAATGATGAAAATAAAAAATTTTGATCACACACTTTATTGCCAAAGCTGCATGGAAACTGGCATTTTCATCTGAATTTGTGGCAGTACATATCGTTAATCCCCAATGAATGTAGTATATTTACACACAATGGCTTTTCCCAGGAAATGCTACAATTCTACTTTTGGAAATTATCCTATTGATGGACTGCACACATGTAAAATGACATACAGGGTTACTTATTGTAAAAAAAAAAACAAAAACTAACTGAAGATAGAAAACAAACTATTTTAAAAAGATCTGGAAAGATATAAGAGACTTTGGTCAGAGTGACATTATTCAGGGGTTGGTCGGAAAGCAAAGTGTGGAGGAAAAGGAATTGGACAATAACTTCTATCCTTTTAGTGTGAAATGTACATGATATTCATGCCAAAAAATAACATAGGATAAACTGTATGATTTTTTCAAAAATTAACATACCAACCTGTCAATGTGGAGACGAACACACGTAAAATTACCAGTGACCCTGAAACGCTCCTGTGTCCCCTGCAGTTCAAAGCCTCACCTGAACTTCTACTACTAATTTGATTTCTGATAATATATTTTAGTTTTCCCTATTTTAAAAAGATTTATAAATGATAGCCTCACAGTGTGTAATGTTTGTACTTGGGTCCTTTGACCCAACGTTATGTTTGTGAGAATCTTCTAGAAATGTTGTCTTTTGTTGTAGCTGATCATTCCTTTGGATGTTTATTAATTCCCTTGGATGAATGTATTTATCTGTTATAATTTGATAAACACCTGGATAAGTTTGATGGGAATATCTTGATGGCTTCCAGTTTGAGGTTATTGAAAATAAAAACTCTAGTGCTAAAAAATTCATAATGCTGTTACAACCATTCCAGTAAATGTCTTTTTGCAAAAATATGTATGCCTATCTGCCACATATATACCCATGATAATTTCTGGATCTCTACATATACATACATCTGAGTCAAAAGAATGTATTACTTTCTTAAAACTTAAAATTCAAAGTATACAAATGGAAATAAATAACAGCATGGAAAGTGAACAGTGAGACCATATGAGTTCTTGATTTCTACTTTTTTAGGACTTCAGTTTTCTGAAGTCATAGAAAAATTATTTACTTTTAGGAAAAAGATCTCTACAATTTGTCTTTTTGAAATGTATCATAATTTTCCCAGTGATTCAACATGTTGATTTTCTTTGTACAGACCACTGGAGAAACAGATTCATGTTATTCAAATCCCCACCTAATATTTTGCTTGGTATATGGTGACATAATAAATACAAACTATATTGATAAGTGAACTTATATTCATTTATGTAATTTTGGATTTTTAGTGCTGAATTCATTATTTTACTTTAGGATTTTCCAATGTCTTTATTTATATGTTATGTGAAGTCATGGAATTTTATTTTCTTATTCTTTAGTTTCTTATCTTCCAAGGGGCTATGAGAGTTATTTCTTGGAAAACATATATATGACTGATTATTCAGGCAAAAGCAACAGTCTATAAAGTATGATGAACATACAGTTTTAGCAACTGTCATTTTTATTGCTTTCCTAAGCGAGATGATAACTTTCAAATCATCCAAAACTTTTTTCTTAATCCTGCCCCTGGAATATGGATTGCTTAGATTCAATTTCTGGAAAATATATGGTAATTTGTTTATCTCTCAGTTCCACCTTGACTTTCAAGTTGTATGTTATAGAAAGTTTTTAATATAAACAAGTCTAACTGTTGAAATAACATAAACTTTAAAATGTAAAGGTGTCGGATGATTATTCTACCTATACATTTGGATCCATGCATATTAGCTGAAAATTTTTAATATGAAATTAATCCCAACTCTATTAAAAAATTAGCAACATATTGTGGCTTGTGACTTTATTGATTGCTTTTCTTGAAACACTAAATGAAATGTAAACCTTTAACATTCATCCAGTCATCCCTTTGCATTTGAAAGAGCTCCATGATAAGAAAAAATGAAAAAGATATAATTACTAAGTTCCCCTCAAACAGTGCTTCAGAACATTTATAGTCTAAATAAAAACAAGCAACTGTAGAATCGTTTAAAACATATGTACTGTATTTTTTGTAACCACTCCATCAACTTTGTTTCTCTTTGATCAGACCAGTATTCATCTGCCTCTCACTTCCCTTTAATGACTCTAGACACACCACATGGAAGCCAGTGATCACAAGTAATTTAAAAGTGTGTTACTCACTCAGGCATAAGCAAGGCAAGAAGGTTCCTGGATGAGGGGTCCCACCAGGTCATGTAGACTCCTGGACTCTCTGATGTCCTGATGGAGAGACGAATGGCACAGGTCGGGACAGAAGGAGGAAGAGGTATTGGGAGAAAGGGAGGGGGAGGGAAAATGGGGAGATAAAAAGAAGACATTTAAAGGGGTGCTTGTATTTATACATATGACAGGAGATAGTAGGCAGGATTTCTGAATATTGCTAAACAGACTAATTTTAAGTAGCCAAACTGAGGGGGAAAGAGGAGACTGAAGAACAGACAGGCAGGGCTGGATACTTCATATATAACTTGCCCATTGTTCAGCATAACATAATTTGCATAGGGCTGGGGAGATTGATGGGGCCCACTCACACAGGTGTTAATGGTTTAACCAGATTTCATTTTGCCTTGTATGGATGACTTACAGCTTTTAGTTTTATTTCTCTACAAATATGTGTGTATGTATGTATACATACACACAAACAAACACAATATTTCCTTTCTCCGCTTCAATTTTATTAGCTAATATTTAGAAATCAAAGGTGAAATATGGGAGACTTGTGCTAGCTTATTTTCTTTCATCACAGAAGCAATTTTGAACAAATGTTTCAAATCTAGTGTTTTTCCATACATGGGTCAACAAAGTACTAAAGCATTTAGATGCATTGTATCTGTTAGGCTTTATAAGTATCATTAACCAATTTCGAATTGTACTTTGTGTGTTAACAGTTGTAATTTCTTTTAACTAAAATTCAGAAATATTTTATATAATTCCAGAACACAGCACTGCTTTGAGCATCAAAATACTTGTATATTTATTCATATTTTCACCTTTAAGACAGAGTTATTTTCATTTAGAAACCAGTATATGAGGATGAGATAAGGGGTACTGTTCATAAATTATGAACTCTGGTGACTGCTATTACATTAAGATGAAAAATGTCATAAATATTATTTATCCTCCTTAATTAGGATGTGTTTGGCTCCTAAATGTAGAAATAATTCAATATTTTTTTTTAATGTTCATCTTACATGATGACTTTTGTGCTGTTTGTGATTATTGACTACTTTCTCTTCAACTCTCCACTCCATTAGCTTCTCTCCCTCATGGCTCTCAGAACCCTTTTAATATAGATTATCTTTCTCTGTTCCTTTAAATATTGAGCACACACATATATTTTCAACCAACCACTAAATATAGGATATATATGCAAATTCTTTAGACATCAAATTTGAAATACTTAAGATAATATTAATTATTTTTAATAATTAATGGCTTCTAAAATGGCTTCTTTTATATTATCTCCTGCCTCTCCTATCTGGAGAAGGCAATGGCACCCCACTCCAGTACTCTTGCCTGGAAAATCCCATGGACAGAGGAGCCTGCTAGGCTGCGGTCCATGGCGTTGCTAAGAGTCAGACACGACTGAGTGACTTCACTTTCACTTTTCACTTTCATACATTGGAGAAGGAAATGGCAACCCACTCCAGTGTTCTTGCCTGGAGAATCCCAGGGACGTGGGAGCCTGGCGGGCTGCCGTCTACGGGGTCGCACAGAGTCGGACATGACTGAAGCAACTTAGCAGCAGCAGGAGCAGCCTCTCCTATCAGCAATATCCCTGGGTCAGAAATATCCCCTGGAGAAGGGAATGGCTACTCACTCTAGTATTCTTGCCTGGAGAATGCTATGGACATAGGAGCCTACTGGGCTACAGTCCATGGGGTAGTAAAGAGCCAGATAGGACTGAGCGACTAAGTACGCAAGTTTAAAAACACAAAGTCTTCCTCAACTCTTCCTACTCCAATCTCTCTATGCCAAAAACAAATAAACAAAAAATAGCACACACCCTGCCCCTCAAGCCACAGCAGGCAAATTTTTGTTTTCTACAGATTTATATACTACAATTCAAGCCTGTTTGTACAATTCAAAGACTACTTGGAGTGTCTTCCTTTTTCCCCTCACCTTCCATTGCCTAGTTAATTCTTTCTCACTGAACATTCAAAATACTCGTTTGTGTTAGAACTGTTGTTATCCTGATTTTATAGGTGATGGATCTTTGAGGGGTTAAGTAATAGTGACATTCTCATTTTGCAGGCTGATCCTTGACATTATAAACTTAATCATTATGTAACACGGCCTAGCCTACAAACTCCTCAAGAGAAGCAGCCATGAAAATTATACTGCATCCTTGTTTGAATTCCTAGCACTAAGTTTAGAGCCTCACACCTAGAAGTTGCTCAGTAAACTTTGGATTATCCATCTTAAACTACACGCAGCTTCTAGAGTGAGAGAGACCTTTTTTTAACAGTGATGCCTCTCACTTGATGTCACTAAACAGAGTTTACTCGTATATACATTTATAATAACATTGATAACAGTAATAAATTGTTACTGAAATACATAGTATATTTTCTTATGAAAAGAAGATACAGGTTTTGAGGGATCTTAATAGGAGGTACACTGTTGATTCCGCTAATATTAGTTGAGGATTTTGCCCATAGGAGGGTGGTAACTGATCCAATAGGGGTAAATGATTGCTATTTTTCTGTTTTAACATCAACCCTGGTGGCTCAGTGGTAAAGAATCTGCCTGTCAAGGTAGGAGATGCAAACGACATGGGTTCAATCCCTGTTTTGGGAAGATTCCCTGGAGAAGGAAATGACAACCTATTCCAGTATTCTTGCCAGGGAAACAGAGGAGCTTGGAGGGCTACAGTCCATGCGGTTGCCAAAGAGCTGGACACAGAGACTAAACAGCAAAAGCATACTTCCTGTGTCCCTACTTTTGTACAGAATCCTCAACTGATACTGGCAGAATAAACAGTGTACCTCCTATTAAGCTTCAAATAGATCGCTCAAAGCCTGTCCCCAGAACAAATCAATACTCTGCAAATGAAAAGACCCTCCAGGGTATTCAGTTGATAATAGAAAACTATAAGACCCAGGCCCTCATTATAGACCCTGCTACACCCCTATTTATCTGTAAAGAAACACTGTGGCTGATGATGGAGATTTGTCCAAGACCTCTGTATTATTATCCCTCATCACCTTGTTGTTCCCGATCCCCAGACTTTATCAGCCTCCATCCTTACTGAATGCAAATGATTAACTGTGACTGATGTATGTAGTGCCTTCTTTAATGTTCCTATGAATAAAACTAGTCAACATTTTTGTCTTTATTTGAGAAGGACAATGAAACACCTAGACAGTAATGCCCCAGCGTTTTACCAGAAGTCTTTCCTAGTTTTTCACAAAACTTAAAAGTTTATTTAGATGACATAAAATTTCCTGGAAGCTCTAACTGATTGAAATTATAATATAGAAGACTTCCTTCTCTGCTACTGTCTTCTAGGTCTCCAATGGGAAGATAGCATCCACCTTTTAAAGATTTTGGCCTCAAAGGGACATAAATTTTTAAGGAAAAAACTTCAGCTTTGCTAAACCTAAGTTTGTTATTTAGGACACATGATCTCAGAATAAGGGCTGCATCAAGATTCAGATAGGCTTCATGGTATCACAAACTTCCCCAAACCCAAGACCAAGTACCAACCATAAGGTTTTCTTGGGTTGGCTGGATATTGTTGAAACTGGATTCCAACTTTTCTCTCATCACCAGGCCTTTAAATGCCTTACTAAATACATCAAATCAAATCCTGAAGATGTTACTCTTTACAAATGTTTGATTCTGACAAATTATCTTTTGATCTCTGGAGATGATTTCTAGGAAACTTCCCTAATAATGAGCTTTCATGGTTCTTATTTAAAGGATGAAGACAGTAAATATTGTGCTAGGAAAGCAATTACAATTCTTTTGAAGAAGGAAACACAGCCAACGAGAAGCTGTCACAATTTCATGCTCTTTGCCTCTTCTCCAGGGAGATCTTATTCAATGGCCCTTCTTCCTTTCCATTGTAAAGGAACTCTCCTCTCCTTTGTTCTCTGGATTCGCCTATGGTTTGCATAGATTACATGTCACTAACTGCAAGTCCTTTGTTATTTCCAAATAACTTTGATCTAGCTGGGAAAACCACTATCTTTTTGTCATAAAGGTCGACACATCTCTTATTTGTATGCGTATGTGTGCATGCATGTACCTAACCTCTCTTCTGAATAAGGTTTATTTTATAAGTTGTGCATCAAAATAGTTTCTGTGAGGGATTTCCCTGCTGGTCCAGTGGTTAAGACTATCACTTTAACTACAGGGGGAATGGGTTCAGTCCCTGGTGGAGGAACTAAGATCCCACATGCCACACTGTGTGGCCAATAAATAGATAAATAAATAAACGTTTTCTTGATTTAATCTTCAACAACATCCCATAATACTATAAATCATTTTCTCCATCACAATCCAGCCTATGCCAATCTTTCAATCTTTGTATCTCATAACTCCATGAAACATCAAACTGTTTAGTGCAGCTTCTTTTAGAAGCAGAGCCTGAGAGAAGTTTCAGTGCATAGTTTATTTGGGTATTGATAGTAGGAAACACATTTTGGAAAATAGGAAAGAGAGACAAAAGAAAGAAAGTACCAATAAAATGTGTGTTATCAAACAAATCATCACTGTGGATGAAGCTCAATCCCACATGGTGACCAGAGTAACTAAAGAAAAGAGAGTGGGGGCTTTTTACACCAACTCCAGTCATCTCCATGACTTAATACCTGAAATTTTAGGTAAACTGATAATTTATCAGTGACCAGAGAAAGACCTAAGGCAAAAAGTTTCAAAAACTGAACCTCTTTGAAGTGGTCAGGTCCAAGGATATATAGGTGAGAATCAACAGTATCTGTCTGTCTGTGTATCTACCCCATTAGAAGGGAAATACTAGAAGATACGAACATTTTAATTTTTCTCTGGATCCACTCATTTCCTATATGTTCTCAAGCTCAACAAATATCTTCTGAGTTAATTAAAATAAAATAATCAGAAAGTAGCAATGTTATTATGTTCCCTATTATTTTTCTAGCATTGTAGAAGAGCCCACCAGCTAAGACGTTCCCCCCCACCCCCACCCCCGGCTCAGGATAAACATAAAATGAGAGCTGTAATAGAGGACATTTAATTTTAGTTCCTCTTCTGTGATTGGAAGGAATAAAGGATTTATGGTAAATTTATAGTCTAGTTTTGACCTGTGCTAAAACTATGGACTGTGCTAATTTTCAGTTCTGCACCAACTAGATAATATCAGGCAGAGACTGAACTATCTGGCCACAAGATCAATAGACACGTTAGCTCAATTACTTAAACTGATAGTGACCACTGCATGCTTTTAGCGGAAGAAAATCACCAGCTATAAAGGAATCTGTGACCCAGGAAATGTTGCACTGAAGTTTTCATTTATCGAAAAGAACAACTTTAGGCTGAAGGGAAAATAATACCAAAGGAAGAGAACTTTAAAAAATAAATTATGCTAGTTTCTTCTATAAAAGTAGATGTTTACCTTTTAACAACTTTCAACCAATCAGGCCCATATATAGTTTGAATGTTATAAATTAAAAAATGCACCTTTTTACAAATTACTTCTTCTACATGTACATAATGGCTATAGAAAAACTAGGTGTAGAAACAGAGAATAATTTAGGGAGTTTTATTAGAGAGCATATCACGTGACAAAGGAGACATAATTTCCACTCATTTCTGAAATCAATTCTGCTCTCCTTTTCTTCTCTTTCATATATATTAATATTCCCTCAGATTATACTTCTCTCCGTCACTAGAGACTATTCCAGTAAATTAAAAACATACAAAGGAGGTAGGGAGATGAATACACAAAAGAATTTAGGGCTAAAGAAGAGTAAAATTTTAAAGTGACTTTAAGTGCCAATAGAATCCTACAATCTTGACATATGAATAATTTAAATTACATGGATATAAACTGCTGATAGGCATTTGAGAAACTTCAGAATTTATTCAGCTCAGAAAAAATGAATAAATAAGTAAGGAAGGATCCTAAATTAGATGGTTCTAACAAAATATATACAATGATTTATTTCCACTAGCACTATCTGGGAAGCCCATTTTTATGTCCAGCAATATTTCAATGTGATTTGGTAATTCTCCTTTTTAGAAAAGATTAAAAGATTAAAGAAGTTGTTGTTGTTGTTTTTTTTAATGTTCCCGACAGAAAAGTGTTTTGAGAAATAAATTAATAATAGCTTAAGATTTATGTTTAAGAAAGCATTATATAGTTACATAATTTTTGTATTAAATCATAAGCATTTCAGTTTTGCATAAGATTCACTGAAACCTACAATTTTTATTTACCTTTTAGCAATTTCAGATCTAATAAATATCATTGCCTTTCCCACAACTGCATCCAGTGGAAAGGTAGTGGAATCAGGCAGGTAAAGATTGAAATATTTGTTTTATTATGATGGTAGGATTCAGATATGCTGCAGTTTTGGCTTGCCAAAACCACACCCTGAAATAGATATATAGGGTGATATATTAGATATACACCCAGTATATTGTATGACTGGATACCATGGGCCTTGGCAATCTGAAGGCTCACTATAAGAAGAAGAAAAGAATAATTGTGTTCTATATCCAAGGTGCTCCAAAGTCAGCCCAATATCCAAACTGAACAAATCATTTTTCTAAATTTGCTAAAAAGTACTTGGGTCTTCCCAAGGACTTGGACCAGAAGTATTACTCTAGCTAATATTTCGAAAAAGGGGTGCTATTTAGAACATAGGAAGAACAATCCCAGTGCTTTCAAGAGTTGTTTGAACACTACTGATGATTCAGCATTTTTGACCCAGCCACATAAATGACAATGGCACCCCCAACCAAGCATTGTGACATTACTACACATAATGCCAGAAATATGCTCCTTCTTCATATTCCAGTACCACCTATATATTGATAGCATCTATCAGAGTTCATGAACATTTACTTTTTATTTGTCTTCTTCCTATTGTCTCCAAATTCCTTAAGAACAACCACTATCCAATTTGTCCCCATTTCACATTGTAGGGGCTCAGGTGTATGTTTAAATAGGTTGATAAATTAATAACCATGTCTCCCCAGTTTCCAAAATCAACTAATTTTTTTTCCCTTATGGTTACTTATAGTTATATTGATGTGAGTTACATTTCAAAAACATATCAAAGAATCTCAAAGACTGTCTTTGCCTTAGCTTTTAAAGTTCTATAAAGCAAATATTTTATTTAAAACATTTACAACTCCAGTGTACATATAAATATCTGCCCAACATTATTTACATTTACAGATATTACTTGTTTGGAGTCCCACAGGGGTGGCTCAGATGGTAAAGAATCTGTCTGCAATGCAGAATACCCAGGTTTGATCCCTGGGTCAGGAAGATCCCTGAAGGAGAAATCGGCAACCCACTCCACTATTCTTGCCTGGAGCATTCCATGGATGGGCCATGGGTTACAGTCCATGGGGTTGCAAACCATTGGACATGACTGAGTGACTCACACACACACAGGGATAATAATGGGTATGGCATGGTGCTCTCTTGAAAATTCATTGTAATTCTGAACATCTGCTAAAGTGGGAAGTGGATTCCTTAGCAGCATAAAGAAAATCACATACTCTTCAAGTTACATTAAAAAAAGCACATATGTACCTTAAAGAGATTATGAATTAATGGGCTTTATAGAAAGAGAATGCAATTAGAAGTTCAAAAGTTTATTTTTCCTTTTCAACTATGAAATTCCACATTATTAGAAAAATCATTAAGAGTTTTACAACAGAGTATTTTTTAAAAATCTCGGTAAAATGAGTGTTAATATATTATTTCTTTATAGTTTTTTAGGTTTAAATTTCTGTGATATATAATGAAGCTCCTTGCAACACAAACAACACCAAACCAATACAAACAATTTTTTTTGTATTTTATAATGCAAAAGTACATGGGTTAGTTTCTACAGGAGAGAAAAATACATAAATCATTTTTGCCCTCTAGTTATTGTCTTGTTCCAAATTCTAGTTTAGAAGATTATAATCACCACCTAGTATAATTTGAGAGTAGTTGTCATACATGAGGTCTTTCCTGGTGGCTCAGATGGTAAAGAATCCACCTGCAATGTGGGAGATCTGGGTTCAAACCCTGGGCTGGGAAGATCTCCTGGAGAAGGGAATGGATACCCACTCCAGTATTCTTGCTAGTTACATAAAAAGTACTAAAAAACAAAGCATTTTGAATGGAAAGAAAGTTCTAATATATAATACAAAATAATTAGGATAAGAAGCCTAAGTTTTTTAAATAAATTACTCATTTAATCACTTTAACTTTTTAGTTGTAAACAATATTTCTTTATTAAAAAAAAAAAAACAACAGTGATGATTTTTGTCAGAAATAACAATTCCAATTCACTGAAGTCAACTTCAATCTGATGCATTTGAGTGTATTTTGAGCCAATCATAGGCTACATGATTTCCAGGTTAAAAAAAAAAAAAATCAAAACATACAATTAATCCCCAAAAAACAAGTTAGTTTGACTTTAAACACAAATGCTTACCACCAATTTAGACACTCCTCTGACTTACAGATGTAAATGCCTAAAGGCCGAATAGACATATTTACTTGATGGTTCTAAAGTTCACTTCTAAAAAATGAA
>NW_011495050.1:11531656-11535798 GCF_000754665.1 Bison bison bison | reverse complement strand
CTACAAAGAAGTCATCATTCTCAGACACAACTCAACTATTTCAGTTGTGTCTGTCTCAACTGAAATAAAGAATATTAAGTAAACACTGTGCTTTTTATTCCAGGCCTTAAATTGAAAGAAAAGAGGAATATTGCCTTTTGTGTTCCTATCTAAGTCTTAGCCTTGATCTTTTTCTTGGAACACAAGACTACACTCCTGACCTCATTTCTGGCCTAAAGTTTGAAATGGCACAAGTGGAATGAACCTTTTACTCTAGGAATTATGCAACAAAAAAGGGAGAAAGAGGCAATCCTGTCCCAGGCAAGCTCCAATCTTTGATTTCCTTATGTTAAAACTTTCACCACCACCACCCGCCTGTCTGAATCTTACTATAGAAATCCAGGGAGCATTTGTTGCTAGAAAGAAAATATAGTACTCAGATTAGCTGCCCTGCTAAGTACTTGAATTCCAAGAAACTGCAAAAACACATATAATATTAATGGAAAAACAGTAACCAGAATTCAATAAAAAATGATAAAATGGAGGGAAAAAATTAAAGAATAAAAAATAGGGAGAATATGAGTCCCAACTCAAAGATGCATTTACCATGGAAAACTTAAAATTTTAAGGGAAAAGGCTTTATTCACTTTCCAAAAGGAAACACACACACACACACACACCCCCCAAGGTTGCTAAAGAATTATTCAAATCTTTATCAAAATGTGTCCATGCTGCAGAAAGCTGTACTTATGAAGTTATTTTCAAATTAGCAGAAAATACTTTTTTCCTTAAGTATCCCCTTTTCCCAAATAGTTCATGAATATTGGTGCTTACCCACTTCAAAATGATGAATTCTGTGCCTAAATCTCTGATAAAAAGAAAATTATAGTATCTCTTCCAGCCACTGGTAGATTCCATCCTTGTTGTAGCCACTGACCCTAGCATTGATAAAATATTTTCACCCACAAAGTCCATTAACTATTCATGGGAAATAAAAAAGACTCTGAGCAGTAAAATAAAGTCTCTTTTTACCTTTGTGCTTAGTCTCACATGTCCATAGGGAGCCGCATGAACAGGCCTCAGAGCTGGTCCTTCCAGACTGGCGTTCCTAGTGGGAAAAGGCTGCACAGACGCCTCAGCTCAGGGCCCAGTGCAGAGGCACCGCGCCCGGCACCTCAATTCAAGATGGCGACGGCAGGACGTGCGTAGAGACGCCACACCTGGGCACTGTGATTACAACCCGTGAGCATCACAGCTGCACCCACTCCCCAGAACTCTGCGCCCTCCCCCACTGTTGTTGTTTAGTTGTGTCTGACTCTTTTGTGACCACATGGACTGTAGCCCGTCAGGCTCCTCTGTCCATTGGATTTCCTAGGCAAGAATACTGGAGTGGGTTGCCGTTTCTTTCTCCATACCGTGGTGATAAGATACCCGATAAAGCAGCCCAGCCTCTGGCCTTTCCAGGAGATCATCTAATCTAGAGCATGAGCTTGCAGCTCTCTATTCTTTCATCAGAGCATAAAACTAGCCTTTGCTTCTGACCTAAACCTGGTCTTGTTCTACTGACTCAAAGGACACCAGGCAAGAGGACCCTTGTTGAGGCTCACTTGAGTGGTAAGTAATGTTATCTCCCAAGGATATTTGTCTGCTTGAAATATCTCCTACTTGAGTCTTCAGTGATTCAAAGCTAGCTTACACATATCTAAAATTTCTCCAGAAGTACATCACTTTTGGATGGGCAGGTGGGCATGTGGAAGAGGGTAGGAGTGGATGGCTTTAGGTGCAGCCACTTGCTGAAGCAGAATCAAGTATTACTCTCAGTCATATAGGTCCTAGAGTTGAAACCGAATTATCAGTCCAAATTTCAATTCTGCTTTAATGCATAAGAGCTCAGACCCTGGGGGCAGGTTGCTCAAGCTGTGAGTCCCTTCCTAGCTTTGTGACCTTGGACAGTTTATTTAATCTTTATTCTTAAGTTTCTTTAGCTCTAAAATGAGGACAGTAAGAGTCCTCATAGTACTACCGTGAGGATTAAATGAATGTGTAAAATTAAAGAATTTAGAACTGTACCTTACACAAACACAGGAAGAGCATGTAAATATTAAATTTTAACCACTAAGTTTTCCTTAAGGAATCCTTGGTGAACTTCTTAATCTATTAAAAAGTTCAGCATTTAAATCCCTCTCCTTTCAGGAAGATCCTCATCCCTGTGAAGTTTTTCCCAATTTTCCTGAGGCCTCTGAATTCCAAGGTATTTTTGAAATGATAACTTCTGTCTAAACACTAAAATCCAGTTCCTTGTTTAGGCCAATTGGGAAAATTCTGAGAGCTTCCTTTAGATGAATATTCTGAAAATAAAACTCACTGACTCCAAGTTGACAATTTTAAAGAGCAGCTTTTCTAGCAAATGTTCATCCTAACAAAGTACACAGCTATGAGAAATTTTACAATATGGACATATTTCAATATGTTTCAATACATTTCAACTATTCATAAAGTTGAAGGTATAATGTTAGTGAAAACACAGAGCTTTGGACAGGGCCCAACCATCTTCGTTTTAGTGGTGGATCAAAAAGATGCTAAAATATCTATATAAACACCTCAACCCTGCTCAAGAACTTGGATAATTTCTCTGTTGAGACAGATAAGACAATATATTTATAGCTACTATTCACTTGAGCTATTAAAGAGCTTCACAGAAATTCTTTAAAATGTCCAATATTGAGTTTATGGACACACCACCCTGAAAATACTCAATCTTGTGTAAAATATCCAATGTTAAGGCTCTAAAAATTAAGAGTAAACACTGCACATTTACCTTTTGGATGTAATTATTTAGTACTATTAATATTAGAGACTATGCACTGTGAGGAAAGCTGGCACCGAAGAATTGATGCCTTTGAACTGTGGTGTTGGAGAAGACTCTTGAGAGTCCCTTGGACTGCAAGGAGAGCCAACCAGTCCATTCTGAAGGAGATCAGCCCTGGGATTTCTTTGGAAGGAATGATGCTAAAGCTGAAACTCCAGTACTTTGGCCACCTCATGCGAAGAGTTGCCTGATTGGAAAAGACTCTGATGCTGGGAGGGATTGGGGGCAGGAGGAGAAGGGGACGACAGAGGATGAGATGGCTGGATGGCATCACTGACTCAATGGACGTGAGTCTGAGTGAACTCCGGGAGTTGGTGATGGACAGGGAGGCCTGGCGTGCTGTGATTCATGGGGTCACAAAGAGGCGGACACGACTGAGACTGAACTGTCTGAACTGAACTGATGGACCAGATTTAGCTCATTTGACTATTTTTTTATTATATTCAATGGCCAAAATATTTAGTGATTTCTTACAACAAAAGCTATTGTTAAAAGTGTATCTTTATGATGATGCTTGCTTTCGTTTTTGTTAGGTATTCAATTACTTTAAGGATTATAATTAAATTTACTTCAAGAAAGTTCAGTTCAGTTCAGTTGCTCAGTTGTGTATGACTCTATGTGACCCCATGGACTGCAGCACGCCAGGCTTCCTTGTCCATCACCAACTACCAGAGCTTGCTCAAACTCATGTTCATCGAGTTGGTGATGCCATCCAACCATCTCATCCTCTGTTGTCCCCTTCTCCTTCTGCCTTCAATCTTTCCCAGTGAGTCAGTTCTTTGCATCAGGTGGCCAAAGTATTGGAGTTTCAGCATCAGCAGCAGTCCTTCCAATGAATATTCAGGACTGATTTATTTTAGGATGGACTGGTTGGATCTCCTTGCAGTCCAAGGGACTCTCAAGAGTCTTCTACAACACCATAGTTCAAAAGCATCAGTTCTTTGGTGCTCAGTTTTCTTTACAGTCCAACTCTCACATCCATACATAACTACTGGAAAAACCATAGGTTTGACTAGATGGACCTTTGTTGGGCAAAGTAATGTCTCTGCTTTTTAATATGCTTTCTCAGATGGTCATAGCTTTTCTTCTAAGGAGTAAGAATCTTTTAATTTCATGGCTGCAGTCACCATCTGCAGTGATTTTGGAATCCCTAAAAATAAAGTCTGTCACTCTTTCAATTGTTTCCCCATCTATGTGCCATGAGGTCATGGGACCAAATGCCAAGATCTTAGTTTTCTGAATGTTGAGTTTTAAGCCAACTTTTTCCCTCTCCTCTTTCACTTTCATCAAGAGG
>NW_011495050.1:11531111-11531556 GCF_000754665.1 Bison bison bison | reverse complement strand
TAAAAGACGCTTACTCCTTGGAAGGAAAGTTATGACCAACCTAGATAGCATGTTCAAAAGCAGAGACATTACTTTGCCAAGAAAGGTTCGTCTAGTCAAGGCTATGGTCTTTCCTGTGGTCATGTATGGATGTGAGAGTTGGACTGTGAAGAAGGCTGAGCACCGAAGAATTGATGCTTTTGAACTGTGGTGTTGGAGAAGACTCTTGAGAGTCCCTTGGACTGCAAGGAGATCCAACCAGTCCATTCTGAAGGAGATCAGCCCTGGGATTTCTTTGGAAGGAATGATGCTAAAGCTGAAACTCCAGTACTTTGGCCACCTCATGCGAAGAGTTGCCTGATTGGAAAAGACTCTGATGCTGGGAGGAATTGGGGGCAGGAGGAGAAGGGGACGACAGAGGATGAGATGGCTGGATGGCATCACTGACTCGATGGACGTGAGTCTG
>NW_011495050.1:11530892-11531011 GCF_000754665.1 Bison bison bison | reverse complement strand
GTCATGGGACCAAATGCCAAGATCTTAGTTTTCTGAATGTTGAGTTTTAAGCCAACTTTTTCCCTCTCCTCTTTCACTTTCATCAAGAGGCTCTTTAGTTCTTCTTCACTTTCTGCCAT
>NW_011495050.1:11525503-11529856 GCF_000754665.1 Bison bison bison | reverse complement strand
CATTTTTATTTCTTAGTAAGTTAAGAATGAAATATGCTTACTTTTCTAAAGAATACATGAATATGTAGAATTCAGATAAGTGAAGTCTCAGATCATTCTTTACTTATATTAAAGTGCTTTTCCCTTAGCATGACTTTTAATAAGTTCATTTTGTAATACCAAGCCATGTAACAAAAGATTTGAGAAAATAAATACACTTTATAAGGTCCTCTGTTTGAACTCCATTGCCATCACCTTGAAAAAAAATAATCAGTTGGACTGAATATTTAGAGAATTATTACAAATCTCTAAGTCCTAATAAAAGATCTTAAGGATATCGAGTTAGGTATATCTACCAGTCAATGCTACCTCTTCTCTGCTTCTGAGAACATGGGAGACTTGTATTTCCTCACCCTTTTGAAGTTATTCATGGCCATTGACCTTTTGGGTAATGATAGATAATCAAAAGTGCATTTCTTTTCCAGGTGGAAGCATTTAATTGTTGGTGCTCAGGGCTTACCCGCCTCTCCCTGCAAATTCCTTCATTAATAGTGGAAGCACCTGCTGCTAGGGAAACACAACACTCAACTGCCCTTGGGAAGCTGCTTACACCTGCAGTGGACTTTTGAGGGAAAAACAGATTTCAGTTGTTTTAAGCCACTGAGATTTTGGAGTTTGTTTCTATGGTGTAATTAAGCCATTCTGATGAATATAAGTACATGCAATAATTACAGGCAAAAACTACACTTTTAAATTTTTATTTTATTTTTCAATTTGGCCATGCTGCAAGGCTTGTGGGATCCTAATTCCCTACCAGGGATCCAACACTGCCTGATGGTGAAAGTGCTGAGTACTAACCACTGGGAAACCAGAGGATTCCTCAAAACCACACATTCTTAACATGAAACATACATAGTTCATAGTTTGTTAATGACCTGACAGTGATGACCAGTATATGCAGGACATCAGAACTAATCACTTTAATTATAATGGTAATTCTTTGTTTATTTTCTATTGTCAATAAAATTCTTAACAAAATTAGGCAACTGGCACTTTTTATTTGGTTTATTAGCAGAGAATGATACTTCCTGATATCTATTGATTTACCATCTATAACTTTTATCTTATTTGCCAGTCAACATTGCTCTATCCTTTAAGACCTAATGCAAACTTCTCCACCAGAACTCTGCTGCTTCACAAATAATATTATTTTGTCCTTTACACATTATTATATTTAAAATTTTCAATTAGTTTGCTAAAGATATTTGAATTTCTTTGGTTATATCGATACCTCAAAATGTGCCAACAGGTATTCTACATGAAGGAAACAACTAGTCCTTCATAGACTTACTTTGTGAATCTCTTCTATTCCATCTTCTGAATCTATATTTTGTCCTGACTGACCTTTTTAGATGCCCTCTTAATTCTTAATTTTTCTTCTGTCCTAACTGGAACTTGATGTTAGAGACTATTTTTTACTGCCTAAGGGTTTTTTTTCCCTGAAACTTGAAATTAAGTCCATTTTGCCTAGTGTGTTCTACAATATGTTATCATTTCCATCATCATCACTTTTAACTCCCTCCATAACTCTCAATTTCTTTGCTCTTTATTTGATTTTGGTTTGTTTTACCCACTTGTCTGGTGGCTCAGCAGTAAAGAATCCACATGCAATGTAGGAGAAAGTGGCAGAAGACCTGGGTTCAATCCCTGAGTCAGGAAGATCCAGTGGAGAAGGAAATGGCAACCCACTCCTAACCTGCCAGGCTCCTCTGTCCATGGGGATTCTCCAGGCAAGAATACTAGAGTGGGTTGGCATGACCTCCTCCAGGGGACCTTCCCAACCCAGGGATTGAACCCAGGTCTCCTGTATTGCAGGTGGATTCTTTACCATCTGAGCCACCAAGGAAGCCCAAGAACACTGGACTCAGTAGCCTATCCCTTCTCCAGGGGATCTTCCAGACCCAGGAATCCAGTCAAGGTCTCCTGTACTGCAGGTGGATTCTTTACCAGCTGAGCTACCAGGGAAGTGCTGAGCCACTGGGGAAGCCCCAAAAGGCCCTTATCAAGATCTTTATCTTGCTTAATGTATGGGCAGCATCTGAAGTATTTGTTTTCTCCCTCTGTAAAACAAGTTCTTCACTTAGTTTCCAGGATACCATTCCCTCCTGGATTTCCTCCTACTTTTCTGTCCATTTCATAGACTTTTTGATTATTTTTCTTCATCTTTCCAACCTGGAAATGCTGGCAAGCCCAAGGCTCTGTCCTTTAACTTATTTAGATTTTTAATTTCCACCTTGTCCCTAGAGCTTATCAAGATTCATGGCTTTAAATACCATCTTCATTTTGATATTTAACTAAAACCAAATATTTAGTTCAGTCCTCTTCTCTGGGTACTCAGGTAGGCAACTGGTTTCTTGTCATTTTCTCTTGCATGTCTGATAGGAATTCTATGTCAAAAATGCATTGAACTAACATTTTGATATTTCTCTAAACTACTGAACCCAAAGCGTTCTTTCAGAACTATTCCTATTCAAAGTCAAAGATGATTCCATTCCTTTGGTTTCTTGGGGGTAAAAATACTGTCAAACTTTTTACTCCTATTACTCCACAAACTGAGGCTGACAGCAAATCTCTTCTGCTTGACCACTTGTTACCACCCTAACTGGCACTACCCTCTTCTACACCATCCTTTGCCATCATGAATTTTGCAATAACTTCTGCCAAACTCAGAATTTTAATATGACCATCCAATGGCCCAAGGCCTTGCAAGATTCTTTTTCCTTATTTGTGGAAGAACTTATAACTTGATGCTAAAAATAGAATATATCACAAATAATAGAATATCTCAGCTTGCTGTTTAACACTGTAAATTGACATATGACTATGTTACATCTATGGCAAATGTAAAGGGGTTTCGCAGATATAATTAAGATCTCTAATCAATTGAGTTAATTAAAACGATAGCATCCTGGTGGGCCTGGCTTAATCGAGTGAAGACTTTAAAATAGACCTAGAAGTCAGAGACAGAAGTCTAGAGTGTGGTTTCTCTGCTATCCTTAAAGAAGTAAGATGTTGTGTTGTGAGAGGATGTGAAGGTTCTAGCTGAAAGCAGAACCCAGTTGACAGACAAAAAACAGGCACCTCAGTCCTACAATCATACTTTCCTATGAAAAATTGTATTATACATAAATTATAAAAACTTCTTAATAATCCTGTAATCTAATTAATGTCTAAAATAATATTTGCACTTACTTATTGATATTAGGTGGAGAAGGAAATGGCAACCCACTCCAGTATTCCTGCCTGGAGAATCCCATGGCCATGGGATAGCAAAGAGTCGGACACGACTGAGTGACTTCATACTGGTATTAGGAAAGTGACTGATAACATTAATAAGAGTTCTTTGGAATAAGAGTTTCTGGTTGGACCAAGAAAAGAGGGCTTCTCAGGTGGCACAGTGGTAAAAAAAAAAAATCCACCTGCCAATGCAGGAAGTGTAGGTCTAATCCCTGGGTCGGGAAGACCCCCTGGAGAAGGAAACAGCAAACCCTTCCAGTATTCTTGCCTGGAAAATTCCACAGACAGAGGATCCTGATGGGCTACAATACATGGGGGTGAAAAGAGATGGGACATGACTGAATGATTGAGCACACACATGCACACCGAGAAAAGAATAATGTAAGACAAAATGATTTTTGACAGACAACACAAGTTCTGGCAGATTGTAAGCAAGGGGTATAAATAGGAGAGGACAAACAAGGTTAAGTGGAACCTTAGAACAAAGAAAAAAGACTGGTCTAGTTCTACTGAAATTTGGGGCCAGATGATACTTTGTTTTCTGAGGTATAGTATTCTGTATTGTAGTAAGTTTAGCAGCACCCTTGACCTCTATCCACTGGATCCAGTCTCATTTTCTTTCCAGTTAGAACAACTAAAATGTCTGCTGACATGGCCAAATGCTTCAAAGAACAAACTTTCTCCCTTTTTCTTCCTAATTGAAAATTATTAGTATATAAGAATAAAAATAAGGATATTAAAGTTCTCAGTTCAGTTCAGTTCAGTCGCTCAGTCGTGTCCGACTCTGTGCAACCCCATGAATCGTAGCACGCCAGGCCTCCCTGTCCACCACCAACTCCCGGAGTTCACTGAGACTCACGTCCATCAAGTCAGTGATGCCATCCAGCCATCTCATCCTCTGTTGTCCCCTTCTCCTCCTGCCCCCAATCCTTCCCAGCATCAGAGTCTTTTCCAATGAGTCAACTCTTCACATGAGGTGGCCAAAGTACTGGACTTTCAGCTTTAGCATCATTCCTTCCAAAGAAATCCCAGGGCTGATCTCCTTCAGAATGGACTGGTTGGATCTCCTTGCAGTCC
>NW_011495050.1:11521798-11525403 GCF_000754665.1 Bison bison bison | reverse complement strand
TTCAAAGGCATCAATTCTTTGGCGCTCAGCCTTCTTCACAGTCCAACTCTCACATCCATACATGACCACAGGAAAAACCATAGCCTTGACTAGATGAACCTTTGTTGGCAAAGTAATGTCTCTGCTTTTGAATATGCTATCTAGGTTGGTAATAACTTTTCTTCCAAGGAGTAAGCATCTTTTAATTTCATGGCTGCAGTCACCATCTGCAGTGATTTTGGAGCCCCCAAAAATAAAGTCTGCCACTGTTTCCACTGTTTCCCCATATATTTCCCATGAAGTAATGGGACTGGATGCCATGATCTTCGTTTTCTGAATGTTGAGCTTTAAGCCAACTTTTTCACTCTCCTCTTTCACCTTCATCAAGAGGCTTTTTAGTTCCTCTTCACTTTCTGCCATAAGGGTGGTGCATCTGCATATCTGAGGTTATTGATATTTCTCCTGGCAATCTTGATTCCAGCTTGTGCTTCTTCCAGCCCAGCGTTTCTCATGATGTACTCTGCATAGAAGTTAAATAAGCAGGGTGACATTATATAGCTTTGACGTACTCCTTTTCCTATTTGGAACCAGTCTGTTGTTCCATGTCTAGTTCTAACTGCTGCTTCCTGACCTGCATACACATTTCTCAAGAGGCAGGTCAGGTGGTCTGGTATTCCCATTAAGTTCTAGATCCAGATTATCTGAGGTCATAAAATTCTAAATATATGATCAGCAAAAAACATAAAATTTCTTTGTGTACTCAAAGCAATTTTTTCATTCTTATGAAATTTCCCTCTCCCTGAGATGTATTGATATACAAGAACTCAATGCTTGGGCTTGCTTCAGAGAAAGTGATATACCATCACCTTCTCCACAACGGAGCATTTGTTATAGACTTTGAAGTATATATTTTATCTGGAATACACAATGAAAGTGATGATAAAAATGTGAAAGTAAGAACTGCCTCTAGCCTTAATTATTGTCAGAGTGTTCACCATACATACTGTTCTAACATTTGAGAGAGTATGAAGAGAATGGGCGTCCATTGGCATAAGATAAGAACAATCGAGAAGGAAAAATAAAATTTCAAATTAAATTATTTTAGTTAAAATTTTTAATTAAATAAATAAAAATAAATTTATTTCCCCTGGAAAGGAAACATCAGTCTGCTCCAGCACTCTCGCCTGGGAAATCCCATAGACAAGAGGGTTGCACTGAAGTGACTTAGCAAGCACAAAGTAAATTAATTAATTTAAAAACAAAGAAAAGCTATGAAATAAAAAAGCAAAGCAATGAATTGTCAGGTACTGTTATATTATATTATAGGTACTGTTATATTATAGGTACTGTTATATATAGCCCTGTCAGGTACTGAATACATTATACCAGCCAACTAAGCAGTAAATGGGGCTTTACAGTAGTAGTGTAGGACTGCTGCTGCTGCTGCTGCTAAGGCACTTCAGTCGTGTCCGACTCTGTGCGACCCCATAGACAGCAGCCCACCAGGCTCCCCCGTCCCTGGGATTCTCCAGGCAAGAACACTGGAGTGGGCTGCCATTTCCTTCTCCAATGCATGTAAGTGAAAAGTGAAAGTGAAGTCGCTCAGTCGTGTCTGACTCTTAGCCACCCCATGGACTGCAGCCCACCAGGCTCTTCCATCCATGGGATTTTTCCAGGCAAGAGTACTGGAGTGGGGTGCCATTACCTTTTCTGACAGATCTATTTAAGAAGAGAAGTCTGGAAATGTATCTAAGAAAAAATATATATTTAATACACAATACTGAAGATCCACTAGGGGAGAAAATGGCAACCCACTCCAGTATTCTTGCCTGGATTATTTCACGGACAGATGAGCCTGTTGGGCTACAGTCCATGAGGTCATAGAGTTGGACACAACTGAGCAACTGAAAAATGCACACATGCATTGGGAAAATTTACAAGAATTTTTAAAAGAAAACTCATTAAAATAGTCTTGGGACAATGGATTAATAGTTTAATCAGTTACAACATATACTATTACTGCTTTGAAGCATATGAAGGAAAAAAAAAAAAAGACTGGGTTACTATTTCATTCTTTGATAGACTCCTTGTTCTGTACTCTACCCTGAAAAGTCTATTCTTAAAAGCAGCCCATGTGATAATTTAAAAACATGTTAGACCACGTCAATATCTTTTCAAGTGTTTTTTCGTCTTTCCATCCCACTCAGCATGAAAACCAAGTCTGTAAATGGTCCAGATCAGTTCAGCCGCTCAACTGGGTATGGCTCTTTGTGACCCCATGGACTGCACCACTCCAGGCTTCCCTATCCATAACCCACTCCAGGTACTTGCTCAAAGTTATATCCAGTGAGTCGGTGATGCCATCCAACCATCTCATCCTCTGTTGTCCCCTTCCCCTCCTTCCTTCAATCTTTCCCATTATCAGGGTCTTTTCCAACGAGTCAGTTCTTCACATCTGGTGGCCAAAATATTGGAACTTCAGCTTCAGCATCAGTCCTTCCAATGAATATTCAGGACTGATTCCCTTTAGGATGCACTGGTTGGATCTCTTTGCAGTCCAAGGGATTCTCAAGAGTCTTCTCCAACACTACAGTTCAAAAGCATCAATTCTTGAGTGTTCAGCTTTCTTTATGGCCCAGCTCTCACATCCATACATGACTACTGGAAAAACCATAGCTTTGACTAAATGGACCTTTGTAGACAAAGTAATGTCTCTGCTTTTTAATGTACTGTCTAGGTTTGTCCACAAGGCCCAAATAATTCAGTTTTTCTTCTACATGTCTGATTTTTTTCTACCATTCCTCCCCACTGCTTCCTTTGGTCCACCCACTCTGGGCTTGTTTCTGTCCGATAAGCATGGCTTGTGTTCTCCTGTCTCAGGGCTTTTTCTGTTTCCTTTACTTGCAATTCTCTCTTCTCAGAGTTCTGTGATTTCTTTTCTCCTTCAGTAATATGTGTAATGCCACCTTCTCAGAGAAGCATTCCCCTTCCACTCTAACTAGAGTATCCTGTCCTGTAAGCCAGGACCATTTTATTCAATGCTATATTCCTAATGCTAATATTGGTGCCCAGAACAGAACAGAGATTCATTTGTTAAATAATATCTGGATAAATGACTACATGAATGAATAAATAACTTCATAATTTAAATATTTCAGCTTTTATATTTCTAAAAACCAGAGTCACTCAGCTTGTTTAGATTTATACAACAATTTTATTTTTGCTGTAATGTTATAAATTCAAGCAAACAATGTAAAATAAAAAAGCTGACTGGTGACTTGTTTTTTCCCTGGTTACATTTCTACCAGAAAAACCTTAAATCAAAAGGACTAGAATATTCTGACCCAATGAAGAGTATGAAAAGTGAAAGTAAAAGTATTATTCGCTCAGTCAAATCCGACTCTTTGTGACCCCACGGACTGTATCCCACCAGGCTCCTCTGTCCTTGGCCTTCTCCAGGCAAGAATACTGGAGTGGGTAGCCATTCCCTTCTTCAGGGGATCTTCCTGACCCAGGGATTGAACCCATGTCTCCTTCATTGCATGCAGAATCTTTATCATCTGAGCCATCAGGGAAGACCAGTGAAGAGTATAAAATAATTGTGGATCAGAAATTACCAAAAAAAA
>NW_011495050.1:11509153-11521698 GCF_000754665.1 Bison bison bison | reverse complement strand
AAAAAAAAAAAAAAGAAGTCAGTGAAAAAACTATCCTGCCCCAAATTCATGTTCCTAGTAATATTTTGTATCCCCAAAGAGATATTATTCCCTCCTTGAGACAGTTACCAGTTTGCCTTGGTCCAGAATTTGCTTTCCCAGAGTAGAAATCCCACATAGAAAGCTGCCCTAGACTTGCATAGACTCCAGGTTCAACCATTGTCCAGTAAGTAAACTTGGGACATTTTCAGATACCTTGCCAACCTGGTCTAAGGTATTAGGAATATATTTCTCAGGTTCTTGTGTGTGATGGTGGCCCATTTTCCCATTATTTGAAGACAAAACTTAGTTTTAATTTATTTAATTCTGGATAATTTCTATGTCAAGGATTTAAAACAGAGATTGAGATTCTGAGCCAAGAGTAAGTATTACCTCCTTCATTTTCATTTCCTAGCTCTGCTTCATGGCTCAATATCTGCTTTCTCATGCCTTAGTGAGTTAAAAGTAAATGCTTTCACTGCCTGAATGGCTCACTACTGTTACACTTTGTTCAAACTACCCTTGATAACAATAGTTTTCCACCTATGTTGCCCTAACAATAGTTTATTTCTGAAAATTGCTTTACTTGTCTAATGGTTTTCCACCTCAGTACCCTGTAGACACCTGCACCTCTTCTCCATAAGATAGAGAATTGGCTACTTCAACCCTTTGCCAGAAATTTTTCCCAATTTTGCAGTTTTTGAAACTTTAGTCCAGTAGAGTGACTCTTCTGCCCTGTGTTCTGCCAAGATTTCTATAAATTGAGCTAAGGTTAATTGCCTCCTGAGGAAGGCTCTTCAATATTGTGCCCTTCTTGTCCACCGCAAAACAGAAATAGCTAGTTATCTCAGGTCTTTTTCATGTTTAAAAGAAATAAGTTAATAGCCAGTGGCAAAATTCCTGTTTCAAGGGTGGCAAAAACATTTTGTTTGTTCAATTAAAGTGTCTCTGATACCTTTAGGTATGGACCAGTTTGCCTTTCTCAATCTCTGCACTTCAGTTTGCTGAAATGCATCCTGGAGCAGAGAGCTCTTGAACTGCCTCTCCGGACATGAGATAATTAGAGGACCATACACAGAATATTGGCACGAACTTTGCTGATTTTCCCCCACCCCCACTACTTTAGGTGGGATAAGCTTTCACACAAAAAGTGCAGTGATCAATCCAGACACAACTCATTATCATTTCCAAGGGCAGGAAGGAAGTCTCTACTCAGAAACATCAGTGGTTTTGTTTCCCAGATAAGCTTCCTGAGTGACATGGAATTCAGATATAGATAAAGCACACGTATCTTACATGGACTTGCTTCTTCTGCCAATTAGTAAACAAAAGAAAATGAAAGTGCTTTTTATTTGATAGATGTTGTCTACAAACATCTAGAGTAAACATAATTATTGGTGATTTCTTAGAATTAAGACCACTTTAAAGTCAAAAGCCTAAAAACATCAGTGTTATTCAACATCATGCCAGAGGAAGTTTATAGCACACTGAAGAGCTTTATAAAAATCTTTTGTAAATTCAGACTTTATTGTAATATCCACTAAAGGATTGCAAATACAAATATATATTGAAAATGGAGGCTTAATTCCCCGTATTGCAAATAAAGAAGATTTTCCTTCTCTCATTTTCCTCAGCTTATTCACTTTGGAAAATCTGTAAGTTTTAAATACTAGCTCCTCCCCTTGAAATGACTGTAAATTATTCTGAAGACGAGGCTGGCATTTAATTAGCTTTATGATCCCAAATTGTCTTTCTCAAAGATCTGAGAGCCACTTCTTTGAAATGTAAACATCAGAGGTGATGTTGGCCCAGTCTCCCAGTGTCTGTGGGAGTGAAGGACCTAACTTCTTCTGTGTTGAGGTCCTTTAATGGACTGGAACTTGGTGGTCTGGAGTTGACTGAAAAGAAAATAGAGAGAAAGAGGTTGATATTCCTTGGTTTATGCAGAAAGCCAATAAAGCCCCTGGCCCAGGGCTTGCTCTGTTCACAGAGGCCTCAGGCGCCCTCTCGATGGGGTGAAGGCCCAGAGCGCCTTCTTGAGAGGGTCTTAGAAGCCCGGGCAGGAAAGTGAACTCAGAGAGCCTCTGAGCTCCAAAGAAATAGCCTGAGAGAGAGAGAGAAAGAGAGAGAGAGAGAGAGATAAAGAAAGAGAAAGAAAGACACGGGAACAAAAGCTCTGATGGAGCAAAGGTGTTTTAATCAACATGGGGTGGGCATATATACTGTAGTTATTCTCAGCAAAGATAAAGATTAAAATTCCAGACTTACAAAACATAGGTGATTCATATTTAAGAGAGAGAGAGAGTTGTAAATAATCACTTTTACTGTATGGTTCACAAGAAGGAAGAGGGTACTTATCATCGTATTGAAAAAGTAACGAGGTAAATGCCTGGATCCCTCAGCCCCGGGAGATGCTTGCCTCTCCTCTTAATTCCTGAATATTCAGGAATTAATAAGGAACAGAGGGTTCCTGATGGACCCAAAACAGCACACATGAAGCCTCCTGTTAAATGCTTCCTGACACTTCTGGACACCTTGCTCCCACTTGCAAAAGTCCTTTTGTTATAAAGATATGAGAAGTTTGTTTTTCCTCTGGATAAAACCTATTAGCAAACACAGATAGTCACCTCAGTTACCAAGGAGTGCTAGTTTGTGTGAACATGTGTGACAAATGGTGCCCTCGAGTACTTGTACTTAGGACTTGTTGTTCAGTCGCTAAGTTGTGTCTGACTCTTTGTCACCGCATGGACTGCAGTACACCAGACTTCCCTGGTCTTCACATCTCTCTGAATTTGCTTAAACTCACATCCATTGAGTCAGTGATGCCATCCAACTATCTCATCCTCTGTCGCCCCTTCTCCTCCTGCCTTCAGTCTTTCCCAGTATCAGGGTCTTTTCCAATGAGTCAGTTATTTGAATCAGGTATCCAAAGTATTGGAGCTTCAGCTTCAGCATCAGTCCTTCCAATGAATATTCAGGTTTATTTCCTTTAGGATTGACTGGCTTGATCTGCTTGCAGTCCAAGGGACTCTCAAGAATCTTTCTAGCACCACAATTAGAAAGCATTAATTCTTCAGCATTCAGCCTTCTGTATGGTAGAGATTGTTTATCTTGGAAAAGGTGTATGAAGAGTTGTAACATAACAGCTTGGCTACTGTTATGAACCAAATATTTATGGCCTCTTAAAATTCCTATGTTGAAATCATATTCCCACAATTGTGATGTTATTAGGAACTGGGAGTCTTTAGCTGATAATTGGAATTTTATGAGGTTATAATCGTGGAGACTTCATGAATGGAGTTAGTGTCCTTATAAGAGTCATGAGAGGTCTTACTTGCCCTCTCTGCTCTCTGCCATGGGAGGATACAATGAAAAGTCAGCAGTCTGCAACCCAGAAGAGGGTTCTTTCCAGACCCTGACCAAGCTATGACTCTGATCTCAGACTTCCAGTCTTTGAAACTATGAGAAATAAATTTCTGTCTCTTAAAAGTAACCTAACCTATGGCCTATTGATTTCAGTAGCCCAAACAGATTAAGACAGCTTTCTAAGTGGATGAGATTCCGTCCTGTCTTTGCAATCTCTTAGCTGACAGCATGTGATGCACATCACATCTGGTTTAATCCTTATTCAATAATCAAACTGTTTTCTTTTGCTATTACCTTTGTGGAGAAGCTTTCCAGGTGGGGAGACCTTTTAAAATTCTATTTCCCCAGCAGGATGCAATGTCAGCAAAAATATTACCAGAGAAATTAGCTGGTAAATATTCCATGACACAGCCTCTTGAAAGTCAGTTCTCCAAGAAGGCATGGTTGGATTGGTGGTGATGGAATTTTTCCTGAGCAGGAAGCAGTTCTGCGAAGTTCTGCAAAGCTCCATACCTTAAACCTTACAAAGTCTAACTACTTCCCCTAAAACCCTAACACCTTTGCTTCATATGGACCCCAAACAAACAAAAGAACCAACAAACCCACAAAAACCTTTAGAAGTCTGTGGGGATTAAGGGAACAGTTTTCTACTGTACTATGAGTACATTCGCTATTTTTTTCTACACAGTTCTTAATATGAAAACTAGACATCACCTATGCAAAACTGCAGTGTAATCTTGTAATGATGACCAAAATGTGGTTATGCACAATCAATTTAAAACCTTGAAAGAGGAGATTTGGAGATCTGCCAAGGGACAAATATATAAAGAAATACAAAAAATGAAATGGCATGGTTAATTATAATTTGAAATATGTATCCATCCATTCAGATTTGATCTAGCTACAAACAAAATGATAACAATAAAAAAAATCAGTGGTCTAAATAAATAACATCTTTTCTGTCTCAAAGAGCATAGGGAAGGTTACTATTCTTAAACCAGACAGGCTCAACACTGCTACTTTTTTTCAGAATTCTGCACACTAAAGGAAGAAAAAAATTGCTAGATCTTAGGAAATCCAAAAAGATCTTTTTATACTAATTCTTCAGGGCAAGAATTGCTTCTACTTCCACATTTACATAACTAAAGAAGGTTTTCTTTTTTTTCCCTCAGAATAGAAAATATCCTCAAAATGACTTGGCATTTCCACCTCTAGGCTGAAAACAGACTGGCACAATTGTTTCAAAATTCCAAAGCACTAGAGGCTCAAAACTTTTAATTATTTGCTCACATTTACTGCAATGTCTAACTCTTATCTTGTAAAATGATCCTTCAGTTCATATTTGTTCTGTTCCCTTGATCCTTCAAGGATTGAACTCATTAGTTCATTCATAATTTAAGATTGTGTCTGTTTGTCTCAGTTTTGGTGATGACCCTGACATCATATTGCAGATGGGATAATTTTGATAAGGATAATATACAGCTGGATGTCAAAGTGTCCTAAATAATTGTAGTAGACATCAGCTACTTTCATCAGTCCAGAATATTTTCTCCTTTATTTTCAGCAAAGTAGAATCTATCATTTCTTTAGGGAAACAAATTATCCCCGGAACTGAGCAGAATCCTGCATCCCTCCCTGCCCACTCAAGCACAAAGACACCCTCCATGTCCCCGATCCTTATTTGTAGAAAAGCTGAAGTCTCCCAGGCATCTCTGAAGCACAAAAGAGAATGTTCAGGCAGTTAATGATTAGGACAATAGAATCGTAGACTCAAGGTCTGATGCACATTCTTGAATTGTTCTACAGATACTATAACATCCATCAGAGGGGAAAAGCTAACTGAATGATGACCAGATTGTAATGATGACATAAGCTGCTCCATTTTGAGCAGTCCTGAATCTATGGTTAGTACAGTTCCAGTAACTGGCCTTAAGAGAGTGGGATTAACACTATTGCTCACAATAATCTATATTTTTGTGAGCATCAAAATAATTGTAGCTTTCCCTGCCTATAAATTGCCTATAAATTAAGCAAGCAACTAAAATTGTCAGCAAAGAGAACTACAGACCTATGTCAACATCTTCCATTGTAAGAATATGGCATGCTATGTCAACATGAAGAAGTTACAGATGACAGAATTTGCCCATAATCCCAGAGAAATGGAATAATGTCTGACAAGTGAAGATTTGTAGCCAGCTTTTGGCAGGAAAGAGCTCTTTGCAGGAGACCTCTTTTGTCTTGTCACTTTAGCAAAGCTGTGTTTTAATTAACCTTAAACCAAGTATCCCCATGCTGTACTTCTCTCTGGCTCAAAAATAGCTTTCAAACCTTTTGAGAACAGGATATCCTTGCTCTAACCTGATGGTTCTTTCCATGGATCAAAGAAGTAGGTGACTAGATCTCTTTTCTAACTTCCCCTTCAATAATCTCTCCAATAAACTGTGTGAAGGAATTAGCATCTAAAGAAAGATCACAATGAGTCAACAAGCCTTCATGTAGTAGGAGATGGGAATGAGTCTGATTTCCTAACTCAATGATTAACTGAGATTACTTCCCCTTTTCCCTTTAAAAACTTTCATGACCAAGCAGAATCTTTGGAGTTGGATTTGAGATAAGGGTCTGCCTTCTCCCCAGAATGCTGGTTTTCTGATTAAAAGCATTTTCTGCTTCTACCAGCACTTGCTTCTCAAGTATTGATTTTCAAGCAACAAGCAGCTGAACCTGAGTTGAGTAACATCCCTACACTTGTGGCTTTAGGATGATCATTGATTGCCAAGCCAAGAGCACCTCCACCCTTCACTCCTGGGAGTAGGAGTGGTCACACGTGACCCAAAGAAGCTAAACAGAATTTCTCTCTCAGTTTCTTTACTTCTTGTTAGAATAAGGCATTTACAGATGTCAGTAAGAGGTCAGCTAGGTTCTGGGCAGGATGCTACCTAAATGAGATTCTCTATATGAATTTTAGATTGGGATTTTTCTTACTGTTCTTCCTATTTTTCCTAGAGCCTTGTATATATAATTTTTGTAATTTTGAAAGCTTACAAGAAGGGTTGATTGAACTGTTAGCCTGGATTCTTCAACTCTTCCATCACCTACGCTCTTGCCATGGCCTTACCTTGGGTTACACATTTCCCTTCATCCTGTGTTCCTCCACACCTCAACCTTGGTTTGGGCCATATGAACTGCTTTCACCAAATAACAATCCTTCTGAGCCTTGAGCTTAAGAAGTTCCCTCCCCCCATGATTCTGCTTACCATTTAGCACCTCTGTCATCACCAAGATAATACTGTACTTAAGAAAATCTGCTGCTCCCAGTAGGATTAAGCAGAACCACCATCAAAAATGAAGATAGCTAAGTGCAACCTAGATCAGCCAACTGTGAGCCATGCTGTAGTAAGTGAATAATAATAAGTGAATGCTGTTTTAATACACTATATTTTTGGGTGGTTTGTTTCATGATGATATCAGATTGATATACTTAGATCCCTTTGGAAAAATTCTCTTTTATCCCTTAAAATATCCAGGTCTCCTTTCAGCTATTGGCACCCACAGAGCACTGATACTGATTTAATCATCAATAAAATTATGTTAGTTTCCATCCTATAAAGACCCAGGAGGTCCTAGGAAATTCAGAGCAAGAGTGAAAATACCTTTATGATGATATCCTGATTTCAGAAGTAGACTCTCATTCTAAGGGATTTTCCCTACCCTTTAGAAAACCTGGTCTTGGTTCTTGAACTTTCAATATTTTCAACAAATGCTCTTGGAGTTCAATCTGTTACTTGAAACAATAATGATATATATTAACCTGGAAATTAACTGATTATTACATATACCAAGTTTGGGAATAAAAATTCTACTCCTGTTGAAGCAAAACTTATGATCACTGAATGTATTATAAAAGAAACAGTTGCTTGGTGAGCTAAACTTCACCAAAACTCATGTTCTGGAATATCTAAACTCTATTGTGGATAATAGGTACTGATGTGAGTTGTCCAGAAATGTCCAGAATTCTGTAGAGAATGGGTTCTGTTTGTTCAGAACCACAAGTTTAACCATCCTTCCATACCTTTTTCTTTTTTCAACTATCACACCCCTGTTAAAATATTCTTTATTCTAAGGCTCAAACGGTAAAGCATCTGCCTGCAATGTGGGAGACCCGGGTTCGATTCCTGGGTCAGGAAGATCCCCTGGAGAAGCAAATGGCAATCCACTCCAGCACTCTTGCCTGGAAAATCCCATGGACGGAGGAGCCTGATAGGCTACAGTCCATGGGGTCGCAAAGAGTCGGACACGACTGAGCGACTTCACTTTCACTTAGAATATAGTGAAACTTCAGTGCTACCTGCCTAGAGAAATGATTGGAGGCAATGAAGAGGATATTCATTCATTGCAAATTATGACCATCAGTAGCACACACTGGGACTTTAGCTCATAAAGAGAATGTGAGGGTCCCAGTAATTTTCCTCAGCCTGCTTGTACAGGCTACTGCTACAGGAAATTTTCCAATCAGAGCAACCAAGTTAAATACCATTGTATTGGCGGGAGAAAAAGAAACAAGTTAAGGCCACTTTAGTGATAGACCAGGATGGTTAAGACCACAGACTCCAGAATCACATTATCTGGGTATAAATCTCCATTTGCCACAGACGAGTTTTGTGAATTGGGGCCATTTACTTAGTTTTGTTAACTTCCTGAATTGTAAATGGGATAAAAATATTATCTACTACATTGGATTTTAGCTACCTGATGCAAAGAACTGATTCATTGGAAAAGACCCTGATGCTGGGAAAGACTGAAGTCAGGAGGAGAAGGGGATGACAGAGGATGAGATGGTTGGATGGCATCACTGACTCGATGGACATGAATTTGAGCAAGCTCCGGGAATTGGTGATGGACTGGGAGGCCTGGCGTGCTGCAGTCCATGGGGTCGCAAAGACTTGGACATGACTAAGCGACTGAACAACATAAGAAAGACAGTAAAATTATAGAAATTAAAACATTTTTTCCCTTGATTTACTGTCTTGCAAATGGTTCTTGATGCTCCAGTCAGAAACCTGGGTTTAAATTTGTCTCCTCATTCCTTACCCCTCATATTCAATCATTCAATCATACGCGTACACACACACACACACACACACAATTTATGCTGCATCTTTCCAGTTGCCACTGCCATTTCTATAGTAGGTGGCTCTGTTATCTATAACATGGATTAAGGTCACAGCTTTTTAATGGGTCTATCTATTATCTTATTCCCTTCATTTTCTACAATCCCCTACTTACACACAATGTTTTTCAAGTCACTGCTTTCCTCTCTGTTTTCATCTCCAGCCATTCCCTATATTGAACTCCAATAATCCTGAACTTGTCTCAGTTTCTCTCTACATCAAACTCTTCATCTTATCCTTAGGATATTTCTAGCAATTCTCATTTCCATTTCTCTTTTAGATTGTTCATTTTATATTGATGCATAGAGGTGTTTTTCTTAAAATATATTCTAAATGTGACCTATTTATTGATTACATGTCAGGCAAATATTCTCTTCCACTCTGACTCATCTTTTTTTTTTTTTTAAACTAGAAGTGACTTTTGGTGAACATAAGTTACACATTTTAATGTGATCCAATTTATCATTTTTCTAGTTTGGAATATTTGTTTACAATTTAACAAATATTTTTCTACCCTAATGGCATAAAGTATATGTATATTATCTGTAGATATATAACTCCTCTTTGGAGGCTTATAATTCTAATTTTTATTCCATCAGCACTATGACCCTATCAAAAGCATTTTAATGTGTTCTAACAATTACTTTTAAATCATTAAATCCATCATGGATAGCAATTCTGAAACTGTAGTGTACATCAGAATCACCTGGAGTGTTTGTTAGAATGCAGATTTCTGGACTCCACTCTCATATTTTTCCATTCATTGGATCTAGAGTATTGCTTGAGGATTTGCGTTACTCAGAAGTCTGCATGTGATGCTGATGCTGCTTACCTGGGGCCACACTTTGAGGTCCAATGCTTTTAGAAAAGAAAGCACCAATTTAAGGCTCACATCCATGAAGTTTTCTTCCCTCTCATATTGAATCCTTCAATTTTTCATTGACATTTTAACTTTCTTAAACTTATAAACAGTTGTGTGCGTGTGTGTGTGTGCGTGTGTGTGTGTGTGTGTTATGTTACCCAGAGGTCCTAGTTCTCAATAAGGGGTGGATTGTTTGCTCCAAAGAACCTAGTCTTCCACAGTCAGCAGAAAGTTTTCATTTTAGTTTTATATAACAGCAAAGAAAGGAGAAGGAATGGATAATGATGAATAAATTGGTTGGTGGCCACTAGTTATTATCTTGTGGAATTTTGTGAGAGGATGGCTTTTCCTTACGCATATCCCTCTAACACTGATATTGTATACTTGTTTCTGATTAGAGACTTTGCTGTGACCCTTGTTTTTGAATCAGTTTGACTCATTACATGTAAACTCAGACAGTGCTATTTCTGAGACATACTTATTTACCATCAATATTTTCTTTTTATTTTTTATCATTTTAATTTAGCAATTCTATCCTCAGAGACCGTGTTCTGCAGGTTTTCCTGGGTGATCACATAGCTGAATATCTGATATTTTCTTTATGGCCTTCCCCTACTCGTTAGTCACATTTGGAGATCAGTCAATTTCCCACTGATTACTCTTTTCTCCTTAGTCTTCATTTGCATTCTGGACAATGATAAACATCAACTTCCTGTCTTTTCCCTTCTTTTGGACTGATATGGTTATAAATCTCTTTTCTGAAAGCATTTGAATATCAGATCCTAATTCCCTCCACTTTTAGGTAACTAATAATTCTTCACTCTTTTCTGTCTGCAAGCCAGGTTAGAGCCTCTTTTGACCTTTCAGAAGGGCAGAAACAGAACATGTTTTATAATGAAGAATATTTACTTTTGATTACTGATATAATATATATATCCTTTAAGCCTAAAATTAAGATTCAAAAATGACCCAGGCATTCTGTTGTTCTTAAAATTCTACAATCTTTCTGTGAAGTAATTAGTACTTACACAGACTTGAAATGTCCCTGTTGTGAATCTGCTGACACTGTAAATCCTCTACCATCTTAACTGGAATGGGATTGCATTATTAGTACTTTCCCATACATAGATTTTTTTTTAAAGAAATATATCAACAATGCTATGAGTTATTTTTATGGTTAATATTCTCAATTTCTCATCATAATAGTTGGAAAATATTAGAAAGACTGAGAAAACAAAATGTATATAATGCAAATTTACATACCACAATGATTTAAAGGGAAACAAATGAGTGATATGTTTTCTGGATGAACTATTTCTAGAATCTAGAATTAAAAAGTAATCTATGAATGGTGAATATATAGGATTTTTAAGAGTATGAAAGTCCAGGTTATTACTCTTAGAAATGGGAAATTTATAAACTAAAGAATAATTAAGCAAGAGCTGACTCATTAGAAAAGATCCTGATGCTGGGAAAGACTGAGGCAGGAGGAGAAGGGGACCACAGAGGACAAGATGGTTGCATGGCATCACCGATTCAATGGACGTGAGTTTGAGCAAGCTCCGGGAGATTGTAAAGGATAGGGAGGCCTGGAGTGCTGCAGTCCATGGGGTCACAAAGAGTCAAAAACGACTGAGCAACAGAACAACAGCAACAAATTAAGCAATAAATCTGTAATCAAATCCTCTGATCTTAGGTGTCAGAGAACACTTAACAGGAGGATTCCTGCATGCGGTTTTCTATTTCTCAAGGATTCTCTTTTCCTTATTAGTTCCTATTCCGAGAACGAGTAAAGCTGCATGCAGTTCTCAGGATTGAGGTCATAGGCTGAGATATTCAGTGACTCTTTTCAGCGTCAGCGACCTTGTATGTATTAGACTATCCATATTGTCGGAGAAGGCAATGGCACCCCACTCCAGTACTCTTGCCTGGAAAATCCCATGGATGGAGGAGCCTGGTAGGCTGCAGTCCATGCGGCCGCGAAAAGTCGGACACGACTGAGCAACTTCACTTTCACTTTTCACTTTCATGCATTGGAGAAGGAAATGGCAACCCACTCCAGTGTTCTTGCCTGGAGAATCCCAGGGACAGGGGAGCCTGGTGGGCTGCTGTCTATGGGGTCGCACAGAGTCGGACACAACTGAAGTGACTTAGCAGTAGCAGTAGCATCCATATTGTGGTTACTGATAAAATTTCATCCTGGGTAATAGCTGAGTAATCATCTTACTAAAGATATATAAGCCTGCATTTCTGCTAATAAAGCACCCTTGCTCCATCAGAGCTTGGGTCCCCGTGTCTTTCTTTCTCTCTTTCTTTGTTTCTCTCTTTCTCTCTCTCTTTCACTTTATTATCGTAGACTACGGACCGCCAGGTTCTGGTCCATTCAGTTCAGTTCAGTTCACTTCAGTTGCTCAGTCCTGTCCTTCTCTTTGCGACGCCATGAATCACAGCACGCCAGGCCTCCCTGTCCATCACCAACTCCTGGAGTTCACTCAGACTCATGTCCATCGAGTCAGTGATGCCATCCAGCCATCTCATCCTCTGTCATCCCCTTTTCCTCCTGCCCCCAATCCCTCCCAGCATCAGGATTTTTTCCAGTGAGTCAACTCTTTGCATGAGGTGGCCAAAATATTGGAGTTTCAGCTTCAGCATCAGTCCTTCCAATGAACACCCAGGACTGGTCTCCTTTAGGATGGACTGGTTGGATCTCCTTGCAGTCCAAGAGACTCTCAAGACTCTTCTCCAAAACCACAGTTCAAAAGCATCAATTCTTCAGGTGCTCAGCTTTCATCACAGTCCAACTCTCACATCCATACATGACCACTGGAAAAAACCGTAGCCTTGACTAGATGGACCTTCACTGACAAAGTAATATCTCTGCTTTTCTATATGCTATCTAGGTTGGTCATAACTTTCCTTCCAAGGAGTAATCATCTTTTAATTTCATGGCTGCAATCACTATCTTCAGTGATTTTGGAGCCCCCCAAAATAAAGTCTGACACTGTTTCCACTGTTTCCCCATCTATTTCCCATGAAGTGATGGGACCAGATGCCATGATCTTCGTTTTCTGAATGTTGAGCTTTAAGCCAACTTTTTCACTCTCCTCTTTCATCAAGAGGCTCTTTAGTTC
>NW_011495050.1:11500094-11509053 GCF_000754665.1 Bison bison bison | reverse complement strand
TTCACTCTCCTCTTTCATCAAGAGGCTCTTTAGTTCTTCTTCACTTTCTGCCATAAGGGTGGTGCCATCTGCATATCTGAGATTATTGATATTTCTCCAAGCAATCTTGATTCCAGCTTGTGCTTCTTCCAGTCCAGGGTTTCTCATGATGTACTCTGCATATAAGTTAAATAAGCAGGGTGACAATATTTAGCCTTGACATACTCCTTTTCCTATTTGGAACCAGTCTGTTGTTCCATGTCCAGTTCTAACTGTTACTTCCTGACCTGCATATAGGTTTCTCAAGAAGCAGGTCAGGTGGTCTGGAATTCCCATCTCTTTCAGAATTTTCCACAGTTTATTGTGATCCACACAGTCAAAGGCTTTGGCATAGTCAATAAAGCAGAAATAGATGTTTTTCTGGAACGCTCTTGCTTTTTCAGTGATCCAGCAGATGTTGTCATTTTGATCTCTGGATCCTCTGCCTTTTCTAAAACCAGCTTGAACATCTGGAAGTTCACACTTCATGTTCTGCTGAAGCCTGTCTTGGAGAATTTTGAGCATTATTTTACTAGTGTGTGAGATGAGTGCAATTGTGCGGTAGTTTGAGCATTCTTTGGCATTGCCTTTCTTTGGGACTGGAATGAAAGGACCCCAACACTTAAGAATCTGATATATGTCACTTTCAATTATGTATTCTAAATAACAGTGTTCAAGCTCCCAGTTTAACAAGATACTGTACTAGATACTATGGAGGATCAAAATATGAACAACAACTTTCCTTTGTTCTCTAGTTTTAGAGTCTAAAACCTGAGGTAAGCCATATAGGAAAAGAGATGTCAACATATTCTTATCACAGATATAAAACATATGTCCTCAAAATGCAAATATGTAAAAATGCAAACTCCTAATGAGGTCTAAACTCCAAATGAGTTATTGACTGATCTCCAAGTGTAGCATAAGTAGGAGAATATCATGAAGAATATCATGACAGTTGTTAGATACAGTTTAGAATTTAAGGAAACTGAGAATTGGGCTTCAAAAACATTTTATTGCTGGTATACAATTTTATCAAAGGCATTGACAATGTGTAGATTTTTCAAAGAGAGAGGTGAATGGGCAGAAACATGAAAATAAAGACATACTGAAATTAGTAGGTTCTTCAGTTTAGATAAAGATGAGTTACATGAAATAGTAATAGTTTAAGATTTGAAAGATACATTGAAGTTATCGTGAAAAATGACATTATATATTCAACTTTATTTAGGAAACACATTGTGATGGAAAGTTATGAGTCAAGGAAGACATGATATTCATTATTTGACATACTACCAACACTTGAAGATTTGGAAATACAGAGATGGATTTCAGAATGTAGCTGAAGCTCAATGAATGACATTGGGTGACTATTCAAAATCCATACAATTAGTAAAAATGAAATTGAGAGGGAAAAGACTTTCAGGAATGTCCATATTAAGAGATGCTGGGAGGATGATTAAGATGACTATATTTTCAGATAATGAGAAAGAGGCAAGAAAAGTTGGGAAGAACCTCAGAAGAACGAAATAATGAAATATTGTGCAATATAGTATATGATAATATTTCAAGAGGAAAGATAAAATTAAACTATGAAATGCTACACAGAATTTTATAATTTTTAAAGAATAAATTATTCTATAAATAAGAGATTACTGATTACTTTTCAGAAAACTTACACAATAAGGTCTGTATCAGTTAATCTATATTTTAACATTTACACAGCTTAAATGAATATTATACAGATTAAAAATAAATAATCAAATACCTGTTTTAATTCCAAATACTAGAATAGCTCTCTTAACTGCCTCTGCTTTACCTATACCAAAATACCCAAAGTTTTATTTTTCTCTGACATTTCTATACTGACTGTCCATGACACATTAATGCTTACCACTTGTATGCTGATGCTCTTTCTCTTTCATTCACAACTGCTTACCAAAATTCAATGCTTTTTCACAAAATTGTACATCACTAGACCATTTTATAACTAACCGACATCTTACTAAGCATTGCGTAAGTTGATAAAAAAACAATATAAAATGAAAGAGGGTGCTTTCCAGATTAAAGCAAAATTACATAAGAAAAAACAATGAAATTAAGTCACTAAAATCCTATTAATTGGTACTCGGTGGAGACTGCTTTAGAAGTTAAATAATAAAATTCAACAGTTATATTGCTTCACAAATGTCTTTAAGTTCTTTTTGCTTTAAACATTTAGTGGAAATCCTGAAAGTTGCATTAGATTTGTCGCTAGTACAAGGAAAAATGGAAAAGAAAAAAAACAGTGGTCACTGGACTCAAAAGAAGTTCAACAAATGAATATGCATTTACATATTTTAATATTTAGGTAGATACGATGTTTAAGGTAAAATGACATTGGATGTTAACTTTTTTTTTCTTTCAGTTTTGTGCCAAAAGACTCGCTTTGGGCTGCCACTGGATATGTAGGAGTCATGGGTAAATCCTGTAATGTTACATGTCATGGGATAACTAATGAATTTTATCGGGAAAATGGAAAACTCAGATCAACATCAGAAAGATAGATATGAATATAGTCCTCTAGTCTCCCAGTCTTCCCAGGGAGAAACATGAGAGGGCCAGGGTCATGAAAATGGAAAATGGAAATGAATTCCCTTTCTAGGGGAATATCTTTTCCCATTGTGGATTCGTCTTTTAGGGCAATCGAGCAAGAGACAAACTCTGTCATTGGTATGATAAACAGATTTTTCTTTTAATCTCCATGGCATACATTTATTTACTAGAGATATCTGAGGAAACTATGATGCAGGAGACCCTGGTTCGATCCCTGGGTTGGGAAGATCCCTTGGAGAAGGAAATGGCAATTCACTCCAATACCATTGCCTGGAAAATCCCATGGACAGAGGAGCCTGGTAGGCTACAGTCCACGGGGTCGCCAAGAGTCGGACACGATTGAGCGACTTCACCTTCACCTTCACCTTCTACAGAAGTTTAGCTAGAACACTACCATTTCTAGCTCGGGGTAAGGGGATCCCCAGAATTTCAGACTTCAACTAGGCCATGCAACTAAGTATCAGATAAGAGTAATTTTCAAACTATCCTAAAAATTACAAACAACTGACCCTAACATTATCAGATAGGTTAAGTACCAAATCTAATATATTATTTTGGGGTTTCCATGGTGGCCCAGTAGTAAAGAATCTGCCTAACAATGCAGGAGACAGGGTTCGATCCCTGGGTCATGAAGATCCCCTGGAGAAGGAAATGGCAACCCACTCCATGTGAAATCCCATGGACAGAGGAGCCTGGTGGTATACGGTCTGTTGAGTCACAACAGAGTCAGTCATGACTTAGTGACTAAACAACAACAGCTAATATATTATTTTAGCTGTAGATCTGAATTCTTTATCCACTTCCTAAAGAGCTTCCATTTTTTATCATTTACTTCTTTGAATGTAATATGGTATAATTTGTTAAAAATAGATTTGTAGTTGTTTGAGACAGGACAAATAACCTAGAAGCAACCACTTCATATGATTAGGTTATATTTAAAGCTGTCTTTAAAATGATCCCTGATAACAGTTTTTCATGAATTTCTCCATTGGTTTGTTCCATTGGTATATTCAACTGGTACTCCAATTATATTCAATTCCTTGCTTTACCAAGCCAGTCATATATTACTTACCGTGATCATTCCACAAATATACTTTAACTGAATAACCTCATCACATAGTTCTTGTCAACTGTACAAAGGACTCTTAAAATGGAGCGATTTGTAATTTTCACATCTTTCTGACTGAGTAAATATAATAAAAAATGAACTGTCTGAATATGTTTATGGTAGTTTGATTTCCAGCTGGAAATTTATCTGATGACTTGACTAATAAAGTTTTTGTTTTAAATTCCATTTGCTTAACATTTTCATCAAAGACAAACAAGCCCCTGTTACATGATTTAATGAATAAACTTACATTCTATCAACTGAGAGCAAAGAGCTCAAAAATCCATTAATGCAAAACTTCCTAATCATGGTAGAATATTGTGAAATAAACTACAAAATGCATCCCCCAGCAAAAGCTGAATTTAACAAACCTTCAGTCCTTGGAGATATTCAAGAGATCTCAGTTAGTGAAGGGATATTGTTTCAAGGCAAGAGTTGATAGATACTATCATTTCCAGTGAGAACAGAAGTGACTCTATTGAAACTAAACATAATTCTTTTTAAATCACTTTAATAGTACACTGTCAATATAACCCTAAATTTTATTTTGAAAGTATCCTAGGTTATCTCAGCAAGTGAAATTTCTTTGTCCCTCATTAGTTGTATGTAACTTGTCTTTGAATGCTGGTCAATACATATCACAATCACTTGTTATGAAATATGGTACAGTGAGCACAGAGCTGTTTAGCATACTGATCATTCTTCCCACATCCAAACGTGCTGTCTTTCTTCTTCATGTAAGTTTCTCCTTCACTTTTAAATGTTGTTCTCTCTGTCAGCATTGCTATAAGCTGAAGAAATCATCTTTAATAAGTCAAGTCACTCTGACTCTACACTTTTTTGAGAATTATAGACTTCTTGGTGAAGACACTTCCTTCATACCATTATTTCAAAAAAATTCATAAAATAATATTTAATGTATGATACTTATGCCGTTGTAATCATTACATTTTATAAATATGTCAAAGTAAAAAAAGAGTACATACTGAATAAGACTAAAATAACAGAAAGTAGAAAGTATTCTAATCTACTTGCTCCTCCTCTAAACCTAAAATTTTATTACTGTTATGCAGATTTTTAGTTTCTCTGCCCTCAAATATTTAGAAAATCCAGATTAGGATACTTATATATGTTACTGAGATTTGTAATCCATGTGTATCAGATACTATAATTATGAGTCACTAATATGTCTGGTTGGAGAAGGCAATGGCAATCCACTCCAGCACTCTTGCCTGGAAAATCCCATGGATGGAAGAGCCTGGTAGGCTGCCATCTATGGGGTCGCACAGAGTTGGACACGACTGAGCGACTTCGCTTTCACTTTTCACTTTCATGCATTGGAGAAGGAAATGGCAACCCATTCCAGTGTTCTTGCCTGGAGAATCCCAGGGATGGGGGAGCCTGGTGGGCCCCATCTATGGGATCACACAGAGTCGGACACGACTGAGGCAACTTAGCAGCAGCAGGATGTCTGGTATGTTAAATATGCTTATATTGTATAGCTGTTTAACATACAGGATTCTAGTTTTTAAAAAATTTGTTTTCCATGTGAAAGTACACTTATTACAGCTTGTAAAACATATACTCTGGCCCAACAATTTCAATTACAAGTGTCACACAGAGAAATAGACCCAGTTTTATTGGTGGATACAAGGACATTTGTGGTAGAATTATTTTGGGTGGCATGAATTTTGGAAACAAAATGGATGCCCATAAATAGAAGAATGTTTGAAAAAAGTAGATACATTTATAGTCTAAAAAGTTATAATGCCACTAAATGAATTCATTACAACTTTCTAATTAAAGAACATAGATTTCCATAAGTTATAGTCAAATAAAAAAAAATGAAATTTGCAGATACATAAAAATAATGACAAGGATCTACTTATGTCAGAATTTACAACATGGTATGTTGTAGAATTATATTAGCATGGAGAAAAATATGGATGCAAACATGGGGTTATTAAAGGGTTATTTTGAGGTTGACTAAACTGAGAGAGGCATTTGTGGTAAAGAATCCACCTGCCAATGCAGGACATGCAAATTCCACCCCTGGGTCAGGAAGATTTCCTGGAGAAGGAAATGGCAACCCACTCCAATATTCTTGCGTGGAAAATCCCATGGACTTTCCCGTGGAAAATCCCAGAGGAGCCTGGTGTGTTACAGTCCCTGGGGTCACAAAAAGTCAGACATGACTGAGTAACTATTATCATTATTAAATTGAGGGAGAGTGGAAGAAAAGGAGAAATAAGCCAAATAAGGGGAAACAATATGAAAAAAAAGATTGCCCTATTAATAAACATGAACAATAACAAAATCAAGTCCTGTGTTCCCAGTTAGGATAGAAAAGATCTGCATATTTAGCCCATTGAGGTAGTAGCTCAGAGAAGAAAAAAATGTGGTACCTTGAGCTCCAAGGGTGGAAATCTGAAGTCTCCATTTTGTTTTCCTTTATTCCTGAGGAAGAGGATTAACTGACCTCAGTGAGTTTAGTGTTTATTTCTGAATATTCTGTTGGCTAGCGCTTACCAGAACTGCTTCCACTAAGCCAGATTTAAAAATTCAGCACCTGAAATATGGTGCTTTTGGATATGCTTAGTTCCAAGAGCCGGGAGTGATAAGGGACTGTTCTCCGTGGGCATAGTACTTGCCCACTGTTTCCTCTATTCCTTCTGTTCTTTCCTGTTGGTGACAAGGCTTCTATTAATACTATTAACATCCACTGTCATTCAATTCATTAAAGATCCTTCTCAAAAAGTATTATTAGTGTCCCCATTTTACACCTGAGAATGAGCTTGGTTATCAAATAAGTTGTTCAAGGTTTTTGTTGTTTATAAATGTTAGAGTGGTTGGAACTGTTAGGTAGTTAGAATAGGAAAAAGGAGTCCAAAATGGTGGTGGTTAAAAGACAAAGAAGGGAAAAGCCTGTGAAAATAGAACAAAGGAATGTCCAAGGACCAGAGTGAGGACCTCAGGTGAAACAGACAGCCCTCCTGGCTAGCCCAATTTACATAGGGCAGGTTCAAGGGAGGAGAAAAAACATAAAAAGAGGAGCCAAAATTGAGCCCCGGTCTTCTCTTCTCTTCCCTTCTTTTGGGTTGACCCACCCTCACGCCTTGAGGATGTATTTTCCTTTGCATTCTAAATAAAACTAAGCTATAACACTGGTCTGTCCATCACTTCAAATTTTTGCTGCAACGAGACAGAATCGAGGAAATTACACACTCCCCTGACAGAACCATGTCTGTTTATCTGAGAAAATTTGGCTCTTAAGAACAAATTAAACAGAATTTTTTTCTCTTTCTGCCTGCTTTTTTCCTTTTTCTCTGAAACTGTCAGATATGCTTTGGATCAAGATTCAAGACTCGATTTGGGGCTTGTGAACAATAGACTAAATGGTCCTTTCAGCTTGCCCTGGGTTCAGCATTCATAGCTTACCTACAGAGTTATGCGACAATAATACCCTATCCAGCCAACCACTGAAGTGCCATATTGAGGTTTAAGGGCAAAACCTCAGATACAAACAGTTTTACACTTTGTTTTTCTCTCCTATACTCCCCCTGCAGGAATTTCACAGAGTATGGTTACTTTGGAGGCATTATTTGATTATTTTGGGGTCTTCTGGGCAAAATAATCTTAATATAACCCCAATAAAACACTTTAAATTTACTGATGAAAAATTTTTTCTGTGCAATTCACAAAGCATAAAATTAATCATATTAAACAATTCAAAAACATTTCCCATATTCACAATATTGTACAACCAACCACTTTTATGTAGCTCCAAAACACTTTTATCACCCCAAGAAGTAACACTGTACCCATTAAGCAGTTACTCCCCATTCCTCTCTCCTTCCAGATTATAACAAACACTTTAAAAGTGTTTAACTTTTTTCCCCTGCACTAAGAAAATGAATGAACAAAGAATATTAAAATCTCTGGGCCTATTTTTTTTAACCTATATAATTGGGATAGTATGCTCATGTCACCATTTAGCGAATAAACAGGGCATGTGGCGCAAGACAGTGAACCCTGAGTGCAGATATTGCTTCTCTCATCATACACCTCTACACACATTTATTATTGTGTAGTGAACAAAAGGACCTTTTCTTTGCAATACACTGATTTGTCACTCTTTAACTAGGAACACTTCCCTGCTTATACGAAGTGTTTTTTTGTACAGTATGTAATTCATTCTTTAAAGCTCTTTGAAGGATAAAGAAGAAGAACAAAGAGTATAAGAATGAGAAAGAGAGTAGGGGAGGAAAGCAAGGAAATGTTCTTTTTCTATCACAGGGATTTCAGGGCCACAGAGTGACTGAGTATGCAGAACAAGAGCCAGGACAGAAACCTCATTTTACTGACTTTCAGCTCAACCCCTTTCCACTTGGCTACACTGCTCTAAATGAGCTCCTAGACAAAGGGATCTCTAAAATATGAAAGAATGCTAAGGAGGGTGATTCATGGATGGAAAAATTGAAATTTCCTAAAGGACAGTCTCTCAGTCATTAGAAAGTCACTTTCTAAAGTTAGTGCTGCACAGCAGGGAGGCTTTTCAGGCCTTCCATTTACTTATGAATGAAAGTCAGAAAAGCAGAAGAGTAGAAAAGAGCTGGGAAGTTTGAATCCACTGTAAACAATGAGAGATGAAAACCAGGTTTTTCTGAGAAAAGGAAATCATTGGAAGGATGCCAGGGAACTGAATAATATTAAAGGGAAACTATGAAAAACCGCTATAACTTTAACTGAAAATCGATTAGAAATACAAGGATGTGTGTGATCTCTGTCATGAAAAAAGTCATCGTATTTATACTCACGGGAAAAATGCTGCTTTTTTAAAAAAATTTTATTTTATTTTTAAACTTTACATAATTGTATTAGTTTTGCCAAATATCAAAATGAATCTGCCACAGGTATACATGTGTTCCCCATCCCGAACCCTCCTCCCTCCTCCCTCCCCATACCATCCCTCTGGGTCGTCCCAGTGCACTAGCCCCAAGCATCCAGTATCGTGCATCAAGCCTGGACTGGCAACTCGTTTCTTACATGATATTTTACATGTTTCAATGTCATTCTCCCAAATCTTCCCACCCTCTCCTTCTCCCACAGAGTCCATAAGACTGTTCTATACATCAGTGTCTCTTTTGCTGTCTCGTACACCAGGTTATTGTTACCATCTTTCTAAATTCCATATATATGCGTTAGTATACTGTATTGATGTTTTTCCTTCTGGCTTACTTC
>NW_011495050.1:11498149-11498665 GCF_000754665.1 Bison bison bison | reverse complement strand
TAAAGGTAGATTTATTTCGATATCATGATTTATAGTATAGATTAGATTTAACTTTATCTTCAGTATAATTTTTTGTTTCAGCAAGAAGAGAAATATAGGCTTTTCCTGGCTTTGCACAAAATACCATGAAGAATTAAGGGCACTTTGTATAAATTGAACTAAAAAGGCTCATTTGCTTCAAATAGACAGGTAACTCAAGAAAATTACTTTTTAAGCTTAAATTGTCATGAAAACTGGCTCAATTTTTCATTTTTTATCAGAGGTTGCACATACTTCAGTGGGTCTTATTCTAACTTATTGCACTCATTCTTAAATTTATTTCTAAATTTCAGAAATGGTAAGAAAATGAATGATTATTTATCTTTCTGAGACTGTTGTGTAGGGACATTTTTAGTAGGATAAAATCATAGTACTGAATTTCTCAGTAGAGACTACTTTGGTTATTTTTATATTCTACACAAGTTTTTCTGTAACTAGTATATATATATATATATATATATATATATTTATTTATTT
>NW_011495050.1:11492580-11498049 GCF_000754665.1 Bison bison bison | reverse complement strand
ATCTTCCTTGTTTTTTTTTTTTTTTTTTTGGATTAGATGATTCCCTGGAGTTACAAAGCAAGATAACATTTGGTGCTAGTTGTAAAATACATAATGAAGGAATAAGAAAACAGTTATGCTATGACATATATATGAACTTTTAGACATTCTTAAAATAACTTTTGCTTTGCTTTGATAAGGAAGATTCAACCAAATCAGTTAAAGGTAGATTTATTTCGATATCATGATTTATAGTATAGATTAGATTTAACTTTATCTTCAGTATAATCTTTTGTTTCAGCAAGAAGAGAAATATAGGCTTTTCCTGGCTTTGCACAAAATACCATGAAGAATTAAGGGCACTTTGTATAAATTGAACTAAAAAGGCTCATTTGCTTCAAATAGCCAGGTAACTCAAGAAAATTACTTTTTAAGCTTAAATTGTCATGATAACTGGCTCAATTTTTCATTTTTTATCAGAGGTTGCACATACTTCAGTGGGTCTTATTCTAACTTATTGCACTCCTGTTGTGTAGGGACATTTTTAGTAGGATAAAATCATACTACTGAATTTCTCAGTAGAGACTACTTTGGTTATTTTTATATTCTACACAAGTTTTTCTGTAACTAGTATATATATATATATATTTATTTATTTATTTATTTATTGAGTTAAACAGAATCATGAAATCACTGGGGAAAATCTCTGAATATTTTTTAGGTGATCCTTTGTGTCCCCCAAATAATATATATTATCTATATTTTATTAATTATAAATGACTGATATATATTATATAAGAAAAATATTCCTTCTTAAGAATATAAAGCTGGAAAATATTAAAACAATACATTTGGTATTCGCTTATTAAGTTAAAAAAGGGAACTAAGTAATAAACAGATCATTAGTATCTGGATTAACAAACTGCTATTTTGTTATACATTGAAGTTAGATTTGGCTCAAGAGGCAGTGGCTAAACTCAGTCAGAATGGTTATAGGAAAGCTGTCCAAATATTGGGTGGTGTATATTATAAAGAACTATATTACTACTTTAGAAGAGATAGTTGGTGATTGGTATTTGAAGATCACTGATGGGGTATACAGGTGGCATTAAAATTTTGAATTATCGAACCTCAATTTATTCATTTCATGTCCAGTTATTTTTTAAATATTCTCTTATATTCTGTTATATCAAACAAGTTGCTCTTCAGTCAAGAGAAAGGACTTCAATGGGGACTTGAAACATGGTTAGGATCTAAACGGGCAGAGATAACTAGGATTGTATTACAGTCTTTTAGTCTTTTAGTCTTTTAGAATGAAGTAGCATAGGAAGGATAGACATGGCATATTTGAACCAATCTAACTAGAGTGGAAGGTGTGGATTGAGGTTTACTAGGATGTAATATTGGAAAAGTAAGTAAAGGCCAAATTAGGAAGGCCATCAAATTAAAGGCAAAACAAGAAATTAGTTGCTCTTGTTTCCTTCTCCCCTGTCTTCTTATATCCATGTTTGTGCTCATTTTTCAATCATCCACTGAAGCCATCTCTTCAAGAACCACCCAACTGTAACTAATGTCCCCCTCCTAGGAATTACATGAGAAAATAAATTGTATTTAAAGTAACTGAGTCTACAGGGATAGGAATAGTGGCTGGCATACAGTGGATGCTGTTGCATGCTTGCTGAATGACTTGAGAGAAACTCTACTAACCCTACTATTGTTTTTTTTACAAATTTCCTATGCTTAAGATAATGGTTATAGGCATATCTGTATACTTTATCTTGTTTGCTCATTACATTGGAGCTGTGAAGAAGGTAAAACTTACCTACTTGGTAAGTGAAGTAAAGAAATCTCTGGAAGTTTTATCTAACTTAATCTGAAAAGCAAATTAAAGCAATACTTAATTATGATTATTTAGTCAAAAACTGATAAAATACTTGAAAACACACAATATCTACCAAGTACTTGGTCAAAATTAATATAAAATATTATACATGGGCTTCCCTGGTGGTTCAGATGGTAAAGAATCCACCTGCAATGCAGATGACTCAGGTTCAATCCCTGGGTTTGGAAGATCCCCTGGAAAAGAGAATGGCAACTTACTCCAGTATTTTTGCTTGGAAAATCCCATGGACAGAGGAGCCTGGCGTGCTACAGTCCATGGGGTCACAAAGAATTGGACATGACTGAGCGACTAACCTATTATACAGCTGTGGAAGGGAGTGTGATTGGTATTATCTGTTGATATAGAGGGAAGAGCATAGTACATTGCTAAAAAAGAACAATATAGGTATGGTAAAGTAAGTACAAAAGCAAAACAACCTTGTGATATGTGCAACATTTCTCTTTACAAGGAGGAAACTGTGGAAGATACAATTTTGTCAGCACTGATTTCTTCAGGCAGTCAGTGGCGGGAAGGAGGAGGATATGAGTGATGATTATTTTTTCTTTATTTATTTTATATTGTTTCATTTGCTATGGTGATTGTGTGTGTTAGCTTTGTAATTTTACACTAGAATTTAATAAAGACAAAATAAATGATCGAGAAAGAAAAAGTGTTCAAAATAAAATACTTTTTTAATTGAGAAAATTTAAGAATACTAGATTGTTATGGGCCAGAACAGATCTGAAATTATAAGTTAATTTTATACGCTTATTTGTTAAATTTTGAACAATTAAAATTGCTAACAGATGAAAAGAAAAATCCAATGAATCATTAGTGCATCATTTAAATACTTGGGCTTTTCATTTGGAAGTTGAAGTGTATGTTTTATAAGATGCTAAAGAGTAGCCTTTGAGCCAGTGAGTAAAAGTAACAAAAATTCCATTTGTTTTTGAGTTGCTTTAAAGCTACTTTTCAATTGAAGGGAAAACTCTCACTTTGAGACATGAGGTTTTCAACCTGAGTTTTGTTAAACACTTATTGGAGGTGTTGTATAGAACCACCAAGCACCAAAGAGTTACCTGAACAAAACAGATGTTCATATGCCTTCCAAATTTAAGGTGATGTATTTTCTTGGTACCAAGGTTTAAGTAGGGACTGGGGAACCATATTTAGAATAGTAATAAAAAGATAACATGGGAGTGGAAGTAATACCCTAAAAAGTTAATTGTAAACACACTTCAAAAAAAAAAAATACAAGGTGTATTGTGTATGTGTGTGTATGTATGTTTTAGGTTTCACCATACAAGAAGAAGGTTTGAGTTTAACAATACAGATGGTAAAAAATGAAACAGGAGAAACAAGAGAAGGGAAAAGGAACTTAAATTTTCTTTGTAGCTTATATTCTGCTGAAAACTGAACATTTCATAAAATTTTGACTTGAACATTTGACAATTTCAGCTCTCAGTAGGATGAAGGATCAAGATGAGAAACTTACTCTGGACTTTTCTCTATCAACAAGGAAGAGTTGGATGATAAATTGGAAGTAGGGAGAAAGTTGTATAAAAAACTACCTGGTTTAAGTTCATAATAGGCAAGTTGAACAACTTTCCTAGTCTAAAAAGGAAAACAAATTAAAAAAAATTTTTTTCCATAATATGGGAATGAGGACAAATCAGAAATTCTAAAGGAAAAGACAGTTCTAAAAGTCAGAATCTCATTTAGAAATCCTAAGGAAAAGAAAACTGATAGCACTTCAAAACAAATAAATAATAAATACAATAAATTTAATTTTATAGTCAAAATTACTTTGTATAATAATAGTGAATTTAAAAATGCTCTGGAATTATTTTCTTTATTAAATTATACTTAAGGAAATTGTCTGTGACAAGAACTTGAGTTATAAAAATGGTATGACAATTCCCACCAATAAAGATATCACAGTATTGAGATAGATACTTATAACAAAAGTTAAAATTCTTTTACTAATAGAATGTATTTTTTGCAACAAAAAAACCCCAAATATTTTAGACTGGCTTTGCAGGGTTAGCAAACCCTGTTGAGCAACAGATAAGGTGCAAGGAATTTCTTGCAGAGAGCAAAATAGATAATATAGTTATGTGAGAAAGCTATACATAGTTTGATCAGATTGGACAAAAGACTGATACAGGAACATGTTAGGATGTGCAGGTAGATATTTTGACTGATCATGGAAAATACTGTATATCACACTAAGGAAGCAGCACTTTTTATCTTAGAAGCTTTGGAAATTGTGCCCTCAATCCCTTGTAAGAATTGTGGAGGCTGGAGTAGTAAAGACTGAAGACACAGAGAACAATTAACAATAGTCAGACTTGAAATAAGGTAATGCCAGTGGCTTTTGAGAAGAGAGACAGGAGAACTACTCTGGATAGATGTGTATTATAGGCTTTCAGTAGTTACTGCCAGAGACAATAGCTTATTTAGGGCACAAATTTCTTGAGTTTTTTTTTTTTCCCCCTTAAAATTTATGAAAGTACTTGTTAATATGGGGCTTCCCCTGTGGCTCAGTGGTAAAGAATCCGTCTACCAATGCGGGAGACATAAGAGGCACAAGTTCAATTCTTGGGTTGGGAATATCCCTTGGAGGAGGGCATGGCAACTCACTCCAGTATTTTTGCCTGGAGAATCCCATGGAAAGAGGAGCCTGGTGGGCTACGGCCCATAGGGTTGCAAAGAGTTGGACACAACTGAAGCAACTGAGCACGCACGCACTTGTTAATACATATAGATTACTAAATTTTCTTTATTTAGTTCATCGAAGAAACAGAATCAATTCCTGACTTGATAAAATGATATAAAATGGAATAATCTGTATTTCCCATTTGTAGATGAAAAACAGGACAATTGCTGGTAATTCCACAATGATCTGAAATCAAACATCTTATGTCCAGGTTTCATATATTACTCATTTTTCCTTTGCTACTGAGTGAAAGTGCATAATGATATAAATTTAATTCTGTACATCTCATGAAGATATTCCAATATTTAGAAGGAAATGTGAACATCAAGTTTAACAATATGATTTCAGGATATTTGTAGCTATTTTCTTCCTTTGCTGATTTTTTAAGAATTATCTATTATTTAAATAGATACTTGGTGGGCTACAGTTCATGGGGTCTCAATGGTCGGACATGATTATTTGTCCATCCTTCTATCATTATCTAAATGGCACTGCTTTAGATGCTGGAAACATACATGTGAACAAAACTGACAAAATTCTAGCCCCCATGGAACTGTTCTCTATAATGAGAGGAGAAAGAAAACATATAGTTAAAATATTTATTAATATTATATCAGATGGCTATAAAGACAACTAAACAACATGGAAAAATGTGCTGGACTGGAACTTGAGATTCTAAAGATAGCAAACATGGAAAACCTTACTGAGAAGGTTGAATTTGAGTACAGGCCAAACAGAATTAAGAAAATAAGCTATACTAACATTTGGGGCTGGAATATTCTGGATAAATCCAAGCACCTATGGACACCTTATCTTTGACAAAGGAGGCAAGAATATACAGTGGATTAAAGACAATCTCTTTAACAAGTGGTGCTGGGAAAACTGGTCA
>NW_011495050.1:11491754-11492480 GCF_000754665.1 Bison bison bison | reverse complement strand
AACAACTAATCTCAAAAATATACAAGCAACTCCTACAGCTCAACTCCAGAAAAATAAATGACCCAATCAAAAAATGGGCCAAAGAACTAAATGGACATTTCTCCAAAGAAGATATACAGATGGCTAACAAACGCATGAAAAGATGCTCAACATCACTCATTATCAGAGAAATGCAAATCAAAACCACTATGAGGTACCATTTCACACCAGTCAGAATGGTTGCGATCCAAAAGTCTACAAGCAATAAATGCTGGAGAGGGTGTGGAGAAAAGGGAACTCTCTTATTCTGTTGGTGGGAATGCAAACTAGTACAGCCACTATGGAGAACAGTGTGGAGATTGCTTAAAAACCTGGAAATAGAACTGCCTTATGATCCAGCAATCCCACTGCTGGGCATACACACTGAGGAAACCAGAAGGGAAAGAGACACATGTACCCCAATGTTCATTGCAGCACTGTTTATAATAGCCAGGACATGGAAGCAACCTAGATGCCCATCAGCAGATGAATGGATAAGAAAGCAGTGGGACATATACACAATGGAGTATTACTCAGCCATTAAAAAGAATACATTCGAATCAGTTCTAATGAGATGGATGAAACTGGAACCTATTATACGGAGTGAAGTAAGCCAGAAAGAAAAACACCAATACAGTATACTAATGCATATATATGGAATTTAGAAAGATGGTAACAATAACCCTGTGTACGAGACTGCAAAAGAGA
>NW_011495050.1:11488643-11491469 GCF_000754665.1 Bison bison bison | reverse complement strand
GGGAGAATGACATTGAAACATGTATAATATCATGTATGAAACGAGTCGCCAGTCCAGGTTCGATGCACGGTACTGGATGCTTGGGGCTGGTGCACTGGGACGACCCAGAGGGAGGGTAGGGGAGGGAGGAGGGAGGAGGGTTCAGGATGGGGAATGCGGGTATACCTGTGGCAGATTCATTTTGATGTTTGGCAAAACTAATACAATATTGTAAAGTTTAAAAATAAAATAAAATTTAAAAAAAAGAAATTAAAAAAAAAAAGAAAAGAAAAAAAAAAACAAAATTCAATCATCATCAACATACTAGTTACAAAACCTAATGCTTTGTATGTAAATATACATTTAAATTGAGAGGTATTTTATGTAGTAGGTATACTAGTTTATATTCAAACTTTGAATTTAATTAAGTTTTAATGTAAATAAACACCTGCTCATTTCATTAATGTATATTAGGCATTCAATAAAGACAAGTACTCTACTCAAAAAAAAAAAAAAAAGAATCAATAAGTGCAACACACCAGAGATAAAAATCATGCCCAGTGAGTCAGGAATAAAAAGAAGATAGTGTGGTTGAAGCAAAATGAGAAGAGGAAGGTTGGTAGTCCAGTTCAGTTCAGTCAAGGAGACTAAATAAAAGAGATCTTGGGGAGATTTGTTCATGTAAGGCCTACAGGCAAGTGTAAGGACTATCACGTTTAAGTAAAGTGTGAAGTGTATGTAAGGTTTTCATGATTGACATGATCAGGTTTACAGAAACTGAGAATGATCTTGGGAGGATAGTGACAGGGTAAAGCCACAGCAATTATGCAGGTGAATTGTACTTGGATAGAAACAGTGGACGTGCTGGAAAAATTACATTTCCTAAACCAATTTCTTTAAAAAAGAAGAGGGTCGATTCTTTGGGTAATAATAAATATGGAATCATTTGAACCTCTCTCCTTCTAATTGACCTATAATGATATCAAGATAAGATATTTGCATGGTTCTGTTTTTCAGCCATGGAGTGGATATGATTTGTAAATGGACATTGGTTCACAGAAAATGATGTAGCTGCACTGGGTATCTCATAAACATCTTAGATTTGATTATACACCAGAGAACATCTTTGCTGGAAAGAAGTGTACCGTGATAGGTCCACTTCCTGTGCATGGCTAAGTCTTTTTATGTGGTTAATATCTGACTATAACCATTAAAACATGGGTTTGTTCCTTATGTTCCATTTCCACAAGGTTGTTAATCAAGCTTAGGGAGTTATTTCCTATAGGCTTGTTTTCTCCTAAGTGTCTGCTCATTCGATAAGCCTGGCCTAAGTATTATTAACTCAATTATTCTATCTTGAGAATAATTTATTTTACTAGGAAATGAAACATTTGTGTCACCAGGTGAACAATAATGAGGACACTTGCAGTTCATAAACAAGTTAGAAATTTACTCTCTACTCTTCATCTCACAAATTGTGATAATCACCATGAGAGGCTTTTAGAAAATTTCACCAAACTGCTCCACTTGACTATGCTTAATTAGAGTTTAATGTTAATCTATTTTTTTCTGATCATCATAGACACAAGATTATTTTATAGGTTCCCTTTGTTCCAAATGGCTGTATTTATTCCTATTCTTACTCATGCCATTATCATTTTGCCAAATTTGTTTAATCCCACTCACTTCCTGGGCATCACCTATCTCAACACCAATCTTCAGAAATCTTTGAAAGCATCCCTATGTCCCCAGATCATTATGTCCCAAGACCATTTTGTTTTATCAGTATTTACCCTGGCTGCTTTCCCAGAAGCTCTGAACACTGGTGCTACATTTTTATCAGCCAACATTATTACCATCAGTAGGTATGGTAAAACTGGATAAAGTTTATTTCAGGATTCATGCATGTATAAAAATTTAGATCTAGTAATCATAAGCTATTTTCTTTCTTACCCTAATACCAAAGATTCTCAATCAATTTGCATTCACTTTTTTTTCACCAAAGAACTGTTGGTGATTTTTTTTCTTTTTTGTTTTGTTTCATATGTAGTTTATCAGTATATATTCTGTATGCCAGCTAACTATTGTTAAAACAAACCCTGCTTTGAATTGCAGTGGTGCCCAGAATTGTAGAACTATCAACATTGAATTAACATATTATGGCTGCTTATCCCACATATCAGTGCAATTCATTCCACATCTATTTATTTATTTACATGATTAACAAATACTTCCAAAACTTCTGAACTTTTTTTTTTACATTTTGTAAATGTGTCTTAATGAAAGCATATTCCTAAATAAAGCGAATAGTATAATTCGTATAATAGTATAATAGTATAATAATAGTTATTATGTACTCATTACTTAGGTCTAACCAGCATCAACATTTAGCCAATTTGGTTTCATCTATAAACCTATTTCCTCCCCACTTTCCTCTGTATAATTTTGAATATATACTCCACCTCATTATTTTATAATACATATTTCAGCATGTATATAACTCTTATAAATAAAAGGACTTTTTAAAAAACCCAAAGGTAACAATCACAACTAAAAAACTCCCCAATTCCTTAATATGATCAAATATTCATCAGTGATCAAATTCCTCCAATTGTCTTTTTCATTTTTGTAAGAGTTGACTTATCAAAATAGATTCACAGCAATCATGGATTTTAATCAAAGCCAAATTTCACTAACAATTCAAGTGACAGAAGTAAAAAAGAGGCATAGACATTTCTTTTTTCTTGAGGTGAGTGGCATTCATATGTAACTTAATTGCCCCATCCCTCTACATACATTGTGATTCAGTTCAGTTCAGTTCAGTCGCTCAGTCATGTCTGACTCTTT
>NW_011495050.1:11481718-11487936 GCF_000754665.1 Bison bison bison | reverse complement strand
CTTCGTTTTCTGAATGTTGAGCTTTAAGCCAACTTTTTCACTCTCCTCTTTCACTTTCATCAAGAGGCTTTTTAGTTCCTCTTCACTTTCTGCCATAAGGGTGGTGTCATCTGCATATCTGAAATTATTGATATTTCTCCTGGCAATCTTGATTCCAGCTTGTGCTTCTTCCAGCCCAGTGTTTCTCATGATGTACTCTACATATAAGTTAAATAAGCAGGGTGACAATATACAGCCTTGACGTACTCCTTTTCCTATTTGGAACCAGTCTGTTGTTCCATGTCCAGTTCTAACCGCTGCTTCCTGACCTGCATATAGATTTCTCAAGAGGCAGGTCAGGTGGTCTGGTATTCCCATCTCTTGAAGAATTTTCCACAGTTTATTGTGATCCACACAGTCAAAAGCTCTTGATTCAGGACCACACAACTATAGATTGTTCGAATGTGTATATGTAGTCAATGTAAGCAGAGAAAGAGGTGCTAAAATCGGTGGTTTCTTGGATATTATATTTGGGAATTACCTTGGGTAAAGAGATTATATGACTAGCTTAACCTCTTTAGTCATATATTTTCCATAAATTACACACACACACACACACACACACATAGGCAGTCTAGTTAAATCCTGTTAAACTGTTAAAAACAAGGAGTTCTGGTGAAGACCAGCATTCCCCTAGGAGAGAAAGCAGGAGTTAGTTACAGGGCCATTATTAATTATTTTTGTTCCATATATGACTTTTGGAGAAGGAAGTGGCAACCCACTCCAGTATTCTTACCTGGGAAATCTCATGGATAGAAGAGCCTGGCAGGCTACAGTCCATGGGATCTTAAAAGAGTTGGAAAACTTAGCAACTAAACAACATTACACAAATACACACACATATAGTGAAGAAGGAAATGGCAATTCACTCCAGTATTCTTTCTTGGAAAATCCCATGGACGGAGGAGCCTGGAAGGCTACCATCCATAGGGTCGCAGAGTTTGACATGACTGAAGCGACTTAGCATAGCATATATGACTTTACAGATCACTTTCTAAATAAAAGTCTGGTATTGCAAGTAGTGGGTTAAGTCTTATAAAATGTATTGCTATCTCTTCCCTTTTCTCTTATTTTTCTCTCCTTGCAATTTGTTTGTTGAAGAAAACAAGTTACATGTCTTGTATGATTTTGTAGTCTCAATGTTTCTGTTGCCTTTCTGCAGTATCATTTAATATGTTCTTTTATTTTTTATTGCTGTTGTTATTGTTTAATTTTTGCATTTCTTATACATGAGCTTTATCAAAGACACTGATTAATTTTATTTTAGATTTTTTTTTTTAATAAGCAGGGGCTTCCCAGGTGGTGCAGTTGGTAAAGAATCTGTCTGTCAACACAGGAGATGCAAGAAATGTGGGTTCGATCCCTGAGTCAGAAAGATTCCCTGGAGTAGGAAATGGCAACCCACTATAGCGTTCTTGCTGGGATAATCCCATGGACAGAGGATCCTGGCAGGCTAGAGTCAGTTTTGGAGTCAGACACGACTGAGTGACTGAGCATGCATACACACTTTATATATAGTTTTGCATAGGTACTTTGTAATTCCATCAGAAGCATATAACATCTGTGCTATTGATAGTCACTAATGATCATTGCCTAGATACATTTCCGTATAAGGGGATGCAAAATAGTGATTACATAATACTATTACCATTTCTTTACTTGTTAACTCTAAACATTTGTATAAGAAAGTCATCCTTATTCAGTTACTGTGACTGAGATACAGTCCATATAGGAAAGCCAAGATGGAATTAGGTTATTTTTGCTTCAGTTGCCTGTTTTCAAAATAATGAGCTATTATATTAAGCACTTTCCAAATGTAGCCCTTGAGAGTTTTATTTTTGTTGGGTCTACTTTATATATTGTTACAAATGCATGGATTTAAACATATCTGATGTTTAAATATGCTGTGTCCAGTGGCCAGGATCCAGGATGGAGGCATTTGTGGGCCCTGGGCGCATGGGGCAGATCCAGCCACACTGCCCAAGTTCAGTTCAAACTTGCATTTGTTGGTGATGGTGGTACTGGAAAAACTGCATTCCTGAAATGTCATCTGACTGGTGAATTTGAGAAGATGTATGTATCTTTCTTGGGCTTTCCTGGTGACTCAGTGGTTAAGAACCTACCTGCAATGCAGGATCCATAGGAGATGCAGATCAATCTCTGTTCTGTGTTTACACTAACTGGATATATTGTAAACATGTTATTCATTTCATTGATGAGTTTTTAATTTGACTAGATCAAGAAAATTCAATTTCTCAATTGTTTAGTTGAAATAAAAAAATGACTTCCCCCTTGGGTGTTCTTTTACTCACTATTAGAAAATTCTGTGATGCATAGACATATTATGATTGCTTACCTTTTTAACAGTGACTAATTCACAAATAATTTTTATCTATTATTCTCGATTCAATAACACTACTTAGCATTGTATAGACTTGAATTATTTACAAAGCAAGCTTTAGTGCATGTTCTATTGTTAGAATATATCCTCATTTTGCAGTTCTGGAATATTTATTAGTATATTCAATTTTCAACCATTGTTACTTCTACAAATATTTGGATAACCTATGGTGATGTGATGAAGCAGAAGTTTTTTTTTCTTATTTTTAAAATACTTTTGAAGGTGAAACACATACACAGGACATGTATACATTTTATGTTGATAGTTTAATTATTGCAAAATGACCAAACACATGTAAATATTACCCAGGTCAAGAAATAATGGTATTGTCATGCTCTCCTCTCTTTCCTTCTTAAATTTCACCTCAAATTTACCACTATATTTAAAATTTTTCTACTTCTGAACATTTAGAAATTTAATCATAAATATGATTTATTATTTTTGTTGTTCAAAATGTTTATGAAAATCTTTTGTATAGTGATTTGCAATTTGTTAACTTTTTCACTACATTTTCTTTTTCCATTTCATGAATTGCATTTTAAAAAACCTTTTTCTTACTCCTGATGGACATATTATTTCCAGAAAGACCTATTATGAGTAGTGTTATTGTAAATATAGTCACTTATTTCTTGGTACATATGTACATAATTTTTTGATAGACACATTTCTAGGAGTAGAGTTGCTAGATATGTTCAAGTTTTATAGATAATGCCAAAAAAAAAACATATTTCAAAATAAACTGTAACAGTTTCACTCTCATCAATAATACACGAGAATTCCATGTTTCTTTACCATCATACCAATGCTTTCTGTTGTCTTTTTTCTTTTTCTTTTTTTCATTTATATTTAGCCACTCCAGAGGATGTATAGTGGTAGCTACTTGGAAGAGGATTAAAGGTTCTAAGTGTCCAGGCTGAGGAAACAATCAAAATTGGGCAGATTGTAGGAGGAGCAGATGTAGTGGGGCTGTGGCTGGGCATCAAGGGCTCAATTTTAGACAGATGTTTGAGGATTTCATGAATTGTCCAGTTGGAAGTGTTGAATGGATAGTTGCATCCAGCAGTCTTCATTCTTGGAAGTTATTTAGGCAAGAAATTAAAATTTGAGGGTAGTCATATTTACAGCCATATATATATATACAGAGTACATCATGAGAAATGCTGGGCTGGATGAAGCACAAGCTGGAATCAATGTTGCAGGGAGAACTATCAATAACCTCAGATATGCAGATGACACACCACACCCTTATGGCAGAAAGTGAAGAAGAACTAAAGAGCCTCTTGATGAAAGTGAAAGAGGAGAGTGAAAAAGCTGGCTTAAATCTCAACATTCAGAAAACTAAGATCATGGCATCTGGTCCCATCACTTCATGGCAAATAAATGGGGAAACAATGGAAAGAGTGACAGACTTTATTTTGGGGGCTCCAAAATCACTGCAGATGGTGACTGCAGCCAGGAAATTAAAAGACGCTTGCTTCTTGGAAAAAAGTTATGAACATAGACAGGATATTAAAAAGCAGAAACATTACTTCTCCAACAAAGGTCCACCTATTCAAAGCTATGGTTTTTCCAGTAGTCACATATGGATGTGAGAGTTGGACCATAAAGAAAACTGAGTGCCGAAGAATTGATGCTTTTGAACTGTGGTGTTGGAAAAGACTCTTGAGAGTGCCTTGAACTGCAAGGAGATTCAAAAAGTCCATCCTAAAGGAAATCAGTCTTGAATATTCATTGGAAGGATTGGTGCTGAAGCTGAAACTCCAATACTTTAGCCACCTGATCTGAAGAACTGACTCATTTGAAAAGGCCCTGATGGCTGGGAAAGATGGAAGACAGGAGGAGAGGGGAGGACAGAGGATGAGATGGTTGGATGGCATCACCGACGTGATGGACATGAGCTTGAGCAAGCTCTGGGAGTTGGTGATGGACAGGGAAGCCTGGCATTCTGCAGTTCATGGGGTCACAAAGAGTCAGAGACTGAACTGAACTGAGTCAGATAATATTGCCAAGGGAGCGAGGGTTGACTGAAGAGAGATGTACAAGAAACAAGTACTGAACATTCCATGAAGAGAATGAGTAGATGATAAATAATTTAGGAAAGGAGATTTAAAAGGAGTATCTGATGAGGTAAGAGGAAAATCAGATGTGCATGGTGTCTCAAAAATAAAAAATACATATTTTAAGAAGGAATTGTCCAGGTTTGACACACAATACTGGATGCTTGGGGCTGGTGCACTGGGACGACCCAGAGGGAGGGTATGGGGAGGGAGGAGGGAGGAGGGTTCAGGATGGGGAACACATGTATACCTGTGGCGGATTCATTTCGATACTTGGCAAAACTAATACAATATTGTAAAGTTTAAAAATAAAATTAAAAAAAAAGAAGGAATTGTTGAGTTTTCTCAAATGCTATCGAAACCAAAATGGAGTAAAACCAAAGAACTGACCATTAGCTAATAAAATTGGTAACTACAAGAGACCTTGATATGAAAAGCCATGGTAGGATAGTAGGAAAGGGAGCTCAATTTTGTGGGCTCCAAAAAACAATGGAAGAATAACTGAAAATAGGAGTCTAGGCAACTATTTCTGAGTTATTTTGTCTTCTCTTTTGTATACACCTGTTTCCTGTGGTTTGTCAGTAGTAAAATTCAATATTATTCTCTTTGGGAAAGTAAATAACCATAAATTAAACTTTATTTTAAAAGAAACAAAAACTAGAAAACATGGAAGATAATTTAAGTGATTTTTCCTTATTTCTTTGTCTTCAATTTAAAAATTTGTCATTGGAGAGTAACTTGAAAGGTCAAAATTTGCACATGTTGTGCTTCCCAGGTGATACAGAATGAAAGGTTTTAAATCATTCACTGTGAATGTACTCAAGTATTTCTGGAAAAAGACCAAGATATGCCATTAGAAACTGATATATGGCTATGGCTAAAATCCAAGTCAATACTGTCTTACATCACAGGAGAAGTTTTAAGTCAATAGTGCAGTAATGCAAAATGTGCTGTCATGTCTTGAGACAAATAGGTTTTATATACATTTAATATGATAATGAATCATATAATAGTTGATGGTTTTAAAACTCTCAGTTATGCATTGTGTCAAAAAAGAAGAATTAAATACGTTGTAAAATACAGAGATAGTGGACAGGTCCTTTGTTAAATATCACGTTGGGTTTTCAACTTATTGAAATTATTTAGTGACCTCTGGCATCTGGTCCCATCACTTCATGGGAAATAGATGGGGAAACAGTGGAAACAGTGTCAGACTTTATTTTCTGGGGCTCCAAAATCACTGTAGATGGTGACTGCAGCCATGAAATTAAAAGACGCTTACTCCTTGGAAGGAAAGTTATGACCAACCTAGATAGCACATTGAAAAGCAGAGACATTAATTTGCCAACAAAGGTCCATCTAGTCAAGGCTATGGTTTTTCCAGTGGTCATGTATGGATGTGAGAATTGGATTGTGAAGAAGGCTGAGCGCCGAAGAATTGATGCTTTTGAACTGTGGTGTTGGAGAAGACTCTTGAGAGTCCCTTGGACTGCAAGGAGATCCAACCAGTCCATCCTAAAGGAGGTCAGCCCTGGGATTTCTTTGGAAGGAATGATGCTAAAGCTGAAACTCCAGTACTTTGACCACATCATGCGAAGAGTTGAGTCATTGGAAAAGACTCTGATGCTGGGAGGGACTGGGGGCAGGAGGAGAAGGGGACGACAGAGGATGAGATGGCTGGATGGCATCACCGAGTCGATGGATGTGAGTTTGAGCAAACT
>NW_011495050.1:11477240-11481618 GCF_000754665.1 Bison bison bison | reverse complement strand
TGCTAAAGCTGAAACTCCAGTACTTTGACCACATCATGCGAAGAGTTGAGTCATTGGAAAAGACTCTGATGCTGGGAGGGACTGGGGGCAGGAGGAGAAGGGGACGACAGAGGATGAGATGGCTGGATGGCATCACCGAGTCGATGGATGTGAGTTTGAGTGAACTCTGGGAGTTGGTGATGGACAGGGAGGCCTGGCGTGCTGCGATTCATGGGGCCGCAAAGAGTCAGACACGACTGAGCAGAACTGAACTGAACTGAACCAATAGATAATTAATTGTGGAAACAGAAGTGTGTAATTATATTTTGATTTACATTTTAGATTATATACATTTGAGAAATATGATTCTATGTAAACTTATTTAGCACTTGAAAATTACAGAGAATTGCTGTAATTAAGAAATTTAAACATGTTTGAAGCATATGAAAGCCTAAGGAGAAAATGTCACTTGGCCAGTAATAATCCATTATCCTACTACCTATTGTGGTATATGGTGTAATCACTGTATCACCCCAATGTGAAAATGGTTTTGTGGTATTCTTGTAATGTTACACTGTAAGTTTAAAAGGTCACTGTGCTTTTAATCTTCAGTATTTGGAATAGAAGAGTTAACAAAGCATATCCTCTTGTGAAATCTACTAACAGAATTGACTAAGCAACAAATGAGGCTTTTGTAAGTACTGATCTGACTGGTGATTTAAAAATGCTTTTTCAGGGTACGCTTTTATGTCTCATTTATTATAAATAAATCTGCAGTTTAAGGGCTGATGCTTGTGTCTGACAAATTCAAGGCTTCTAAATACTGCATCCACATGTGCTTTGTATATTTACTACTTATTAGTAAAGCTAATTCGTCTTTGTGATGATACAAATACAACGAAATAAAACATAATAATATCTCTGACTCTTGCTCTTTGTGCACTACCCACTCTCTTGGTCATTTTTCAGCCTTTTTATACTGCACTATACTTCTGGACTTCAAGTCCATTTTCTCCCACTTTTCAAGATGCCAATATTCTGCACATTGTTTGGAAACTATTCACTAATCTTTTAATTAATCTATCCAATTACAGTCCTAACATGGATGATAAATTGACAACTACAGCTTAATCAGCTGGCATCTTATGTTGATTGTAACATGACAAATACTTTAAATTTCATCACAAACAATACTGAGGCAGTTTTTTAAAAAAAATTTGAGAATATGTTTTAGAACTATTCAGACTAGAACTCTGATTAGACCTGTTTTCTTCTAAATTATATTCAAAAGCAAGATTCCTACTTTCCCTATTCTTATGAACTGAATGTGTTCTAGTCTTCTACAATGACATCATTTTCTAGCCATTTCCATGTTTCAAAGATATTAATTTCAAGGTACCTGACAACAATAGAAATGCAAATACATAAGAACCGAGAAATCTTCTCTTTTACTTATAGGGAGTCTGTGACACTCCCTTCAATAATATGGAGCAGCAGAGATAAATGTCACTGAAACTTAACATTCCTGTTCATATATCAACAGCCAAACATTTTATTTTCTCATTTTAATGTTCTTAGAAGTGTAACAGTTGCTCATTACTCTATCCCTAGTGCTTAAAAAATCTTTGTAGAAAGAAAATTTAATAGACAACAAGTGAATGAATACTGAATATTTTCAGACCTCTTGAAAAGGAGTGAGACATAGCCATTACCTAAATGCCAAAACTGTCATGTTAAATTTCTTGGTTGGGATAATAATTATGAGTGAGAACCTACTGAATGGTACATAAACTTAGAAAGATATTATCAAGCTCACTTATCTCTCATAAATGACAGCTGATATCCTGCCTATATTTTTACAAGAGAATAAAGCATTAGCCTAAAATTTTGCAGGATATACTGGGAACTCATGAGATGCCCAGTTTTACAAAACTATTGAGGTATGTCTGCACAATTTTCAAAAATTAAAAAATCATACTGCTTTCAACAACCATACCCTGTAGAGGTTTTTAAGAATTCCTTCTCTGCCCACTCATTGTTTATTCTCTCACTTTCACTAATTGCAGCAACTATTTATACAGCTTTTGCTTCCCATTACTACCTCTCACCCACATCTACTTACAGAATAATAGGCCACACTTGAATTGAAAAAAATTTTCATAAGCAACATCCTACCAAGTTTTCTTACTGGCATATCAACCATGAGTATTTCCAATGTGGTCTGAAAAATTCTTTTTTTCACTTAACTTTTATGACTTAGCAGTCTCATTTTGTGGTCATATATATGAGAAACTACACAGCAATAAGTTTTGATTCCATATTTTCCCATTCTATTCACTGTTTCCTTTATTAATCTGAATAACACATAAGCATATGAATTAAGAGCTCTCACAGAAGTTACAGTTACATCAGGGCCTACTACTGGCTGAAGCTTTATGGTTTTGTTAAGAGCACAGAGGCAAAACAATTTTTATGACAACTAATTGTGTATAAGTATGATATATAAATGATTTGAGTCATATCCAATTTTGCTGGCTCTATTTCCATCAGTTAAAATAACTCCCGAAAGCCTGGGACTTGCTATAGCATCTACTGCATCCCAGTGGAGAAAACAATATTACAGATATCCTTTCTGGTTGTTCTTTATAGACAAAATGAATGATTTTTACTTATTAAGCTGTCAACAATATTTTATATATGAATAATTTAACATCATTCTAGGATGTTAATTATTTTAATTCTCTTCTTGTCTTGTTTATTTTTATTTTAAAAGAAAAATAGTCTTCAAAACAGAAATCTAGCTAGGGGTTATTTAAATTACTACATACTTAAAGAATGACCTACTACTGACTTAACTTTCTACTTATGCAAGATGCTTGTTCAAGAACCAGGAAATACTGACAATTTACCAAACTTGTCCATGGCTAACCCAGATGTAAATTTTATCATCATGTAAATTTTAAATGTGCCAAAGTATTTCCCTGGTTGTTCAAATGGTAAAGAACTTGTCTGCAATGCAGAAAACTGGGGTTTGATACCTGGGTTGGGAAGATTCCCTGGAGAAGGGAATGGCTATCCAATCCACTATACTTGCTGAAAAATTCCATGGACAGAGGAGCCTGGTGGGCTATAGTCCATGGGGTTGCCAAGAGTCTAATATGACTAACACTTTCACTTTTTCATGTATTTCCAACTATGAATCACCTCTTTTCTAAAGTCATTTAAATTCACACAATAGAGCTAGTCTTGAACTTGAGGCACATGATTAAAACATATATTCAAGAACTACATATTTCTTCACTGCAACAGAAAGAAACTTGAAAGAATATTTGGAGTGAAGGAGGGGAAAATGTGGATGTGGAAACTCATGGCTCATTACTGTTACTATTATCATTGCAGTTGCTACCTTTAATGATAAAATCAGTATCAAATAACCAATGTATTCAATTTATCATTTTATTCATATGTAAAAATGAAATGTTATTTTCTTCTTTTCCTTTTAGAATACTAAAAAGTACTTTGGAATTAGTGTTCTATAATTTTCTTATTTCAGTATTATTCCCTTCCCTCAAACTGTGCACGGTTTCTTAAGAAAGAAAATCTAAATAATCATATAATATCTTTCTTTTTCCCATAAATTTAGGAAATAGATATTCCCTAATATAGGGGAATGGAGAAGGCAATGGCACCCCACTCCAGTACTCTTGCCTGGAAAATCCCATGGACGGAGGAGCCTGGAAGGCTGCAGTCCATGGGATGGCTGAGGGTCGGACACGACTGACCGACTTCACATTCACTTTTCACTTTCATGCATTGGAGAAGGAAATGGCAACCCACTCCAGTATTCTTGGCTGGAGAATACCAGGGACGGGGGAGCCTGGTGGCCTGCCGTCTATGGGGTCGCACAGAGTCGGACATGACTGAAGTGACTTAGCAGTAGCAGTAGCAATATAGGGAAAAGAGTGGAAACAGTATCAGACTTTATTTTTCTGGGCTCCAAAATCACTGCAGATGGTGACTGCAGCCATGAAATTAAAAGATGCTTACTCCTTGGAAGGAAAGTTATGACCAACCTCGATAGCATATTCAAAAGCAGAGACATTACTTTGCCAACAAAGGTCCAGCTAGTCAAGGCTATGGTTTTTCCAGTGGTCATGTATGGATGTGAGAGTTGGACTGTGAAGAAAGTTGAGCGCCAAAGAATTGATGCTTTTGAACTGTGGTGTTGGAGAAGATTCTTGAGAGTCCCTTGGACTGCAAGGAGATCCATCCAGTCCATTCTAAAGGAGGTCAGCCCTGGGATTTCTTTGGAAGGAATGATGCTAAAGCTGAAAGTCCAGTACTTTGGCCACCTCATGCGAAGAGTTGACTCATTGGAAAAGACTCTGATGCTGGGAGG
>NW_011495050.1:11441020-11477140 GCF_000754665.1 Bison bison bison | reverse complement strand
GATGAGATGGCTGGATGGCATCACTGACTCGATGGACATGAGTTTGAGTGAACTCTGGGAGTTGGTGATGGACAGGGAGGCCTGGCATGCTGCAATTCATGGGGTCGCAAAGAGTTGAACACAACTAAGCGACTGAACTGAACTGAATATAAAAAGAAGTTCTGGAGACTAACTGTTTTTAAAAGGCATCTCTTTGATGTAGTTTTCAAATTGTGGTAAAAATTTTGAAACTTTTAACTTAAGTGCTTATTACTTTAAGACTTGAGGAAAAACAATTTCAAATTTTTGCTCCAGTGTGAATTTTTATTGTATCTACCACAAAATGAGCCAAATACTACTTTTCTTTTTAATCTCATAGTTTTTGAAAATCTAGAGAGTAGGAACGGTAGTTGTTTAGTGTGAGAATAGACAATAAAAGTAGATTTATGATGTCAAGAACTCAAGAGCTTAAGATCAAAGCTAAAAAACATAAGAAGTGAAAAAAACAAATGATACCAACATCCTGTCCTAGCTAACAGGACATAGATTGCATAATTGTTTAATCAAGTAGATTAAGAACTGCACAGCCTTGAGTCTGCTGTTACGTTTGTTATACCTTAAAAAAAAAAAAAAAACCTAATTAGCAATTAAAATGAACAATAACAACATCACATAATTTCTTGAGTTATATAACATGTTTGGGTTCCTTAAATTACTTTAAGTTTTTACCACAATTGTTCTCAAATCATAGCTTTAATTGTTTTGTTCTTTCTTCACTGAATTCTCTTAATACTCAGATACACCATGAAAATAAAACCAAAAAGCATACTTTTAATTTTTGTAGTATCATTTTATTTTAGTTTAAATTCGATATTTAAAAACTTACATGTTCAAATGTAAAAATGGAATACTGAACTAGAAAATAATGGCTGAAGCATAAATTTAGGATTGTTGTTTTCAGCATAGTTTGACACCTCAGAGTATTCTATGGATTCTCAAAAAAAAAAAAAAAAAAACCACACTTGCCTAGGGTTACATTCCCATGCTTGCATTTAAGACCTGTGTATCCTTAATCTCTCTGTTTCTGTTTCCATATTTATAAATTGCAGATTATTACTCTGTTTTATTAGCATTGTTTTCCAATTCCCTACAATGAAGGAAGTAGATGAGAGCAGAAGCATACACAAATCTAGTGAATTGTTTAAGGAATAGTACTGATTTAGATACTAGTTATTGGATACAATTTGATGTTTATTTAAAATTATGTTTCATTGTGAGGATATACAATCGAGATGAAATGTGACCTTTCAAATACTACTGCAAATGAGACATTCTAATAACTTCATAAGACGATGCAAATGATTGAGATATATTACTCATTTAGTCTTTTATTACTTTTATTACATTTACACTATGATATCTAAACTTTTTATTTGCATTGATAAAAAACAATTATGTTTCCTATATTTGCATCCATGATAAAATCATTTTTAAAATAATGTGTGAGGATTTTAAGCAATGTGATATTTACTAGAAAACATTTAAAAATATGAGCATGTGAAATCTTATCCTGTTACAAAGATACATGCTACAGAATTTTCAAAACTGGGTAGTATTCTTATTTTCAATTATAAAAGCAATCCCAATGAACTAGGAAGAGTTGGATGAAATAAACTCACAGATAAAATAACTCAGAACTTGATTTTCTTTTAATAGGATAAAAACTCATAAACTGGCATAATGTATCACTGACTGTTACAAACAAATGAAGTGTGAGTAATTCTCAGAGAACATGAACACAGTCTAGCTGCCTTGGTCTTCTGGCTTTCTCATCTTCTCTCTTTAACTCTCTTCTCCCCACACTGTAGCCTTGAAACTCTTTCCAGGTGGTAGCTGGGGCAACAGTAAAGGTTACTTTGTTTGTCTCAAATGATCAGATATATAAAACTGGTAGGCATAAAATTCAGCTCTTACTGATGTCTAATAAAAGTGGAACGTCTTTCTCATTAAGAACATATTCAATAATATGTATATACAATTATAAGTGCAACACATATTCATTTTCCTTTTTGTTAAGAATTGCACAAAATAATTTTTATTATTCTGTGTCTGTGTGCTTGTGAAATTTGTACCAGTATTAAAAACAAGGAATATGCTTTTGAAGTGCTTCAGGCTCGAACTCAGGGTTCGGAAGTTCCTCTCACTTCAATCAAAGTGAAAGTGAAAGTGAAGTCATTCAGTCATGTGGGACTCTGCAACCCCATAGACTGTAGCCTACCAGGCTCCTCTGTCCATGGGATTTACCAGGCAAGAATACTAGAGTGGGTTGCCATTTCCTTCTCCAGGAGATCTTCCCTACCCGGGGATTGAACCCAGGTCTCTTGCATTGTGGGCAGACACTTTATCATCTGAGCCACCAGGGAAATCTTTAAGTGCTTATATATGAAGAAAATTTAATAGAGGTTTTCTAGAATTTGATAATAATTCTAACTTTACCAATAACAAGTAGTGAAGCTGAAACTTTTCTAAATTAAAAAAAAAAACAGAATTCATCAGCATATTAAAAATTTTTTATAGCATGAGCAAGTTGAATTTATCTGTGGAATGCAAGGATAAGTCAATACATATTGACCACATTAACAGAAGGAAGAAAAATACACACACACACGTAATCACTGCAATTGATTCAGAAAAAACTGACAAAATTCCATATCTTTGCATGATGGAAGCACTCAAAATCTAAGAGAGTAACCTGAACATAATAGAAGAGAGTATTCTATTCTAAGAGTATTATTCTCATAGAAGAGAGTAACCTGAACATAATAAAAAAAATAAAAAGTCACAGCAAACTTCATACCCATGGTGAAATACAGAAAGCTTTTCCTCTTAGATCATGAACAAGAGAAGCATGTCTGGTTTCACCACTCCTATTTAACATGGTAGTGGAAGTTCTACCAGAGAAATCAAGTAAGATAAAGAAATAAACAGTATCCAAACTGAGAAAGAAGAAGTAAAATTATCTCTGGTCACAGATGCTTTTATCTTATATACAGAAAATGCTATAGACTCCACCCAGAAGATCTGAATTAATAAGCGAATTAAGTGAATTAATCACAAAGTAGCAGCCCACAAGGCCAATCTAGAAAAATAAGTTTCATTTCTGTTACAAAAACAAAGAATAGTCTGAAAGCAAATTAAAAAATCAACTCCACTTACAATAACATCAAAAATAATTAGTATTTATGAATTAACTAAGGAGATAATTATGAACAAAGAAAACTATACAACATTGATAACATAATTTAAATAATTAAATTATATATCATTTAAACAAATTAGATACATGGAAACTCGTTGCCCATAAACAGGAGAATAACTAAATCAGTGTTGCTGTATTCAAAGAATGGAAAATTATATAGTGATCAAACAGAACAAATTATAGCTACACATAATAATATGGATACTTTTTACAATCATAATACTAAGTAAAATATTTAGGAAAGATTACTTCTGTATGATTTCATTTTATGTAAATATTTAACTCATACAAATATGGAAAAAAGCCAAGGAATAACATGCAGTTAGAACCATAATTACTTTGGGGGGAAAGAGAAGTTCCTAATTTGAAATACAAAAATAGTAGTTTTCTGCATGGCAAAGCTTCAGGTCATGCCTGGTGGTTGGTAAAATGAAAACCTACTTTAAAGGAAAACAATAAATTCTAATTTGTTTTTTTCTCTATAGAATTTTTATGTGTTATTTTCTCACTCTTTAAGAATTAAATAGGGAAATATTTTTTAAGTGGTGTAAGCAAAAAAAAAAACCATTATGAGAGATAATCTTGGTTATAAATAACAGGTCAACAGTTTTAAATATAATAAGAACTTCAGAAAGAAATAATAGTAGGAGAGGGAGATGAAAGATCATTTACTCAAACTGAAGGAAGTTACAAGCCTTTCAGTAAAACTGCAGATCACAAAACTACAAGTCAAATCTTAGCTCTTGCCTTGGCACAGGGGCCTCTTAAAGAGAAAACAGAAATAAGTCCAAGAAAGGGTAGGCAATACTGGGTACTGAGTGACTGAAAAAGAAGTATTGACCATAATTTATAAACATTCTCCCTGTTTATTTATAGAAATACAAGGTAGAGAAATTCCTGGTCATGGGGGAAGCGGGGGTGTGTGAGGAGGGACCTGTCTGAGATTGGATGACAATACCAGCCAAATAACAACTTTTAATCTCCCGTTATAGCTTCTCACTTCCCTTACTCCATTTCTGGAGAAATCAAAACCTTGGGATAGGTGTCATGTCAAACAGCATTGTCTCATGAAAATTGGAGTTTTGTAGTAGATTTTTTTTGTTTGTTTTTACTGTAAAAAGTTGAACTTTTGGTGGTTATGGACTTATATAGATGGTTCTGTGCACTAACATCTGAAATATATTAATAGTAGATTTTTAAAAATATAATTTTGTTAAAATACCTAAGTTACTGATATGGTTGTGAAGGAGATAAAAAACAGGCCATCTCCAAATATGTCACTCTGGAGTAAGGACTAATTTGAGCTGAAGACATCTGAGAATCAACAAATGCAGGGAGAGACTTTAGCCAAACCCCTTTCTCTGCCTTAACACAGATTCTACCATACAAAAAGAGAAGAAAAAACTGTCTTAAATCCCTTCACTGAGAATTTCATCTACCAGGTAAGATTAACTTTTATCACAGGAGAGGAAATGTCTTGATAGGGAAAGTCACCAGACCAAGACAGATATTGTCACAAACTATCATATCTTCCATCTATTCTCCTAACAGCCCATTTATCTTTCCTAAAAATCATTTTTTCTTCCATATGTAACCTTTCTCTCAGTCTGTTTACCTTACTAAAAATTAATAAATATTTATGCCTTTTCTCCTAGTAATCTGTTTTTACTTTTACAGACCTTTTAGATTCTGAACCTAAGAGAATCTATCGTTGTTGTTTAGTCACTAAATCATGTTGGACTCTTTTGTGACCCCATGAACTGTAGCCTGCCAGGTCCTCTGTCCATGGAATTTCCCAGGCAAGAATACTGGAGTGGGTTGCCCCTTCCTCCTCCAGGGGATCTTCCCAACCCAGGGATTGAACCTGCGTCTTCTGCATTGGCAGGTGGATTCTTTACCACTGAGCCACCTGGGAAGCCCCAAGAGAATCAAAAAGTTTTTCATCTGCTCTGATGTATAGAACAGTCTTATGGACTCTGTTGGAGAGGGAGAGGGTGGGAAGATTTGGGAGAATGGCATTGAAACATGCATAATATCATGTATGAAACGAGTTGCCAGTCCAGGTTCGATGCACAGTACTGGATGCTTGGGGCTGGTGCACTGGGATGACCCAGAGGGATGGTATGGGGAGGGAGGAGGGAGGAGGGTTCAGGATGGGGAACACATGTATACCTGTGGCGGATCCATTTCGATATTTGGCAAAACTAATACAATATTGTAAAGTTTAAAAATAAAATAAAATTTAAAAAAAAGAAAAAAAATTCTAAATGATGATAAAAGTAACAAATAAATTATTTATGTCAGTAACTGATAGACCATTTTGTATACAAGTTTTGCATACAAGTTCTGCTTGTAGTTGTATTTTCTTTTCTGAGTTACTCAGCAAAAGTAATTTCAGCCAGCATGTTTTGCATTACTTTTGCTTTATGGAATAATGGTTTCCAAGTGTAATCTAATTATTTCACCTTAATGACTTCAAATTTGTGGACACATTTTACAAAATAGAAATTGTGATTATACTAGAATTTATGAAAATTTAATTTTATCAACTCATGCTAAATCATTTCTTTAATTACAACTGAGTTAACCATATGCTTAACTCCATAAATGACACACTAATTTAATGATGAGCAATAGTGCTTGTTATAGAGGCCTATGAGAATGAAACACAAAAGGGAACTTTGAAAGAAGAAAAAGACCATTTGGCTAAACTTTAATTAACACTTAACATAACAAACGCCGATGAGTCCTGGCAGTAATTGAGTATATTTTCACTGATAAGTATTAATACCCTGAATACAACTTTATTCTAGTTGAGCTTTTCAAATCTGAATTAGCTACTATCTGTTCTAAATTCCAAAATGTTTATTGCCTATAGTTCTTTTCCTCCACTCTATATTCAACTATTATTTTAAAATTACAATTAAGGATATGAGAGCTCCCTTTTAAGTTCTGTGAACATGATATAAAAAAACTTCTGATATGAGTGACCAGTTAGGTGAAAAGTACTGTAACATACTATTAAAAAAATGGCACTGTCTTTGAAGATAGATATGGGAGGCTTCACCATCTGTCTCATGTTATCTCAGGCAAAACTTCTAATCATTCTAATGGCACTGTTCTCATCTATAACTGAACTAATCATCAACAAGCAGAGCTCCTTATACAATGTTGGCATCATGATTATTACTGAAAATAAATGCATTGGAAGCAGTAAATCTCGTTCATCTATGTTTATTCACTCACATGTCTTCATAGATTTACATATTATTACTTCAGTTTCATTATCCCTTATTTGAAAATCACTTGAAATCTAGCTGTGTTTTGGATTTCAGGTTCTAAATTAGATGACGCTGTTAGCAGAGTCTGGAAGAAGACCTAGTGTCAATCATATGTCTGCATTGAAACATATAATTATTTATACCAAGAGTAATAAATAGACAATAAATCATCTGATCTCTTTTTAGGTTATTCTTTGTACAAAATTCATTTGCTGCAAAATTTAAAAAAATAACATTTTGGGCTTTATGAATTTCAAAATTATGGATAAATATGGTAGCTATATGCTTTATTTCAAACTGAGACACTTTTGACAGTAAAAATGGTTATGCCAGGACCACAATTGATTCATAAGTTTGTCCCAGTAAGAAGGGATAGTCATAAATAAAGACTGAGGAACTGACTGATAAAGCATTGTTCTTGGCATTTTGAAAGTACTAATGGTGTATTATGTTTGTTTAGTAACATTATTTATTTTCCTGTATACTTGTTTATTTATACTACAGCCTGGTTCCTTTAAACAAATAAATGAATGACAAAGTGATTTACTTCTTATAGGTTGGAATCTAAAGACAAATCTGAGTTTGAATTATTGCCTTGCCTATTGCTACATATGTGACACTGGCAAGTTACTATGACTATGTATTGGTTTCCTATACAATACAGGTTATAACACTATCAACTTCATAGGATTGTTTTGAAGACCAAATGAGATAATATATACTAAGACGTTACTGCAATATCTCCCAATAAATACACTCAAAATATGAAGAAGAAGTAGCAGTATTCTACTTTTCTATACCAGACCCTGATGCTGGGAAAGATTGAAGGCAAGAGAAGGGGACGACAGAGGATGAGATGGTTGCACGGCATCATTGACTTGATGGACATGAGTTTGAGCAAGCTCCAGGAGTTGGTAATGGACAGGGAAGCCTGGCATGCTGCAATCCATGGGGTCGCAAAGAGTTGGACATGACTGAGTGACTGAACTGACCGAAAGCAACTCGAAGCAAAATATAAATTGCAAATGTATAGAAGTAAATTTGTTGGATCTACTGTGCTCTTCCTAAATTAAATTTCACTTTCCAGGCATATGACTAGATCGTACTTTAGTGCAGATTTTGTAACTGTCTTTGAAATTGTATGTGGCCATTTGATTTTGTGGCCAATGGAAGATAAGTAGAAGAGCACGTGCCACATCTGAGCAGAAGGCTATAGAGACAGTATATGGTTTGTCACCTCCCTATCCCATGACATGATGACTAATGATGCCCCAGACCTAGAAGTTATGTTAGATTAAGTTAATGTTAGTTAAGTCCCATGATAGAGTAGCAGATAAACTTTTGTTTTAAGCCTAGAAGATTTGAGAGTTGCTTCCTTCTAGAATATAGACTAGCATTGCATGATAGAAATATATGTATATACATATATATACATATATTTATGGGGATGGGGGAGAGAGAGAGATGGAGAGAGGGAGAGAGATGAATTTTGTCCTCAAAGAGATCTGTTGAAATCCTTACCTCTGGCACTGGTGAATATGACTTGGAAATATGTTCTTTGCAGATGTTATCAAGTGAAGGGAGAAGGAAATAGCAACCCACTTCAGTATTCTTTCCTGGAGAATCCCGTGGACAGGGTAGCTGGTGGGCTGCTGTCCATAGGGTCGCACAGAGTTGGGCATGACTGAAGCGACTTAGCATCCCTGCATGCATTGGAGAAGGAAATGGCAACCCACTCCACTATTTTCGCTTGGAGAATCCCAGGGACAGGGGAGCCTGGTGGGCTGCCGTCTATGGGGTTGCACAGAGTCAGATACGACTGAAGCGACTTAGCAGCAGCAGCAGCATCAAGTGAAGACAAAGTCATCCTGGATTAGGCTGAGCCTTAATTCAGTGAGTTAATGCAATAAATTAATTATATTCTTAAAAGAAAAGGGAAGGAAAGAAAAAGAAGGGAGGAAAAAAAAGGGGGAAATGTGGAAATAAATTATTTTAAAGAGCAGTGTTAGAGAATAGAGAAAATACAGTTAAAACATTTATCCCTAGGAACAGCAGCTAAAACAAAATAACCCCTTTTTTCTCACTTTGATCATCACTATGACAAATAGATTATCAATGAACTGCCTAGTATAATCCACAAGAGTTCACCTCAGATTTTCTAGTACTACCTAGTCTAATCAAATGAGCTAACCACTAGTAGTTCAAATGACTTTACTTTTCAAAGTAACTTTGGATTCAACTGATTTAAGAATGTTCTCTTTTATATAATGATTTTCATTGTCTAAGAGATACTGCTGCTGCTGCTAAGTCGCTTATCGTGTCCGACTCTGTGCGACCCCATAGACAGCAGCCTACCAGGCTCCCCCGTCCCTGGGATTCTCCAGGCAAGAACACTGGAGTGGGTTGCCACTTCCTTCTCCAATGCATGAAGGTGAAAAGAGGAAGTGAAGTCGCTCAGTCGTGTCTGACTCTTAGCGACCCCGTGGACTGCAGCCCACCAGGCTCCTCAGTCCATGGGATTTTCCAGGCAAGAGTACTGGAGTGGGGTGCCATTGCCTTCTCCCTAAGAGACACTAATGAATTTCAAAATATGTCTTCCTCTCCTACACCTAATTTTCCCCCCATTTAAATGCCACTCAATTTGGCCCACTTGACTCATATTTCACTACAAATGTAAGAACATCATCTTAAATTGATTGCTAGGTTTGAATGTTTAAATGTTGAAGGTAATATTTTCACAGAAATATTTTATATTCATTCCACAACCTCTGACTTTTGGCTTTTTATTAATTCATGTTAAAACAGTTCAATGCAATGAGGACATTTCAATATTTTAAATAATATCAGATCATTGATTAATATCATTTTAATAGAGGTCAAAATTTCCATTTTTGTCCTTTACAACACACAAAACACCAATTTATCAAAAAAGGTTTGCCAGGGCCAAGGATTTTTTTTAAATTCCTGTGCTGGGATTTTTTTTTTTTTTAACCCCATCCTATTGTCCCTCTGCTCTTTAAATGTTATAAGCCAACAGTGTTTTGAGGAGAAGCTTTTTTACAGCTGTGCACACTTTTGCCATAGCAGTGGAGTTGTTTATTCAGTATCGAGTAGGATCCTATAAAAACTGCCTCAGAAGATAGGTTTTGTAGGGTTCATTTTCAATAAGATGGGTCTAACTTGCTGCTTGAAACTGACAATTCTGTGCCTAATTGAGCGTGCAGTTACACTTGAACACGCTGCAGCATTTTCATCCGGTATCTTAGACCGCATGAAGCCCCAGGGCATTGAGCAGGTTAGGAGCAGTGTAAGAAAATCTGGCAAAATCTTGAGACTCTGCATTAATTTGCACTCCAGTTACTACTCCAATTCTGCATTTTTTGCCTTTTTTTATATCAGCATGCTATTAATCCAAAAGCAATAAAGTCAAGATTAATATACTAAAATATTATCTTCTATTTATAGAATAAATATTATTTAATATTTGTGTTATTTCCATATACTTTCTTATTGTTTAAACCTGTAAAATGGACTCAGCAGTATGTGTAAAAATTTGGTGAACTTTTCAAGTTCTTGACATTTAGGTAGCAGTAACATAATTATTCCGCATGAGATTTTGTAATAGAAAAGGAGGCTGTATTTCAGTTCTACTTCACAACTGACAAAATGATATGCCATTTGACATGTAGGCTCATTTATTTAGTGGTAGCTGCTAACCCACAATGCATTTGATTATTCTCTGGAATTTGATAAAGTGTTTTAATTCACTGAATGAAAGTTATAATAGTTATTACAGTGCTTCTTATATATTTAGCTATTTTAAATTTAAAGAAAAGGACTTCTCCTTAAATGTAGAAAAGTAATCACAAAAAATTATATCCAATCTGTCATGAAATTTTGCTAATAGTAATATAAGGAAAAAAATAAAAATGATATCAATCCTCATGGACAAAGAGAAACGGGGAGGGAATGAGAATAGAGATGTCAATACATTTTGGAAGATCAGTAAACAGATAGAAAATTTGTAACCAGCTTATCAGAGTGAAAAATGCAACCTCAGTGCTCACAGAAGGCAATATCAAGGAGAAGAAAGCTGATTCTTTTTGTGGAATCCCAGAAAAGCTTAGCAATGAGTGACACTAAGAACCTTACAAGGTGAAGATAAAGTGTGGTTATGAAATGGAGCATTGCGTGAGAACTTGTGAAGATAGCAGCTAAATACTAAATCTCCACCACCTTACCTGCAAATTCATTGAGCTATTCTTTCAATGTGTGTGTGTGCTCAGTAGCCCTCCAGCTCCTCTGTCAATGGAATTTTCCTGGCAAAAATACTGGATAGGTTGCCATTTCCTCCTCCAAGGGATCTTCCTGATGCATGGATAGAATCTGCATCTCCTGTGTCTGATGCATTGGCAGTTGGATTCTTTAGCACTGAGAAACCCATACAACACTCTCGAAATACCAGGAAATCATTCCTTAAGGATAACTGATAAACAAAAGAAAACAAACTTAGGACTCAGGGAAATCAGGGGCAAAAATACAAGTGTTTCCATGGCAGCTTCATATGAAAGCATCATCATCATCACAATGTATATACATTTTTGTAATACAAGTCTACTAACGAGAAAAATTTAATTTATTGGGGGGTAATATTTCACAAAAGGAGAAGAGCGTGGCAGAAGATGAGATGATTAGATAGCATCACCAACTTAATGGACATGAATTTCAGCAAACTCCAGGATACAGTGAAGGACAGGGAAGCCTGGCGTGCTGCAGTCCAGGGGTTGCAAAGAGTCAGACACGACTGAGCGACTAAACAACAATATTTCACTTAACTGGGGTTCAAAGTCTGTGTCCCTTATCCTCAAAATCCATTGTAAAAGTTCATCAACACTAATCTCTAATGAGATTTTATGTATTTCATTTTTGAAACATTTTGAAAATGTTATTTTGCATAGATATTGCCAATTAATGATACAAATTTACAAGCTTATTATATTTTAAACCTTTATTTTGCAATATATAGATTCACAAGGAATTGCAAAAATAGTACAGAGTTCCTGTGTAACTTTCTCACATATTACTCCAATAACAACACTTCACACTGCTCTCTTTGACCTAAAAGGTGGAAGGACTGGGGAAGCAGGGGGCCGGGAAATTAGCTTTTGTGTTGTGCTGTGTGCTGTGCTTAGTCACTTAGTTGTGTCCAACTCTTTGTGACTCCATGGACTGTAAGCTTTCCAGGCTCCTCTGTCCAAAGGGATTCTCCAGGCAAGAATACGGGAGTGGGTTGCCATGCTCTCCTCCAGGTGATCCTCCAGGTAGATTTTTTACCATCTGAGCCACCAGGGAAGCCCAATAGGCCTTTGACCTAAAATACTCATGTCTACTCTTAGGAAACTACACATTAACATGGATATTAGAACTTACCAATATGTTTTCAGTTCTCTGGGATAAAGGCCAAGAGTATGATAGCTCGATTGTTAGTAAGCATATAATTAGCATTTTGAGAAATATTTCCCTATATTCCAGGGCAGATGTACCTTTTAGTCTACCAGCAATATATGAGAGGTTCCGTTTGTCTGAATTGTCACATAATTTGTTACTGTGACAAATTTAGAAAGTATATGATGTCTCATTATGGTTTACATTTCCATTTCCCTAATGTCTAACAATATTGAATCTCTGTGTGCTTATTTTTTTTCAATTTAAGTGTAGCTGATTTACAATAATATATTAGTTTTAGGTGTACAACATAGTGATTGAGTAGTTTTATAGACTATACTCGATCATGTGCTTATTTGATATCAGTATATTCTTTTTGCTGAAGTATACTGATGTCTTTTGCTCATAGTCTGATTGCGTTGTTTGCTTTTTAATGTTAATTTTTAGAGTTCTTTATTCATTCCAGATCTGAGTCATTGGACAAATAAGTGGTTTGCAAATAATTTCCCCAGTCTTGGTTTGCCTTTTCATCCTTGTAATGCAGTCTTTTTCAGAGTATAGGTTTTTAATTTTGATGAAGCCCAGTATATCAAATTATTTTATGTATTATGAAAATTGAAAGGGAAAGTCACTCAGTTGTGTTTGACTCTTTGTAACCCCATGGACTGTCACCAGCCAGGCTCTTCCATCCATAGAATTCTCCAGTCAAGAATATTGGAGAGGGTGGCCATTTCCTTCTCCAGGGCATCTTCCCAATCCAGGGACTGAAGCCAGGTCTCCTGCAGTGCAGGCAAATTCTAAATCATCTGAGCCTTGAGGGAAGTCTTTAACGCATTAGAAAAAAAAAATTAATAAAGAGAAATTTCAATTAAACAGTTGGGAGAACAGAAGAGGGCATTGTCACATTCTGCAACAATCAGTTCAGTTCAGTACAGTTCAGTTCAGTAGTTCCGTTGTATCTGACTCTTTCCGTGGACTGCAGTACACCAGGCCTTATGTCCATCACCAACTTCCAGAGCCTACTCAAACTCAAGTCCATTGAGTCAGTGATGCCATCCAGCCATCTGTCATCCCCTTCTCCGGCCTTCAATTTTTCCCAGCATCAGTATCTTTTCAACTGAGTCAGTTCTTCAGATCAGGTGGCCAAGGTATTGGAGCTTCAGCTTCAACATCAGTCCTTAAAATGAATATTCAGGACTGATTTCCCTTAGGATTGACTGGTTGAATCGCCTCACAGTCCAAATGACTCTCAAGAGTCTTCTCCAACACCACAGTTCAAAAGCATCAATTCTTTGGCCCTCAGCTTTCTTTATAGTGCAACTCTCACATCCATATGTGAGAAAAATATGGTTTACTGGAAAAACCATAGCTTTGACTAGATAGACCTTTGTTGGCAAAGTAATATCTCTGCTTTTTATTTTGCTGTCTAGGTCGGTCATAGCTTTTCTTCCAAGGAGCAAGCCTCTTTTAATTTCATGGCTGCAGTCACCATCTGCAGTGATTTTGGAGCCTCCAAAAATAAAGTCTGACACTATTTCCACTGTTTCCATATCTATTTGCCATGAAGTGATGGGACTGGATCCCATGATCTTAGTCTTCCGAATGTTGAGTTTTAAGCCAACTTTTTCACTCTCCTCTTTCACTTTCATCAAGAGGCTCTTCAGTTCTTCTTTGCTTTCTGCTATAAGGGTGGTGGTCATCTGCATATCTGAGGTTATTGATATTTCTCCCTGAAATATTGATTCCAGCTTGTGCTTCACCCAGCCAGCATTTTGCATAATGTACTCTGATAGAAGTTAAATAAGCAAGCTGACAGTATACAGCCTTGACATACTTCTTTCCCACTTTGGAACCAGTACATTGTTCAATGTCTGGTTCCAACTGTTGCTTCTTGACCTCCATACAGAGTTCTCAAGAGGCAGGTGAACTGGTCTGGTATTCCCATCTCTTGAAGAATTTTCCACAGTTTGTTGTGATCCACACAGTCAAAGGATTTGGTGTAGTCAATAAAGCAGATGTTTTTCTGGAGCTCTATTGCTTTTTTGATGATCCAACAGATGTTGATAATTTGATCTCTGGTTCCTCTGTCTTTTGTAAATCCAGCTTGAACATCTGGAAGTTCTCGGTTCACGTCCTGTTGAAACCAAGCAAGGATAATTTTGATAATTTTGAGCATTACTTTGCTACTGTGTGAGATTAGTGCAATTGAATGGTAGTTTTTTGGCATTTCCTTCCTTCAGGGTTAGAATTAAAACAAAAATTTAACAGTCCTGTGGCCACTGCTTAATTTTCCAAATTTGCTGGCATGTTGAGTGCAGCACTTTTACATCATCTTTTAGGACATGAAATAGCTCAGGTGGAATTCCATCACCTCCACTAGCTTTGTTCGTAGTGATGCTTCCTAAGGCCCACTTAACTTTGGACTTCAGGATGTCTGTTTCTAGGTGAGTGATCACACCATCTTGGTTATCTAGGTCATTAAGATCTTTTCTGTGTAGTTCTTCTGTGTATTTTTGCCACCTCTTCTTAATATCTTCTGCTTCTGTTAGGTCCATACCATTTCTGTCCTTTATTGTGCCCATCTTTGCATGACATGTTCCCTTGGTATCTCTAATTTTCTTGAAGAGATCTTTAGTCTTTCCCATTCTATTGTCTTCCTCTATTTCTTTGCATTATTCACTTAAAAAGTTTTATTGTCTCTCCTTGTTATTTTCTGGAACTCTGCATTCAGATGGGTATATCTTTCCTTTTCTCCTTTGCCTTTAGCTACTCTTCTTTTCTTAGCTATTTGTAAGGCCTCTTCAGACAACCATTTTGCATTTTTGCATTTGATTTCTTGAGGATGGTTTTGTACAATGGTCTGCCTCCTGTACAACATCACAAACTTCCATTCATATTTCTTCAGGCATTGTCCATCAGATCTAATCCCTTGAATCTGTCACTTCCACTGTATAATCAGAAGGGATTTGACTTAGGTCATACCTGGATGGTCCAGTGGTTTCCCCTACTTTCTTCAATTTAAGTCTGAATTTGCAATAAGGATTTCATTCTCTGTGCCAGTCAGCTCCAGGTCATATTTTTTGCTGACTGTATAAGATGTTGGTCAACCCTTGGGCCTCAGGCCAAACAATAGGGAGGGAACACAGCCAGCCCATCAAGAGAAAATTGGATTAAACATTTACTGAGCATGGCCCCGCCCATCAAATCATGACCTAGTTTCTCTCACAGTCAGTATCTCTCATCTGGAAGCTTCCATACTTCTTTTATCTTTATTCATCAGAGGGCGGAAAGAATGAAAACCACAGTCACAGAAAACTAATCAAACTGATCACATGGACCACAGCCTTGTCTAACTCAGTGAAACTATGAGACATGTGGTGTAGGGCCAACCAAGATGGACGGGTTATTGTGTAGAGTTCTGACAAAACGTGGTCCACTGGAGAAGGGAATGGCAAACCACTTCAGTATTCTTGCCTTGAGAACCCCATGAACAGTATGAAATGGCAAAAAGATAATGACACTGAAAGATGAACTCCCTAGGTTGGTAGGTGCCCGATACACTACTGGAGAACAGTGGAGGAGTAACATCAGAAAGAATTAGGAGATGGATCCAAAGCAAAAACGACACCCAGTTGTGGATGTGACTGGTGATGGAAGTCCGATACTGTAAAGAACAATATTGCATAGGAACCTGGAACATTATGTCCATGAATCAAGGTAAATTGGAAGTGGTCAAACAGGAGATGGCAAGGGTGAACACCGAGAGTTCAGGAATCAGTGAAGTAAAGGACTGGAATGGGCAAATTCAACTCAGACAACCATTATATCTACCACTGTGGACAAGAGTCCCTTAGAAGAAATGGGGTAGCCCTCATAGTCAACAAAAGAGTCCAAAATATAGTACTTTGGTGCAATCTCAAAAATGACAGAATAATCTCTGTTCATTTCTAAGGCAAACCATTTAATATCACAGTAATCCAAGTCTATGCCTTAATCACTAAAGCTGAAGAAGCTGAAGTTGAACAGTTCTATGATGACCTACAAGATCTTCTAGAACTAATACCAAAAAAGATGTCCTTTACATCATAGGGGACTGGAATGCAAAAATAGGAAGTCAAGACATACCTGGAGTAACAGGCAAGTTTGGCCGTAAAGTACAAAATGAAACAGGGCAAAGGCTAACAGTTTTGCCAAGAGAACAAAACACATAGCAAACACCCGCTTCCAAACAACACAAGATGATTCTACACATGGACATCACCAGATAGTCAACACCGAAATCAGATTGATAATTTCTTTGCAGCCAAAGATAGAGAAGCTGTATACAGTCTGTGACAATAGACAAGCTGAACAGGAAGAATAAAGACTCCTCTACTTTCCTGGCAAGTTTTCAGCCAATGAAAAGCCATGAATGCTTTGTTTACTATAGCCTTCCTATTTTTCTTTTCCTTTTTATAAGAGTATTCTTTTCTTGCCACGCAGGAACTTACACGTGGACTTTCATGTTTGCATATCTCAAACTGCAATTCTCTGCTAATCCCAAATAAACCCATTTTTTGCTGGAGAAGTATTTGGCAGTCTGTTTATGTCAAGTGAACAATTTTGTTATACATTGGGGGTCAGAGAAGATCCTCAAAGCCTTTAGGGCTGGTGAGCAAACAAGTGCTTGCACTCAGCATTTCTCAATCAGCTGCTTCACCTCCTATGAAGTCCTTGTATTAGCAGCTCCTAACAAGTCTTGGACATTTTAATAACCTTAACCCAGCTACTCTTCTCCCCTTCATCATGGATAAAGTCTCTCAAGACTGCTTAACACTGACGAATGACCTCCTGATTCTTCATAGTGATCTGCAGGAAATCCATTTGAGAAATAGTGACTTCTCATGTTTCACTGACGGTTCTTTTTTAAAAGGAAACAATAGCAAATATTGTTCAGGATATGCTATTGCAACTCCTTTTGATGTTGTTAAGGCAGAATCTTTACTATGGCTATTTTAGCCCAACAGGCTGAATTATATGCAATTACACAGGCCTGTACTTTAGCCAAGGAGAAAACTACCAATATTTATCCTAATAGCAGATATGGTTTTGGAGTAACATGACTTTGGAATGTTGTTAAAGCAATATGACTACCTTACTTCCAGTAGAAATAAAATTTAAAAAATGGCTCCTATGTCCAAGAATGCTGGATGCAATATTTTTGTCTGCTGCTTTAGCTGTTATTAAGCTTCTATGGCATTTTAAACTTGACTCTCAGAAGCTAAGGCGTATTACCTTGCTGACATTTCCACAAGGAATGCTGCCCTTAAAAAGGCACACAGTGGCCAAAACTCTGTTGTGGTTTAAAGGGATAATTCTCCAATAATAACTTAGAAAAATCAGCAAGAGAACCCCAACAATTGGCCTCAGAAAAGGAAAACAAGTTTGGAAATCGAACAGTTGTAACGTTGCTAAAAAGAAAAAGCTCTGGTTTGGATCAAATAACAACTAGTACTATGAGAGACTCAAAAGTTTCCACTTATCACTGTACATGTATAAAACCAATTTCTCTATATAGAAGCATTCTCCTTGCCTTGCCCTGTGCAGATTTCCATGGTTGCAGACCATAGACTGCAGTTCTCTGCTGGTCCCAAATCAATCTGTCTTGCTGGAGAAATTATCTGGCAGTTTATTCATCTCAGGTTAACAATATCATGCTTTTGTTGTTATGCCTAAGAATGCTTCACTTAGTTCTGTGTCCTAATGAGTTTATTCCATCTTTATAGCTGAAAGTTTTAGACTATTTTGTTTTATACTTAAACCTATGTGAGATTATATATATATAAATATATATTTCCTATAGGAAATCAACCTGAATATTCATTGGAAGGACTGATGCTGAAGCTGAAGCTTCGATATTTTGGCCACCTGATGCAAAGGGCCAACTCAATGGAGAAGACTCTGATGCTGGAAAGACTGAAGACAGGAAGAGAAGGGGGTGACAGAGGATGAGATGGTTGGATGGCATCATTGACTCAATGGACATGAGTTTGAATAACCTCTGGGAGATAGTGAAGGACAGGGAAGCCTGGTATGCTGCAGTCCATGGGGTTGCAAAGAGTCAGACACAACTGTGTGACTGAACAACATCAACAAAACATATATTCACACACATGCACACACATCTACCCACCCATACACATATCCCAGAATCTTACTCAGTCCTGAGAAAAGAGGAAATTTTCCAATTTCATCAACATAGATGGACTTTAAGGGCATAAATAAGTCAAATAGAGAAAGAAAAATATAGTTTGATCTCACTTATATGCAGAATCAAGCAAGTTGAACTCGTAGAAATAGAAAACTGAACAATGATTGTCAAAGACTGGGGGAAAGAGAAAATGGGGAGATGCCAATCAAAGGGTACAAACCTCCAATTATAAGAGAAATAAGTCCCAGAGATCTAATATACAGCTTGATGAGTATAGTTAACAGTACTGTATTATAGACTTGCAAGTTGATATGACAGTAAATTTTAAGCACTCTAACCCTCATAATAACAACAAAATGGTAATTATGTGACATGAAGGATGCATATTCTTTATGGTGTGTTTTAACCATTTAATTGTTAAAGTGTGCATGGTCAATTAGGTTTTGTTTGGTGATGCAAGGCCCTACTGACCACCTCTTAGCAGCTATATAACTTTTACCTTGTAACTAAAAGATTTGTGTAACAATGAAAACCTGAAATTTTGGCAAAGATGAGACAATATTTGTGATGTCAATACATTCAGCTGATTAATAAAATGTATGAGTTTTATCCAGATGTTTCAACTCTATAATGTTATATGTCCCTCTGCTGCTGCTGCTGCTGCTGCTGCTAAGTAGCTTCAGTCGTGTTAGACTCTGTGCAACCCCATAGACAGCAGCCAACCAGGCTCCCCCGACCCTGGGATTCTCCAGGCAAGAGTATGGGAGTGGAGTGCCATTGCCTTCTCCAATATGTCCCTGTATGTCCCTCTAGGCTTCATTTTTGTTGCTATCATTGTTTGTTTTTTGACTACTGCAATAGTATAAAGAAGGACAGAGACAGAGAAATAGAAAAATACAGTGATGAGAGAGTGTAAGAGGAAGAAAGAATCTAAGGCTATAGGAGAGGCTTTAAAAATTATAGCTATAAAAGTGGTCAGGATAAGACACTGTAATATGTGCTTACAGGTCTTGATGAACATGAAGTGCAAGAAATTGAGATACGAAAAGAAAAACATAATTATCTAATAATAATATTAAGTGCTTAATAAATAGAATGCTTGTGAAATTGTGAAGTGAAGTGAAGTCACTCAGTCATGTCCAACTCTTTGGGACCCCATTGGCTGTACTGTAGCCTACCAGGCTTCTCCGTCCATGGGGTTCTCCAGGCAAGAATACTGGAGTGGGTTACCATTTCCTTCTCCAGGGGATTCTCCCACATTGGAGGCAGATGCTTTAACCTCTGAGCCACCAGGGAAGTCTGTGAAATTGTGAGAGTTATCCTGTTAAGGGAATTAAACTTTAAATATACATCCACATCATATAAAATTTTAAATCTGTAAGTAAATGTCTTACCTTGATAAATTATTGTTAAAAGCAATTGTGTAAAATCCATGGTTTCACCATGTCACTTTCAAATTTTAAATATTTCATGTATGAAATAAAGAATTACCCCTTTGAACTTGTTTCTATAATAATGAGATCTATTATTTTGCTCTTATTAGAGTACATAAATTGCATTGCAATTGTTTCCTTGTCATTATAAACTTCTCTAATCTCAGATTCCTTTTTTGCTTATAAAGTATAAAATTGGATTTCCCAATATTAAAAAATAAATTTTATTGACCTTATATAGTGAATATTAATCACTCAAATGCAGCTCTTGGCATCCAAAATCTAGGCTCCAGTGAAGTGACTTACACTGTCATAGCATTATTAATTAGTCCATTCACTCACTCATTATTCATCATGGCCCAAAGCAGTTTTGATCCTGGACTATTCTCTCATAGTTGAATAGTTTGGCTAATTGGGGCATGAACTAACCTCCTTAAAGTGTTTTGCATTTGTTTCTGAACTAAGACAGTAGATTGGCTTATTACATTTTTTCCCCAGATAGTCTCAAATTAAAGAGCAAGGCTATATCTGGTTGATTTATGCTTTTGTTCATGTTTTCTAAGCACTATTTAAAGCTCTGTTCTAAAGTTACAGGAGATACCCTTTTTGTTTGAGCTTGTCTTTATGTGTCTACTTTTTATTTTTTCCCCCATTTATCAAATGAGAGAATAGAATAGATGATATTTAAGGCTTTCTTGGTGGCTCAGATGGTAAAGAATCTGCCTGTAACTGGGGAGACTCGGCTTTGATCTCTGGGATAGGAAAATTCCTTGGAGGAAGGGAAGGGCTACCCACTCCAGTAGTCTTGCCTGGAGAATTTCATAGACAGAGGAGTTTGGTGGGCTACAGTCCATGGGGTCACAAAGAGTCAGATATGACTAAGCAATTAACACTTAAGGTCTTTTTAACCTCCAATGCTTTATGATTTCGGCAATCGCAACATATCTACTATGTTTATACAAATATATTAATCAATCTATGAACAAAAAAGAGAAAATTATATTCAGTGTTGTTATTAAAGCCTTCAAGTCTTTCTATTTTACTCACAATAAAGTCTTAAACAACATGCATTAACAAATGGCAGAGTTATTTTCATCTTTCTTTTAGATTCCTTAAGCTTGTCCCTACTCTGAAATAGGCACTACTGAATAATCAATGTTTAAAATATAATCGGGAGGTGGAATTTAAAAAAGTAAAAGAAACAAAGTCAACTATCAGTCAATGGTTATAAAATATTATGAACTGGTTTTTATCTACTGAATAGATTATTATCATTCCATAGAAAAGCATGATGGGGCTTACAACTGGACCATAAAGAATGAGAATAATTTAGTGAATTGAATGTTTTTTGTCTCTATCTGAGAACGGAGAAAGTAAAAGGAGAATCTGAAAGTGGACAGTCTATGTTGATAATTATAACTGGGTCTGTTGGAAAAAGGAAAATATCTTGTAAAAGGCAGTTTCCAATTGTAGGTTTCCTATCGCCAAGAGCTGATAAAATCCAAGCTCTAAATCATTATAGCAACAACAATGGCAAAAACATAAAAATATTGTTTGGAAGGAAGCTTACAAAGTCCAAAGATATATTAAAGAGTAATGTAACTCCTGTCAGAGTCTGCCCTTTTTAGGGTCAATTATTTCCCAATTCCAACGTTTTCCTTTAAGGAACCATTAACCTGTATTTTATAAGAAGAGGCAAATGAAGGAACATTATAACATGAAATGAAGTCTAAAATATCTTCATTGAAACATTTGGCCTGAAACATTACCTCCCATTTTCTTCTAAGCTCTTAATGCATTTTTTTACATATAATTTATGAGGACTTATAATAGTCTAGGCTTCACCAGAAGTATTATTACTCAGTTCCCTTTTCATACCTGGCATCAACAGATCAGTAGAAGAATACTAGCAAACTACTAACGTTACATATAATCTAGGCCAGAGATTATTAATCTTGGTTGCATCTTAGAATTACCTAAAGAGATTAAAATACTGATTTCAGCTATCTAACCAGACAAATTAAATCAGGAGCTTCTGGTGGGGGTACTGATATTTCATGGACTTATTGTTGTTCAGTTGCTAAGCCATGTCAGACTCTATGTGAGCCCTGAACTGCAGCATAGGCTTCCCTACCCTTCACAATCTCCAAAGTATACCGTCTGGACTCAGAATGATTAAACTGGGATGAAAGTGCAAAGTATTCTAATGTCGTTTAAATTACATTGGTAGTCTTTCCTGATGGATAGATACACAGATAAACTGTAATATAGTCTAATTTAGGAGTTACTCTGATTTAAGTCTTAAAATGTATATGTGTAAAATACCTATTTCCCCAATTCCAAGGTAAGCCACTCTAACAAGTTAATACTTGTAATTTACTTGTTGAAATATATCTTTAAAACTTGTTGTTTTCTGATTAGTGAGTTAGAAATCACTAATTTTTATTACACACAAAAGGGCAACCCTAGAAATAGGTGAACTTATAAAACGGAATATTTTTATCAACTGTTTCTTCTTTGGTCTTATCTGTCACATTGCTCTCTCTAAATAAATTTTTTAATTAGTTTATTTTTTATTGAGGGGTAATTGCTTTACAGAACTTTGCTGTTTTCTGTCAAACCTCAACATGAATCAGCCATAGTTGTACATATATCTCCTCCCTTTTGAAGCTCCCTCCTATCTCCCTCTGCATCCGATCCCTCTAGGTTAATACGGAGCCCCTGTTTGAGTTTCCTGAGCCATACAGCAAATTCCCATTGGCTATCTATTTTACATATGGTAATATAAGTTTCCATGTTACTCTTTCCATACATCTCACCCTCTCCTCCCCTCTCCCCATGTCCATGAGTCTATTCTCTATGAATGTTTTTCCATTGTTGCCCTGTAAATAAATTTTTCATTACCATTTTTCTAGATTATATATATATATATAAATAAAAAGTAACATTAAAAAAAATAAAGCCCTGAGCCTGATAGTAATTTCTGATTGATGTAAAAAGTTGATTACAATGGTTAGAAAGTGTTTTGCAGGTTCAATAAAGGAAAAAAACACAGTCCCTGACTTCTGAAAATTGATCTCAGGCTCACATCTATACCTCAGTGTTATTACAAATTTATCTGATGCTTACAGCTAAGCCACGTTATTCTCCTGTTGAAGATAAACAAGCTCACAAAGCATTTTCTTCGGGCAAGGCAAGAGTATTTTGTAACCCACAAAACATCAAACATCTCCTTTTCCCACTAAATGAGAAACCACTGTTTTTTTTTTTTTTTTTCAGTTACAACTATAATCTAGTTTTTCCTGCTTATAGACAAGAATAATTTAGCAAGACATGGTAGACTTTCTCCAGCCTTCTGACAACAATTAGTCTAGAGGGAAACCCTGTTTCCTTAGATCCTCCAAAATTACCCAACCAAAGCTGAAAACCTTAAGTGTTCCCTAGAATGCTTGCTTACTAGAACACCCCAAGTTTCCCCATGGTGTGGGTTTTCCCTCATTGAGATGAGTAATAAACCCACCTTGTTTAACTGTTACAGACATGCACCTGGTGGTCTTTGGCTGAAAATTACTGATAAATGTCTTTCAGAGTAGATGGCTGGCTGACTACAGACTGGCCCCAGCAGATGGAATCACTTGATAAACTCATTTATTTTAATTAAAAGTTTTAATTGGAGTAGAGTTGCTTCACAATATTGTGTTAGCTTTCGCTGCACTACATCGTGAATCAGCTATATGTATACGTGTATCCTTTCCCTCTTCAGGCACCTCCGGTACACACCTCCTCGAGCTCATCACAGAGCATGGAGTGGAGCTCCTGTGCTCTACAGCAGCTAAAAATAGATAGCTAGTGAGAAGCGGCTATATAGTACAGGGAGCTCGGCTAGGTGCTCTGTGATGAGCTAGAGGAGAGTTATATGGGAGGTGGGCTTCCTTGGTGGCTCAGACGTTAAAGAATCCGCCAGCAATGTGGGAGACCTGGGTTCCATCCCTGGGTTGAGAAGATCCCCTGGAGGAGGGCATGGCAATCCACTCCAGTATTCTTGCTTGGAGAATTCCCATGGACAGAGAAACCTGGTGGGTTATACTCCATGGGGTTGCAAAGAGTCTGACTGAGACTAAGCACAGCACAGTGTGTAAATACATTTTAATCTTGCAAATTCAGAGACCACAAAGTTGCTCACAAAAATTATTGACCTTATATCGGTTGCAGTCCCTGTCAATTGACAATTCATGACAGTGAATCCTAGGATGATCCCTAGGATGATCCCAAAGTACCTGAAACTCAAGTCCTCTGGCTAGCTGCTTTTTTTTTTAGCAAGCAAGGTTCTATGGGGAGCTGAACTACAAAATTTTACCTAGATGTTTTGATAAAGCATGAAATAATACACAGTAGAAATGGACATGGGAAAAGCATGGTTAAAAGCATCAAGGAAAAATATAGTCTGATTATTAAATCCTTTGAATCGAGGACACTCTTCTTTGGACATTGCTTGAAAGAGAACTGTCACTATTTTATGTTGAGATTTCTTCCTAACCTTGCTTTCCTTTCTGATTGGTGTATTTTTCTTTAGACAGTAGTGCACGGTCAGGTTAATTGAAATATCACTAGCTTAGACACATGTATTTATCTTAGAAGATTTACTCCTGTCTTCTGAAAATCATTATGCATTGATTTATATATTAAATCTCAGCAGGAATATTATTTCTTTGAAGACACCTAATTTTAGCTATCTCTCCCTTTCATGCTCTATAGTTAAAAAGGATTTTATACACATTATAACTTAATGTAGTTTGAGTCTTTGATGTTTCTTTTACTAACCTGATATTTCACTAGACATTTACAAAATTTTTCTCTTCTAGTGTATGTGTCTAGTATGTCAAACTCTAAAATACACAACTGGTTCTTTCAGACTGTTCAATCAAGAAATATATTACTATATGTGCACACAAAAATATGACATGTTTCTTATTTATCTTTCAGTGTATACAGACCTAATATCCGTTATTTTCTTTCTCTGGTCACCTTTTATTTTTATGTCCACACACAGTAACACTCCATCCTATATGACTGGAAGAATTTTTAATTATTTTGCTTTTCTCTGAGTATGTTAATATGCCCTAGTTATCACATTTCACTTTTACTTCATATTGTTCTATGAGACATCCTTCTGATTATGTATAGCAATTTTGTTATAAGGTCTCTTTTTTTCTTATAATAAAATTCTTCTTTACCAAGAAAACTATATATAATCAAATTCAAAATATCTACATAATTATCTTGGTTTAGCAAGTAAGAAGTAATTGCAATAGTGTATATACATGCACACACACATATATATATAGTAACTTCACTCATAATAGAGGAAATACTTAGTAATGTCACATAGCACTGACATGTTGTAAGAGATTTTCATACATTCCATCACATTAAATGCTTCTGAAAACTTTGAAAGGTATTTTTTTCATTTTACAATTAATATAGCTAATTGATTGATCAACCCAATTACAAAGTTACCATGAGACAAAACTTGGATTTTGAGTCAAATGAATTAAATTACTGATTTGTCATAATCACAACAATTTTAATTAATTATATAAGGGAATCACACATCTTAATAGGGAAATAGAGGAACAAAAGACCAGTATAAATAAATGCATAACAGAATAGCTAACAATTATCATTATTATTTGTTTAATGTTTATGATAAACAGAACACAGTGCTGTGTTTTACATTAGTTATCTCCTTTAATCCTAAAACAAAAACCAAAAAACTAGTGTAAGCTATTTTATAGGATAAGAAAGTAATATTTAGAGATCTTAAAGTACTTAAATGTCTACTATAATAAATTTGTGGATTTGAAGTTTAAATAACTTTTTTTATTTTTCTTTTTTTAAATTATGAAAGTATGATAATATATTTAAAGGAGACTTGGAAAATACAAGACAAAGTTATACATAGTCCCACCATATATCACAATATTTTTAAGTAGATAAATTAAGATTTTTAGCTGGAGTTTCAATATCAAACTCTCAAAAATTAACAGAATGAATATATAAAAAAGTAGAAGGATATGCTGGGCTTCTCTGGTGGCTCAGATGGCAAAGAATCTGCCTGCATTGCAAGAGACCCAGGTTGAGTCCCTCGGTGGGGAAGATTCACTGGAGAAGAAAATGGCAACCCACTCCAGTATTCTTGCCTGGAGACCAACATGGACAGAGAAGGCTGGCAAGCTATGGTCCATGGGATTGCAAAGAGACATGACTGAGCAACTAAACACACACAGAAGGGTATGGTAGACCTGAAAAGCACTATGACCCTACTTAACACAATTAAGATTTATACAATTTTCACACAACAGTACAATACAGATTCTATTCAAATTCCTATAGACTATAAACTAGGAGATACTGGAACATATCCAGGGAAATAAGACAAGATGCAAAAAATTTCATGGTTTAAAGGTAATGAAATCATACAGAGTCCTCAACATTTCTAATTCCCTAATTTGAGCACTAAAGCACAATGATTAATCCCTGTGATTCAGTGTGAGCAATGACTTAGACTTCACAAGGAGCCAGGCAAATACACAACCAGTTTATGCACAGCTGGTTAAAAGTAACAAGCACTGTACTGAGTACCTTAAATGCAGTATTTCAGCTAATTCTTAGAATTCTTACATTCTGTACTATATAGAGATACTGTTTAAAGCACCATTTTACAGATGAACAAACTGTACATTGGGGAGCTTAAATAAATTGGTCAGAATCACACATGGCATATGGGGGAATTTGTATGTGAACCCAGAAGTTTAGACTGGAAATTATCTAATCTGTATAACAAATATGCTAAATGACATCCTAATTCCAATGACTTACATTGAAAGGATGATTAAAAGTGAAAAATATGTTCCAGATTTAATGAAATCACTATAATGGACAAACCCATTTACTTTGGTTTATATATTTATTGGTTAATCCAATATTAACTGAGTACCAACTACATGTCTGAGTACTAACAGACCGAGGCCAGTCACTCAGTCGTGTCCAACTCTTTGCAGCCCCACAGATTGTAGCCCACCAAGTTCCTCTGTCCATGGAATTCTCAAGGCAAGATCTCTGGAGTGGGTAGCCATCTCTTCTCCAAGGGATCTTCCAGACCCAGGAATCAGACCTGGGTCTCCTGCATTGCAGTGAGATTCTTTACCATCTGAGCTATGAGGGAAGCCTCCCTAGACACCAAGCACAGGTATTACAAGTGATTCAAATAAAGAGAGGCCAGATTTCTCTCCACATGGAACTAATACTTTACTCAGAGAAAACTGATAATAAAAAAATAAACAAAATGATTGTATAGGGTGAATAATAATAATACATCAAAAAGAGTAATTCACACAAAATTGCTAATAGTTTGAAATAAGGAGAGGGGAAAAAAGATGGAAATTTAAAAAAAAAATCTAGACATAGACCTTGAAAGGAATTTGTTGACTGACCAACTGTGGAGGTAATAGGAAAGTAAGGTATGTCAAGGATGATTTCCATTTGCATTGAGCAAATGAATGGATTATAGTTCCACTTAGTAATATGGAAGAGTCTAGAAGAAAAACCAGTTTTAAGGGAGTGGCAAATTAAACATTTTGAAGAAGTTACATTTTAGATAACACGTGTAAATTGTGGGATCAAGTAAATATTGGGATAGGAGACTGGAGGGCAAAAGAGAGGGCATTTTTGAGATATGATTTTTGGAGTCATCAACATAAGACAGTTTATGTTTATATCCTTTACATGGTTTCTCTAACTACTTTATTTTTATACCTAGCTTTCATTTGGTAATCTGCTTTCCTAATTCTCCTTAGAGAACTTTCTTAAAAATTTGGTAGATGGAAAGACACTAGTCTAGGATTTTTATTTTCATTTTTAGCACTTAATTGCACTCTGGTTCCTAATCTAACCAATAAAAGACCAATTAGAATAACTTGGAGGAAAAAAAAGGAAAAGGTTGAAAATGGGAAAACAAAAACAACACAAAATATCAGAGCTTGCAGATAAACTCTAGATTTTTCTTCTTTTGGGAACAGATATAGTAAAGACAATTTTCCTTTGTTACAACATGTGGATCTAGATCCAAGATCTACACTCATACATTTAGAAATTTTCTGGTTCCTCTCACTTTTATCTGTAATTTACATTTACAAATCAATATAATGATGTCATTCTTTTGTCTGTCTTTGAATTAGTTGTTATCTTGAAATAATTGCTATTTAATCCATAAACTAATTCTCTTTCCATGTGAAATGCAAAGATCAGTTCAGTTCTGTTCAGTCGCTCAGTTGTGTTTGACTATTTGTGACCTCATGGACTGCAGCACACCAGGCCTCCCTGTCTATCACCAACTCCCAGAGTTTACTCAAACTCATGTCCATTGACTCGATGATGCCATTCAGCCATCTCATCCTCTGTAGTCCCCTTCTCCTCCAACCTTCAATCTTCCCCAGCATCAGGGTCTTTTCAAATGAGTCAGTTCTTCACATCAGCTGGCCAAAGTATTGGAGTTTCAGCTTCAACATTAGTCTTTCCAATGAACACTCAGGACTGATCTCGTTTAGGATGGACTGGTTGGATCTTCTTGCAGTCCAAGGGACTCTCAAGAGTCTTCTCCAACACCGCAGTTCAAAAGCATCAATTCTTCGGCACTCAGCTTTCTTCACAGTCCAACTCTCACATCCATACATGACTACTGGAAAAAACACAGTCTTGACTAGATGAAATTCAAAGATAGAATAGGCTTAATATTTAAGGTAACTGAGAATGAATAAGACTGCCAGGTTAATATTATAGTCTTTTTGAGGAGACACCGATAAACTATCCTCGATGTGAAAATGTAAACTCAGAAAATCTGTTGTCCCTGCTAATATTTTGTTGAATACAAAGCATTCTTGAGTATGATTAGAGGTAAGTAAGCCTATGCACTGACCTACCTTATTAATCAAAATGTGTTAGTCTACAAACAATAAATACTAGAAAGGGTGTGGAGAAAAGGGAGCCCTCTTACACTGTTGGTGGGAATGCAAACTAGTACAAGCAACTATGGAGAACAGTGTGGAGATTCCTTAAAAAACTGGAAATAAAACTGCCATACAAACCAGCAATCCCACTGCTGGGCATACACACTGAGGAAACCAGAATTGAAAGAGACACATGTATCCCAGTGTTCATCGCAGCACTGGTTACAATAGCCAACCTAGGCTAGAAAGCATCCTAGCTTCCTAGGAAGCAACCTAGATGTCCACTGGCAGATGAATGGATAAGAAAGCTGTGGTACATATACATAATGGAATATTACTCACCCATTAAAAAGAATGCATTTGAATCCGTTCTAATGAGGTGGATGAAACTGGAGCGTATTATACGGAATGAAGTAAGTCAGAAAGAAAAACACCAATACAATACACTAATGCATATGTATGGAATTTAGAAAGATTGTAACAATGACGCTATATTAGAGACAGCAAAAGAGATACAGATGTATAGAACAGTCTTTCTGACTCTGTGGGGAGCAGGAGAGGGTGGTATGATTTGAGAGAATAGTGTTGAAACATGTATATTATCATGTATGAAACAGATTGCCAGTCCAGGTTTGATTCATAAGACAGGGTGCTCAGGGCTGATGCATTGGAATGACCCTGAGGGATGGGATGGGGAGGGAGGTGGGAGGGAGGTTTAGGATGGGGAACACATGTACACCCATGGCTGATTCATGTTAATGTATGGTAAAAATCACTACAATATTGTAAAGTAATTAGCCTCCAATTAAAATAAATAAATAAATAAATAAAAACAAAATATTTAATTTGTTTTTTGAAATAAATGAATATGAGACAGCAGTGAACATACCTCTGTAGCCTTAAAGTTGTATAAATTAATTAAAATATTAAATAACTGGCTGTATATTCTTCTATTTTTTAAATACAAAAATATATTTATTTAATAATCTGATACTATTTTTCAGAACTATTAATGTAAATTGACAAACAGTTTTTAAAAAGATCACAGGCAATATAATTAAAAACTGGCTTAATATTGCCAAATAATCAAACAGCAGATTTTTTTATAAATATATATGCATGTATACATATATATATGTATACATATATAAAGAAAAAGAGAAATTTTTAAGCCAAATAAACTCTTTCTAAATATTCTGAAGTTCTGAAGGCCAATTTACTACTATGCTTTATGCTTCATCACAAATGGAACCAACAGATTGCTGCAGGAAATCAACTGAATAGAGAACTATTAAAAACTGAGAAATTCTTTACTACAATTCTACTTAGCTCAGGTGTCTCTCTAATTATGAGATATCATGAACATTCACAGCATTCAATATCTTTCAATATTGTCTTTGAATGAGTTGGGACACTCATTAAATATTATTAAGACAGGATGAAAGTGTTCTCAGTGAATTAACACTTTTAAATTACACTTATCTGTGGGTTCATTATTTGATTATTGGGAGCACTTTTATTTCCAAGCAGCTTATTAGTAGAAGAACACTCTTAAATATATGAAGAAATGAACTTCGATCATCATGTATTAAAAAAAAAATGAACTCCCTGTCTCATTCATTCTAAGACAATTTAAAGACTCCAAAGTGGGGTTGAATGCTACAATTACTGTTGGCCAGACATAAGACCTACAATAGTTTTCTTTGTACATATGCTCACATTCAAGCTTGCAAACAGTTATCAGAGGCTGCTTGGAAGATAATCCTGGAGATGAGAGTGGAGCATTATTTTAAGAAATGTTGCATCATAAACTATTTAATGATGATGAGGTGTACTGAGGAACAACTTGAACTTCCATTATCTAAATTAAAATGAACTCTCAACATGAAGAAGATTTAGAAATACCTTAATTTATCTTTCTTTATACGTATGTCCCAGTAAATAAGTTTTGGCAAAGATGTGGAGGAAAGGGAATTGTGCACTGCTGGTGGTATGCAATTTGGCAAAGCTATTATGGAAAATGGTGTGAAATTTCCTCAAAAAACTAGAAACAGAACTATCATATGATCCAGCAATCTCACTTCTTGGTATATATCTGAAGGATGTGAAAAATGCTATTTGAAATAGATATCTGAATCTCAATGTTTACTGCAGCATTATTCACAGTAGCCAGCACATGGAAGTAACCTAAATGTTCATCAACAGAGGAATGGATAAAGAAGATGTGGTACATATATACCACAGAATATTACCCAGCCATAAAAAAAGAAAAGCCTGCCATTGGTGTCAATATGGATGTAACTTTAGGGCATTCGGCTAAGTGAAAAAAGGTAGACAGAAAAAGACAAACACCGTATGACTTCACTCACATGTGAAATCTAAAAAAAGCCAAACACAGCAGTGGAGAGGAGAGAGGTGGTTGCTAAAGGCTGTGGGGTAAGAGAAATGACGATGTTTGTCAAAAGATATAAACTTCTAGTTATGAGATGAAATAATTCTGGGGAATCTTATGTATAGCATGGTGACTACAGTCAACAATACTGTATTGTATTCTTGAAATCTGCTAAGACAGTCCATCTTAAACATTCTCACCACACACACACACACAGGTAACTGTGTGAAATGATGGGTGTGTTAACTGACCTTATAGTGGTAATCATCTCACAATATATAAATGTGTTAGATCATCACATTGTATACATTAAACTTAAAAAAAGAATATATTAACTCAATCTCAGTAAAAGGGGAAAATAAGTCTTGAGAACTGTTTCAATAAGTATAAAATAAAAATTTTAAGTAACAAGAAAAAACTGTATTATTTTTAATTGGTAGTGCTTTTTATTTATTAGTGGTATACACAATAATGAGTTTATGAGTAATTGAGTCAATAAAACAATTAAATATGGAATTTGATTAGATAAAACTCTTTCTCTTCTTCTGCCTTGTCCTTCCTCTGGCAGAACATACAGCCCTGTAAATCTGGACCCTACAATTTAAGTTGAAGCATGCTGGAAAACTCTGTCAATAATTACTATTGTTTTCTTTTTCCATAGTTTCTCCATATCTGTTCCGTTTCAGTACTTTTAGTGTCCACATGTATTTTTAAATTTATTTTCCATAACTTATGGTAAATTACAAATTTAGTGAAAGAGATTAATTAAATTAAATTGAAAATTTTGCAGAATAGTTATATTTTCTGTCTTTGAGTAATCTACTATTTTCTCCCTCACAATTTGCTTGTATTTAATGATATTTTAAATATTTTGGGGGCCACTAGGATATGTGTCTGTTTTTAAGCCAGTCCTATATAGTTTTGCTCACTATAGCTTTTTGTAATACGTTTGAAATCAGGAGATGCGATGTTTCCAATTCTTTTCATCTTTTTTAAGATTGCTTCGGCTGTTCTGGATCTTTTGTAGTTCCACATTAATTTTAAGATTGTGTATTCTATTTTGTGAAAAATACCATTGGGATTTGATGGGAATTGAATTTAACTGAATTTAATCTACAGACTGCTTTTGATGGCGAGGACTTTTTAACAATATTAATTATTACAATCCATGAATGTGGAGTATCTTTCCATTTATTTATGTCTATTGGCTCACAGACTCAAGAGTCCCCAGAGTGAAACCTGAAATGGGCCCACATATAAAGACTCCTGTATTCTTGGGCTTCCCTGGTGGCTCAAATGGTAAAGAATCTGCCTGAACTGCAGAAGACCTGGGTTTGATCCCTGGGTTGGGAAGATCCCCTGGAGGAGGGCATGGCAACCCACTCCAGTATTCTTGCCTGGAGAATCCCCATGGAGGGGAGTCCATGGGGTTGAAAAGAGTTGGATACAACTGAGAGACTAAGCACAACAGGTAGAAAGGGCAAGATTTTTTGGGAGGTAGGGGTTGGTAGAGTCTTCATTGTTTTTTTACATAAAAAAATCAGGAGGAAAAAGGCAAGCTATGTACTAGTATTGTGAATTATTTTAGTTATAAGAGGGAAATGAAGATTATGATACTAGTCTTATGAAAGGAAACACTAAGGCAGATATTGTTATTACTCATATTCCTATTATTGAATCTAGGTAGTCCAAAAGAAGTACTATCTATGGCTTTACTATTACTTTTTATAAGATTTGGAACCAAGTCTTTATAGAGTTAAGACTTTGTTCTGGAGTCATCATTTTAGGTTTTCCTCAGATATATTCCAAAAAAAGAAAATAAAAATAAAAACCACCAATTATCTATCTTGGTCAGGCAATACAAATCAAATACTTATAAACATTTTCTCACACTTATGTAAGATTTATTAGAGATTTCAAACCTCTTTTAGCAAATAATAGATACAAAGTTGCACATTTTAATTTGTTTGATGGATGATTTTTTTTTTTCTTCTACTGGTGACTTAGGATAATTCATACATTGATTACTTCTCTGTCTTACTGCCTTTTTAGGCATAGATGGGTTCAAGGAAATAGCAGATTCTACTGTCTGCTTTAAATGATTTGTGGCAGCAAATTTTTTTGAGGAATGTAAACATGATCACATTTTTACTTATGCTTTGGGTAATTTGTTTGATATAGAGGTAACTTTACTGCAATTACAAATAAACATAAAACTTCAGAACTGATTCAGAGGGAAACTGTTGGAATTTTGTGTTACAATATGAAAAATACTGATTGAAATAATAAATTCCTTTGTCACTATAAGTTAGATAGTGAATGAACTGTATAAATGTGCAAATATTTATACACTTACAAATGTTATTTTATACCCTTATTATTAATATTTCATTTTTTGGAATACAATAGGTCAAACTTCATGGTAGAGTCTAACTGCCTTATGATTTTTAAGGACCAGCATAACCTTATTAAATCTGAATAAAATAGAATAAAAAGAGAAGTGAGAGGATAAGCAACCATTAGGAAAATGTTTTCTGTATAATATTCTCCAAAAAGGGGCAGTCTGTTTTAAACAATACTCTTTAACAACTGTAATACTTTTTTAGAGTTCTGAGTAAGATAATGGTGTGAGCAGAGAAATCTAGTTCTTTATCTCTTCCTAACCTCTGCCATGAGAAATATCAAATGGCAACCCACTACAGTATTCTTGCCTGGAGAATCCCATGGACGGAGGAGCCTGTGGGGCTATAGTCCACAGGGTTGCAAAGAGTTGGACACGACTGAGCGACTTCACTCACTCACTCACTCAACCTCTACCATGAGAAATAGCAATAACCTCAGATATGCAGATGACACCACCCTTATGGCAGAAAGTGAAGAGGAACTAAAAAGCCTCTTGATGAAAATGAAAAAAGAGTGTGAAAAAGTTGGCTTAAAGCTCAACATTCAGAAAACTAAGATCATGGCATCTGGTCCCATCACTTCATGGAAAATAGATGGGGAAACAGTGGAAACAGTGTCAGATTTTATTTTTCTGGGCTCCAAAATCACTACAGAAGGTGACTGCAGCCATGAAATTAAAAGACGCTTACTCCTTGGAAGGAAAGTTATGACCAACCTAGATAGCATATTCAAAAGCAGAGACATTACTTTGCCAACAAAGGTCCATCTAGTCAAGGCTATGGTTTTTTCAGTGGTCATGTATGGATGTGAGAGTTGGACTGTGAAGAAGGCTGAGCGCCGAAGAATTGATGCTTTTGAACTGTGCTGTTGGAGAAGACTCCTGAGAATCCCTTGGACTGCAAGAAGATCCAACCAGTCCATTCTGAAGGAGATTGGTCCTTGGTATTTCTTTGGAAGGAATGATGCTAAAGCTGAAACTCCAGTACTTTGGCCACCTCATGTGAAGACTTGACCCATTGGAAAAGACTCTGATGCTGGGAGGGATTAGGGGCAGGAGGAGAAGGGGACGACAGAGGATGAGATGGCTGGATGGCATCACTGACTCGATGGACGTGAGTCTGAGTGAACTCCGGGAGTTGGTGATGGACAGGGAGGCCTGGTGTGCTGCAATTCATGGGGTCGCAAAGAGTCGGACACGACTGAGCTACTGAACAGAACTGAACTGACTGAACCTCTACTTAAGCTGGAGAAATAGTTAAAGGCTTATATTTATGCCAGAAATAAAGGCTCTAAATTTTTCATAAATGTGAGATTACAAGAAGAAATTTCCATTAATAGTTGGTTCATTAAAAATGCTATTGAATAATCTAAAAAACTGTGGTAAATGACCCCCCAGTATTCTCCTTTGCTTCTCTGATGGCTCAGTGGTAAAGAATTCACCTGTCAATACCTGCCTATGCAGGGGAGGAGGGTTTGATCCCTCTGTTAGCCAGATCCCCAGGAGAAGGAAATGGCAACCCACCCAGTATTTTTGCCTGGAAAATCCCAAGGACAGAGGAGCCTGTCAGGCTAGATTACATGGGGTCCCAAAGAGTCAGACATTACTTAGCAACTAAACAACAACAATCTTCCTTCAGACAAATCCATCAAGAGAGTGATGTATTTTGATATTGAATGAAGGAAATGTCGGCAGACACACATTAACATTTCTTAGAGGCCCCCTTCTCTAGGAGGACATTTCATTTGCAAGAGATTATTTCTTAGAAGTCAGTTTATTCCTTCTAACAGAGTTGAAGACCTTCCTTTCCATTCCAAGCAGTAGGATTCCAAGTACCTAAATTCTAAAAATTAAAGCTATCTTTCCATGTTCATTTGATCACACATATTCAGACTTTTTAAAATTGAAATATACTTGGCATATAACATTGTTTAACTACAACAGCACTTATTAAGTTGAATAGTGTTCCTAAAACTTCATGTCCACTTAGGACCTCAGCTTATGACCTAATTTTAAAACAGAATCTTTGTTAATATCAAGATTAAGTCATACTGGATTAAGCTGTGCCCTAAATACAATGACTATTGTCATTCTAAGAGAAGGAAAGAATATACACAGAAGAGAATACCATGTGAAGATGAAGATGGAGATTGAATTGATGTGTCTATGTATCAAGGAATACCAAAGACAGATGGGAGCAAAAACTTGGCAAAGCAAGGAAGAATTCTTCTCTAAAGCCTTCACAGGAGCATGATCTTTCTAACACTTTAGTTTCAGATTTTGAATCTCCCAAACTGTGAGAAAATTAATTTCTGTTGTTTGAAGCCACTCAGTTTGTGGTTACCTTTTTATAACAGACCCCAAATACCAATACAACAAATTACACCCAACTATGGTTTATTGACATATGACAAAAGCACACCAGTTTAACAACTGCTTCTATATTTTGCATATAGAATTTAAAGAATCATTCATTCAACTTAAAAAAGAAACATTTTTATATTTGCAAGAAACTAAAACTTATTTCACTACAATCCTTCCAAAATGTACTGTAAATGCAAAATTTTATAACAAAAAATAAATATTTGGGTTTCAGTAAGATAAACAGTTCAGTTCAGTTGCTCAGTCGTGTCCGACTCTTTGCGACCCCATGAAGCGCAGCACGGCAGGCCTCCCTGTCCATCACCAACTCCCGGAGTTCACTGAGACTCACGTCCATCGAGTCAGTGATGCCA
>NW_011495050.1:11434048-11440908 GCF_000754665.1 Bison bison bison | reverse complement strand
ACATCCGTACATGACCACTGGAAAAACCATAGCCTTGACTAGACAGACCTTTGTTGGCAAAGTAATGTCTCTACTTTTCAATATGCTATCTAAAACATATAGAATAATATAAAATCTCAACAACACACATAATACTAATAGAATACAATATAATAAAGTTGAGGCACAAGAAGTGAACTGCTTGGAATATTTACATAATTAACTAGTGACAGTGCTCACTTATTTCACTGGTTTGACAATAAATATGCTGTGAGTATTTTAGCTGTAATAAGTATGCTGTACTTTCAATTTAATGTATATGCATTTCTATAACTTTCCTTGCAGGTGAATATTCATGAAAATGTGCCAGATGCAAACAATACATCTTTAAATATACATTTTAGTTCAGCTGCTTGAAGTTTTTACAAATTGTAAGAATGTTTATGACTCACTAGGCTTCTAACACAGTGTGTGGAACAATTAAATGATATACAATACATAATTATATAAACACAAAAGTGTTCAAATGGTACTGATTTTTGATTACTAATTAAGCGTGCTCCTGATTTAATACTTTACATGAACATCTTAAAAGAATGTTCAATTATTAGCATAAACTGAAAAGGAAATTTATTTCATCATGTAAATTTAAACTACAAAAACTTCTAAAAATTAGACCTAAAATAATATTTCTTTTCTTAAAGTGCATTTTGTACTATGGAGAGACACATATATATAATACTTGATGATATACATACATTTGATGAAAAAAATAAAACTAAGCCATGATAGCATATGCCTTTGTTCTTATCTTACAAATGCTTTAAAAATGATTAAACTATTTTAAAAATGATTAAACTGTTTTCTAATCCTGAGAACTGTTTTGTAACTTTAATTTTATTGGGGTATAGCTGATTTACAATGATGTGTAGGTTTCAGGTATTCAGCAAGGTGATACAGTTATACATATACATATATTCATCATTTTTTGGATTCTTCTCTCATATAGGCTATCCCAGAATATTGAGTAGAGTTCCTTGTGCTTTACAGTAGGTCCTTGTGAGTTTCATGAGGATAATTTCCTTATAATTTGCATTAAAAATCCCATTTTATTTTTCTTAGTAAAAGAACTACAGCACTTGAAAAATTACTTCTTTTAGTAAAGTTTATCAACTAGACTTACGAGCCTTTCAAAGAAGACCTTAATGCTCTGTAGATTTAGAAATATTTAAGGAATGATTTAATAGTAATAATGTATTGAATAAGATAATCATTTTAATGTCTGCCAACAATATAAACACATTATAAGTCATTATGTTTAAAAACTCTAAAATTCTCTGAATATATATAATATCTACCTTTTTAGTGTTCATATAATTATTACTATTTCAAGATTTCTGTGATTTTTCTTCTAAAGTAAACTTTTGAAAATATTAATAAGTACTGACTTCAAAATATAGGATAAGTATAACTTCCTTTTTATTTAGCATACAAATTCATAATTATTGATTTACTCATGTTTCAAAGTTTCAGATAAATATATCTTTAGAGTCTTAATTTTGTGACACGTTTATTGAATTCAGGAAATTTGTTTTGAATAATTGCAAATGGTAAAAATGGTTAAACTCTCATTTTATTTTTCCCATTGGGTCACTTTTATGTGAATACCAATTATAGGATCTAGCTTTGAAATTGAGCATGCAGTCCAACAAGTACATGATCATTTGTTTTGATCAACATACATTTTGTTATTCATTATTAATCTTTTACTAAAGAAGACAGAAAGTATATGTAACTAAAAGCAAGATTATTCTTGACCTTCAAGGATGACCAACTTAATTTGAAGAAATTACCCTTTAGTGACCTTTAGATGAACAGAAATATTTTTTAATACTGAATTTCTCAGACACAGGAGCAAGATTGAAAATAAAAATGCAAAATTGCAGTCTATTTAAATGAATTAAATGGAAAGTACAATTTAACATATATTATCTTAACTGGATTTAAAATTTTTAAAATAAAAATTAAGTGACTCTATTTAGCAAAAAGCAAACTCTTTAAGGGAAATATCTAAATATGAATAAATGGTTGGGACACCTACACTAAAAAGACAGATACTTATTGTCTATACTGCACACGTTGGTAATCTATTTATATTTTTTCCTTTGATTATCATGTTCCCTTGGAAGTCAACAAAATCATTAATCCCCATCTTAATGGGGATAAATAGGAATAAATTGCTCCAAAAAATTGTGCTCTTGCAAAAATGTGCTCAGTTGTGTCCTACCTGGCAACCCTATGAACTTTAGCCCATCAGGCTTCTCTATCCATGGAGTTTTCCAGGCAAGAATACTGGAGTAGGTTGCTGTTTCCTTCTCCAGGGCATCTGCTGGACCCAGGGATCAAACCCGAGTCTCCTGCATTGGCAGGTGAATTACCAGTGAAGGTGGTGAAGCCCAATTGTGCAGCTATAGAAATGCTTTAATATTTTAGGGAGAACAATGGTTTCTGATACTTAATGTTATTTTTAACAGAAAATTAATCAATAATCTATTTTGTTTATGTTACTTTTCTTATGATTAGCATGTATATTTCAAGTGTGGTCCAAGTTTGAATTTCATTTTATTAAAGCTGGAAAAATAATATTGTAATCATTAAGAGTTAAACATTTATCAAGAATAAATAGAGACCAGAGGAGTTTTTACTGAGCTTTGTAGATTGTATGAAAGTTTGACATTACTCACATTACCAAAAAAAAAGAAAAAGAAAAACTACAGGTCAAATATCACATCAACCCATAAATTCAGGATGTATAAGAATAAGCTGGAAAAGAGTTCTGTAATTCAATACAAAATGTCGTGATATTTTCAAATTGTAGAAAGTGACCTCTGACAGAAACTGTTCGACAAATTGAGACAAGATGAGCATGTCCTGCTGGTCACACTGCTTTTGAAGCCTCTGCTATCATTCTAGACAGTACATTTGCAGTATTGCCTCTTTACCTTTCAGTCAGCCAATTCAATCCCTTTGCTGAAATGGAATAACCTTTTATCTCTCAGAGTATTTCTTATCATTCCCTTCAGATTTCCCACCAATTGTGAGTCTATGTTGGGAAATTAGAACTTTGTCTGTTTTTTCAGTATTGATGAGCCAATTGCCTTATAATGACTTCTAAAATGCCATTTTCAAGAAGTTATTTACTATTCAAAACAATTTAGTGGCACTTTGGGAGGTGTTTGGCAAAAGCAGCAAGAAAATACAGCCAAGATCTAAATGAAATATTCTTCCCTTTTCAGTTGACTACTGAAATTCAAGTATAGATAACATATAAAATTATTTGCACTTTTATAGATATTTTCCATAATCTCTTCATTCATTTTATTTTTCATTTTTTGACAGCTTAAAAAAACTTTATTGAAACATAGTTGATTTACAAAGTTGTGTTACTTTCAGGTGTGTGTATATATATATATATATATATATTCTCTTTATTTTTTTATTTTATATATATACTTTTTAGATCTGCTTTCCTTTTTTTTGTTTATTTTATATTTTAACTTTACAATATTGCATTGGTTTTGCCATATATCAACATGAATCTGCCACAGGTATACACGTGTTCCCCATCCTGAACCCTCCTCCCTCCTCCCTCCCCGTACCATCCCTCTGAGTCATCCCAGTGCTCCAGCCCCAAGCATCCAGTATCGTGCATCGAACCTGGACTGGTGATTCGTTTCATATATGAAAAAATACCAAGAAGACAATGTTAGAACTATGTGACCAAGATTTTAAACCAGCATTGGTAAAAGTAGTTCGCTTCTGAATATGAGTGAAATAAAAAAAATTATAAAGATTCAGCAAAGAAATACTCCGAGATATCTTAGCTAATTCATAAAACAAATGAAGAAGCAAGCAGAAACAACAACAAATAATCATTAAAGTGTAGGGGAAGGGATCAGTATCCAGAGTTGTGACAATCTATTATGCAATGGGTCCACTTCTCAAATCAGTTTTCCACACTTCAGTGATTGTAACATAGTTACCTGGGTACAATATATACCTGATATTTTCATCACACCTAATCTTATCTGTCACTACTCTTTCTTAAAATAGTAAAGAAAAATTAATTATGTCTACTATTATTTTTTGTTTCGTGTTTACTGGATGCAAGATATATACTAAACATTGTATAACTAGATCAAATGTCTGCTTTTGGACTTAAAATATGCAAATAGAAAACAAAATATAGAAAATCAGAGTAATGTACTGCACAAGAGAGAGAGATGTGAAACAAACAATGCATTCTGATTGGTTTGTTCCTCTTGTTTTGGGAGAGATTGTGATACTTTCCAGAAAAGACAATAATAGGAAGGTAATGATTATCTTCAGGGAGCAAAAAAGAAAAAAGTTATTTCTTAGCATATTTAGGAAATTGCTTATACTAGAAGAAGAAAGTAAGTGGATGTTAGAGCAATGTGTATGAAATGAAAGTAACCAGTAACTATGTGTGATAATAGATAAAGAGTAAAGCAGAGTTTGGCTATCTTGAATTTGAAACCTAGTGTTTTTGTGTACTGACAATTTTGACTATATAAAAATTTTAATGCTTGATTTTTTTTAACCAATGAAAATTCATTTTTTGAATAAGACCCCAATGATATATTTGTCCTGTTATATTAGATCAGACAACATGAGGATATCTGCATCAATAAATATTTTGCATGAAAAAATGAAATCAGCACACCATAATTTTCCCAACTTGTAAATTTCTCCCAATGTGAAAACAAATATATCAGTTTCAATTTTGCCTTGCCTTTATCTTCGGTTCACTTTGCCAACAGGAAGCCATTATCCTACAACACAAACTAGAAAGCTACAATCTTTCTTTTTAATTTTTCTTTGCTCTGTCAGAAGTTCATAAATAAAATACTACATTTCTTGAGCTTGGGTAAATTCTTCACAAATAAACACAACCAGAAGCCAAAATATAAAACAATTGCTAAAGGAAATGAGCTGCTTCAATATATCAAGAATCAATTTAATATTTTTTTAACTCATTTTGGAAACACTCTTTTTGAGAAAGGCAATAATAAAAGAATCGTTGTCTTGGTCTGCCATTGTAATATCTTTTGTGTCAGCAGAAATTTCCATCACCTAAACTGTTGAACTGCCAAAAATTTTCAGCTTTGCATATGAGCAGAATTAATCTTGGGAAGTGATAGGAAAAATGTAACATTACATTTTGAGGATAACTATTTGTGTCTACACTTAAACCTTTTGCAATATAAAGTACTTTATGGCTCTAAACTTTAATGAATAAATATATGTAGAATGATTATTTTACCAATATTAAATAACTGTACCTTATACAGAGATTATATGAAAATATAAATTACATTCTTTTTAGAGTAGCTTAATTATTTAGGAATACTCCAAAACTTCCTCTGGTACATAATCAAATCCTGATTTGCCCAAAATTTAATATTTACTTTCATAAAGAGTTGAACCTCTAATGCTTATATTCTATTTTAAACCATTCTTCAATTTAAGGTTGTTATTCACCTACCTTCAGTTCATTAAGAGGTTTTAAAATTTGTGTTTGCTTGTCTTCATCAAATAATAACTCGTGATTAAAACCTATATATTATTCAGATATGAAAGTGAGTGAATTATCAAGTATAAACACTGATAAATGAATAGATTAAATATTAACTGAAGTGAAATCAACATTAATGAAAATGTAAGTCTTATATTAATCATAAATAATAAAATTGCCATCATTTTATTCTTCAATTATATTGAGAAATTTTATTATTTAGAGATCATTCTTGTATTCCTAAATCTGGAGAAAAGGAGGAACAGAAATAATAATTATTGACTATTATTAAATCATATAACATTTTCAATTATCATTAAATGAAAAAAATTAAAAAAAAAAGAAAAAAATTAGTATCACTTGTTATGGTTCCTATTCTTTAACATATTCATTGTAAACACTGAGAGAAATGAAAAAGCACACTATGTATATAGTGTCATTATTGTTTGTTCTGATTTTGTTTTTCAGTGAATCAGTTATATCATTAGGTTGTGTATGCTGAATAGCTGCAGTGTAAGCAGAAACTACTCCGATTTTCAAAATTGAATTTGGTTTCTTAGGTTGATGTCATACAGCCAACAAATGTCAGAAAGGATTTGAAGTCAAGTCTATGAGAACTGCTGCTAAGTCAATTCAGTTGTGTCCGACTCTGTGTGACCCCATAGACGTCAGCCTACCAAGCTCTCCCGCCCCTGGGATTCTCCAGGCAAGAACACTGGAGTGGGTTGCTATTTCCTTCTCCAATGCATGAAAGTGAAAGTGAAGTCACTCTGTCAGGTCCGACTGTTAGCGACCCCATGGACTGCAGCCTACCAGGCTCCTCCGTCCATGGGATTCTCCAGGCAAGAGTACTGGAGTGGGGTGCCATTGCCTTCTCCAGTCTATGAGAACAGGTATCTTTAAATCCTCTCTGGTTTTAGAAAAGGCAGAGGAACCAGAGATCAAATTGCCAACATCCGCTGGATCATGGAAAAAGCAAGAGAGTTCCAGCAAAACATCTATTTCTGCTTTATTGACTATTCCAAAGCCTTTGACTGTGTGGATCACAATAAACGGTGGAAAATTCTGAAAGACATGGGAATACCAGACCACCTGACCTGCCTCTTGAGAAATCTGTATGCAGGTCAGGAAGCAACAGTTAGAACTGGACATGGAACAACAGACTGGTTCCAAATAGGAAAAGGAGTACGTCAAGGCTGTATATTGTCACCCTGCTTATTTAACTTATATGCAGAGTACATCATGAGAAAAGCTGGACTGGAAGAAACACAAGCTGGAATCAAGA
>NW_011495050.1:11432667-11433948 GCF_000754665.1 Bison bison bison | reverse complement strand
AGATTGCCGGGAGAAATATCAATAACCTCAGATATGCAGATGACACCACCCTTCTGGCAGAAAGTGAAGAGGAACTCAAAAGCCTCTTGAGGAAAGTGAAAGTGGAGAGTGAAAAAGTTGGCTTAAAGTTCAACATTCAGAAAACTAAGGTCATGGCATCTGGTCTCATCACTTCATGGGAAATAGATGGGGAAACAGTAGAAACAGTGTCAGACTTTCTTTTTTTGGGCTCTAAAATCTCTGCAGATGGTGACTGCAGCCATGAAATTAAAAGATGCTTACTCCTTGGAAGGAAAGTTATGACCAACCTAGATAGCATATTCAAAAGCAGAGACATTACTTTGCCAACAAAGGTCCGTCTAGTCAAGGCTATGGTTTTTCTTGTGGTCATGTATGGATGTGAGAGTTGGACTGTGAAGAAGGCTGAGCACTGAAGAATTGATGCTTTTGAACTGTGGTGTTGGAGAAAACTCTTGAGAGTCCCTTGGACTGCAAGGAGATGCAACCAGTCCATTCTGAAGATCAGCCCTGGGATTTCTTTGGAAGGAATGATGCTAAAGCTGAAACTCCAGTACTTTGGCCACCTCATGCGAAGAGTTGACTCATTGGAAAAGACTCTGATGCTGGGAGGGATTGGGGGCAGGAGGAGAAGGGGACAACAGAGGATGAGATGGCTGGATGGCATCACTGACTCAATGGACGTGAGTCTGAGGGAACTCCGGGAATTGGTGATGGACAGGGAGGCCTGGCGTGCTGCGATTCATGGGGTCGCAAAGAGTCAGACACGACTGAATGACTGAACTGAACTGAACTGAACATCTATATATTTTTTCCCTCCTGATAGTACAGTATCTTTGAATCTTTCTTTCTGTATCTTAAAAAAGTGAAGATAGGAATGAATTAAAATAGGAGAGAGAATGCTCTCTGTATTCATGACTGGCTCTATCACTTGGCACACGGGTTCTGGAAAATCAAATGTACTCCAACTACTTAAAATAGTGTTTAGACCTCAATATGATGTCACTCACCTCCTTCGGGTTTTGCTTAAATGTCAGTTTTTGATTGAGTATAAAGAAGGGAGAAGCAGAAATAAAAAATGAACAAATGTATTTTCTTATACCAAATTATTTTCTACCAAATAAACATCATATGAAATGTTTAAGCTAGTGGTTCTGAAGTTCATCTTAGAAAGCTTAAAGTGTTTCTTGAGATGAGGCAGTCTGAAGATCAAACTTTTTTTGTAAAAATATTAAGACAATATTTAATGTGATGAAGCTATTA
>NW_011495050.1:11427250-11432567 GCF_000754665.1 Bison bison bison | reverse complement strand
AGTTGGTGGAAGATGTGTACTCTTTAGGGGTTCCTTTGTTAGAATTTTCTAAGGTAGCAATTTTAGGATATAAATATATACATTTTCAGATATTAATGTATGTATTACTCAGTACTCCTGATGTACTCTTTATAGCAATCTTCACTTATATGTGTTATAATTCTGTAATCACATTTTTATCCAGAATATCGATATTTTGATGCATCACAGTTTTCCTTTAATCCATGCGGAAGTTGTTATTGTTGTTTAGTCATGTCTGACTCTTTGAGACTTCATGGACTGCAGCATGCAGGGCTCCTTTGTCCTCCACTATCTCCTGGAGTTTGCACAGATTCACATCCATTGAGTCAGTGGAGTTATCTAATCATTTCATCCTCTGCCTCCCCCTTTTCCTTTTGCCTTCAGTCTTTCACAGGGTATTTTCCTTTTGCCTTCAATCTTTCACAGGGTATTTTCCCATGTCAGCTCATCACATCAAGTGGTCAAAGCACTGATGCAAAGCTTCAGCTTCAGCATCAGTTCTTCCAATGAATATTCAGTGTTGATTTCCTTTAGGATTGACTGGTGTGATCTCCTTGCAGTCCAAGGGACTCTCAGGAGTTTTATACAGCACTGTAATTCAAAAACATCAATTCTTCAGTGCTTCTGTATGGTCCAACTCTCACATCCTAAAATGACTGCTGGGAAAATAATAGCTCTGACTACACAGACCTTTTGTCAGCAAAGGGATGTCTCTGATAGCTTTCCTTCCAAGGAGCAAGTGTCTTTTAATTTCATGGCTGCAGTCACTGTCCACAGTGATTTTGGAGCACAAGAAAATAAAATCTGTCACTGCTTGCACTTTCCCCCTTCTTTTGCCATGAAGTTATGGGAGCAGTTGCCATGATCTTAGTTTTTTCATATTGAGTTTCAAGCCAGCTTTTCACTTTCCTCATTCACTTTCATCAAGAGGCTCTTTAGTTCCTCTACACTTTTCTCAGATTTTTCAGAGTAAAATTTAGATCCATCAAAACAGAAGTACCATTTTAAGTATCACAGTTGTGAACTGGGTGATGATATCTATTGCTTCTGACATAAAAGCTTGCTTAATTTGCATCTGCAAGAGATCTAATTTTTATTGACTCTGCTCTTCAGACAACCTTGATGCAAAGTGTGATATTGTAATCATTATTTTGAGACAAAGAAAATCAAAAAATAAAAATGTCTAAGCAATGGCAACTACATAGTAGAACAGAATATATACTTTCTTCTTAGTATACAAATATATACAATTTAGCAACCAGTTACACATAAGAGGGAGGTGACTGAGATTTTGGGCATAGTATGTGTCTTACAGTCAAAATGAAGATAGATGGTTCCATAACCAATCTATGATATATGTGTATATATATGTATATACACACATACATATTATGCATTATACATATATGTATGCATGTATAATATATGTATATTATATATTAACATATCATACATATTATATATAGACTTATTTCTGGGTTTACTACTTTACTTTAAAACTGCAGTTGATAAATCATTAAATATTTTGGAATTTTATCAAATATCATACATTAGGTAAATTGCTTGATAATTTGAAAGTTTATTATATGGTAATCAAAGGTGATCAAATTACTGCTGCCTGCTGCCAAGTCGCTTCAGTTGTGTTTGACTCGTGTGACCCCATAGACAGCAGCCCACCAGGCTCCCCCGTCCCTGGGATTCTCCAGGCAAGAATACTGGAGTGGGTTGCCATTGCCTTCTCCGATCAAATTACTTAGGTGGGTTTATTATATTTATCCCACAGTTTTACTAATAGTTGATATTGCTTAATAATATTTGAGCAGAAATTAATGAATTTATTATTATTAATAATATTATGGTGGATGACTAAAATTGTTTATTCTTTTCATCTCAACTATGCCTTGATATGTAATGATATAAATTATAAATCTTTATTAACAAAGGACTTGATATTCTATACTATGTTATATTAGTGATAATATATTTACTCTTTAAAAGAGCCTATCTTATATTCCACAACATTTCAATAAGTAGTCTTAGACTACTTACGTTTTTATATATTTTCACTACTTAGTTTTAATTTAAGTAAGGAGCTTTTTGACACTATCTGTATAAATAAGAAAATAACTACTTTTAAAACATTAAGATATTCTAGCTTATTCATGAATAATTACATACTATCTTAAATTCGGAGAAGGCAATGGCAACCCACTCCAGTACTCTTGCCTGGAGAATCCCAGGGACAGGGGAGCCTGGTGGGCTGCTGTCTATGGGGTCGCAGAGAGTCGGACATAACTGAAGTGACTTAGCAGCAGCAGCATCTTAAATTGCCTTCAACTATTTCCATGTGTGAATTTTATTTCCCTCACCAGAAACAATTCCTTGAAAGAAGGAAAGGTCATAGTTAATCTTTCGTATGATCAAAGGTTAGAATGGTCTAGTGTGCCCCAGACAAATAAATCATAATCTCTTTTCTGTTCAATATTAGCTGCCTTTTAACTGAATTCCATGACTTCAATTTCACACTGTACTTTTTTTTTTTTAAATACCTCAGTCGGTATGATTTTGATAAAATGCAAAGCTATTCATGTCTTCCATCTGATGAAAATATTTCTGTGGATCTCATGTGCCTATAAGATCAAAAAAGAAAAACAAAACAAAACTGTAGAATGACAAGATCCTTTAATGATTCAAACATTCACATTTCTGCCATCTCCTAGAACTGATCCTTCTACTTAGAAGGCAGATCTTCTCCAATTTTTGCTCAATTGCTAAGTTGTATCAGACTCTTTGTGACCTTATGAACTACAGCAAACCAGGCTTCCCTGTCCTTCACTATCTCCTGGAGTTTGCTCAAACACATGCCCACTGAGTCACTGATGCCATCCAACCATTCATCCTGTGTCATTGGCTTCTCCTCTTGCCCTAAGTCTTTCCCAGCATCAGCCTCTTTCCCAGTGATTTGGCTCTTTGCATCAGGTGGCCAAAGAATTGGAGCTTTAGGTTTAGCATCAGTCCTTCCAATGAACATTCAGGGTTGATTTCCTTTAGGAGTTGTTAGGGGAAGCACACTGATTGAAACCACTCACCCTGGTCAGACACTATAGCAACCATTTGCATGAATTTTTTTGACAGGAGGTCCTGGTAAGGAACAGGAACTAATAAGCCTCCACCAAATGGAAGAGTTCGGGAAAGGTCGAAAGGATACACCACATGTCTGACCACCTCCCAGAATCCTTCTCTGTAGCATCCATCTTGGCTGAACAAGGTGTGCACCACCAGGAAGGACTCTGAATCAGAATGACTGGCTAAAGACAACCCAGAAACTAATCCCATCACCATAAAACCCAAGACTGCAAGCCATGTGACAGAACTATTCTCTTGGGTTACTTACCCTACTGCTGTCCACCCAGGTGCCCTTTCCCAATAAACTACATTGCTTTGTCAGCACATGTGTCTCCTCGGACAATTCATTTCTGAGTGTTAGACAAGAGCTCAGTTTCGGGCCCTGCAAGGGGTCCCCCTTCCTGCAACAGAGTGACTGGTTTGATCTCCTTCCAGTCCAAGGGACTCCGAAGAGTCTTCTCCAGCACGATAGTTCGAAAGCATCAGTTCTTTGGTGCTCAGTCTTCTTTATGGTCCAACTCTCACATTTCTACATGACTATTGGAAAAACAATAGCTTTGACTATATGGGCCTTTGTCAGCAAAGTGATATCTCTGCTTCTTAATACACTGTCTAGGTTTGTAATAGCTTTTCTTCCCAAGAGTGTGTCTTTTAGTTTTGTGGCTGCAGTCCCTGTCCACAGTGATTTTTGAGCCCAAGAAAATAAAATCTCTCATTGTTAACACTTCTTCCCCATCTCTTTGCCATTAAGAGATAGAATCTGATATCATGATTTCCGTTTTTTGAATGTTGAGTTTTAAGTCAGCTTTTTCACTCTCCTCTTTCACCCTCATCAAGAGGCTCTTTAATTCCTCTTCAGTTTGTGACCCTAGAGAGATATCTGCATATCTGAGGCTATTGATAGTTCTCCTTGAAATCTTGATTCCAGCTTGTGATCCATTCAGCCTGGCATTTCGCATGATGTACTCTGGATATAATTTTAAAAAGAAGGGTAACAACATACAGCTTTAATGTATTCCTTTTCCGATTTTGAACTAGTCCATTTTCCATGTCTGGTTCTAACTTCTGGTTCTGCTTCTTGTCCTGCATACACATTTCACAAGAAACAGGTATAGTGGTCTGGTATTCCCATCTCTTTAAGAATTTTCCACATTTTGTTGTGATCCACACAAAGGATTTAGCATAGTCAATGAAGCAGATGTTTTTCTGAAATTCTCTGCTTTTCCTATGATCCAGTGGGTGTTAGCAACTCGATTTCTTGTTCCTCTGCCTTTTCTAAATCCAGCTTGAACATCTGGAAATTCTTGGTTCATGTACTGCTGAAGCCTAGCTGAAGGATTTTGAGCATTACCTTACTAGTATGTGAAATGATTGCAATTGTATGATGGTTTGAACATTCTTTGACGTTGCCCTTCTTTGGGATTGGAATGAAAACTGACATTTTCCTGTTCTTTGGCTATGCAGAGTTTTCCAAACTTGCTGGAATATTGAGTGCAGCACTTTAACAACATCTTTTAGAATTTTTAACACTGAATTTCCCTTAAAGAACAAGTTCACATTAGTTGTTCCAAACTGGAGAACAATAATACCAAAGAAGTTCTAGCAATGTTTTGAACTTTCTAGGCCCCACATCAGACTTCCCAACCTTAAGTTCCTGCAAAGGGACTGGAAATCCCCAGGAATTCTGACTTTGAAGGACAGAGAGATTTGATTACAGAACTCCCACATGTCGGGGGGAACAGAGACTCTTGGAGGGCACAAACAAAGTCTTGTGTGCACCAGGACCTGGCGGAAAGGAGTAGTAACCCCACAAGAGATGGAGCCAGACTTTCCATGAATTTTTGAGGATCTCCTCCAGTGGTGTGGGTCTCTGGTAGTGGCCTGTCATGGGGACGGGGCACTGGCAGCAGCAGTCCTGGGTGGCATGGTGTGTTGGCATAAGTCCTGCTTAAGGAGGTCACTATTAGCCCTACCATGAACTATGGACTGAGGTTCATGACATTGTACAGGAGACAGGGATCAAGGCCATCCCCATGGAAAAGAAATGCAAAAAAGCAAAATGGCTGTCTGGGGAGGCCTTACAAATAGCTGTGAAAAGAAGAGAAATTAAAAGCAAAGGAGAAAAGGAAAGATATAAGCATCTGAATGCAGAGTTCCAAAGAATAGCAAG
>NW_011495050.1:11426317-11427150 GCF_000754665.1 Bison bison bison | reverse complement strand
TGTGAAGTCAAGTGGGCCTTAGAAAGCATCACTAGAAACAAAGCTAGTGGAGGTGATGGAATTCCAGTTAAGCTATTTCAAATCCTGAAGATGATGCTGTGAAAGTGCTGCACTCAATATGCCAGCAAGTTTGGAAAACTCAGCATTGGCCACAGGACTGGAAAAGATCAGTTTTCATTCCAATCCCAAAGAAAGGCAATGCCAAAAGCCAAACTGCACAATTGCACTCATCTAACATGCTAGTAAAGTAATGCTCAAAATTCTCCAAGCCAGGCTTCAGCAATATGTGAACCATGAACTTCCTGATGTTCAAGCTGGTTTTAGAAAAGGCAGAGGAACCAGAGATCAAGTTGCCAACATCTGCTGGATCATCAAAAAAGCAAGAGAGTTCCAGAAAAACATCTTTTTCTGCTTTATTGACTATGCCAAAGCCTTTGACTGTGTGGATCACAATAAACTGTGGAAAATTCTGAAAGAGATGGGAATACTAGACCACCTGACCTGCTTCTTGAGAAATCTGTATGCAGGTCAGGAAGCAACAGTTAGAACTGGACATTGAACAATAGACTGCTTCCAAATAGGAAAAGGAGTATGTCAAGGCTGTATATTGTCACCCTGCTTATTTAACTTCTATGCAGAGTACATCATGAGAAACACTAGGCTGGAAGAAGCACAAGCTGGAATCAAGATTGCCAGGAGAAATATCAATAACCTCAGATATGCAGATCACACCACCCTCATGGCACAAAGTGAAGAGGAACTAAAAAGCCTCTTGATGAAAGTGAAAGAGGAGAGTGAAAAAGTTGGCTTAAAGCTCAACATTCAGAAAATGA
>NW_011495050.1:11425689-11426217 GCF_000754665.1 Bison bison bison | reverse complement strand
TTGTACAGGAGACAGGGATCAAGGCCCATCCCCATGGAAAAGAAATGCAAAAAAGCAAAATGGCTGTCTGGGGAGGCCTTACAAATAGCTGTGAAAAGAAGAGAAATTAAAAGCAAAGGAGAAAAGGAAAGATATAAGCATCTGAATGCAGAGTTCCAAAGAATAGCAAGAAGAGATAAGAAAGCCTTCCTCAGAGATCAATGCAAAGAAATAGAGGAAAACAACAGAATGGGAAAGACTAGAGATCTCTTCAAGAAAATTAGAGATACCCAGGGAACATTTCATGCAAACATGGGCACAATAAAGGACAGAAATGGTATGGACCTAACAGAAGCAGAAGATATTAAGAAGAGGTGGCAAGAATACACAGAAGAACTGTACAAAAATGATTTTCACAACCCAGATAATCACGATGGTGTGATCACTCACCTAGAGCCAGACATCCTGGAATGTGAAGTCAAGTGGGCCTTAGAAAGCATCACTAGAAACAAAGCTAGTGGAGGTGATGGAATTCCAGTTAAGCTATTT
>NW_011495050.1:11394208-11425167 GCF_000754665.1 Bison bison bison | reverse complement strand
ACTCCAGTACTTTGGCCACCTCATGCGAAGAGTTGACCCATTGGAAAAGACTCTGATGCTGGGAGGGATCGGGGGCAGGAGGAGAAGAGGACAACAGAAGATGACATGGCTGGATGGCATCACTGACTCGATGGACGTGAGTCTGAGTGAGTCACCAACTCTGGGAGTTGGTGATGGACAGGGAGGCCTGGCGTGCTGCGATTCATGGGGTCGCAAAGAGTTGGACTGAACTGAACTGAACTGAACTGAAAGCACCTGTGGACTCAGTGACTTTGTTGCCCCAGGCCAAACAACAAACAGGGAGGAAGCATCAGCAGACAACTGGATTAAAGATTTACTGAGCATAGCCATGCTCATCACAGTAAGACTGTTTTTCCTTATAACCAGTCCCTCCTATCAGGAAGCAAGAACTATAATCCCACAGCTCCAGACCTAAAACCATAATTACAGAAAGCTAATCAGAATTATCACATGGATCACAGCCTTGTGTAACTCAAAGAACCTGTGAGCCATGCCATGTAGGGTCACCCAAGACAGATAGGTCATGGTGAAAAATTCTGACAAAACGTGGTCCACTGGAGAAGGGAGTGGCAAACTACTTCAGTGTTCTTGCCTCAAGAACCCCATGAATAGTATGAAAGAGTAAAAAGATATGACACCAACTGATGAGCCCCCCAGGTTGGTTGGTATCCAATATTCTACTTAGGAAGAGCAGAGAAATAGCTTCAGAATGAGTGAAGAGGCTGGGCCAAAGCAGAAATGTCACTCTGTTGTAAATGTGTCTGGTGGTGAAAGTCAAGGCAGATGCTGCAAAGAACAATATTTGCATAGGAACCTGGAATGTTAGGGCCATGAATCAAGGTAAATTGGATGTGGTCAAACAGAAAATGGCAAGAGTGAAAATTGACATTTTAGAGATATTCTCCTGACTCCTCAGCAAATTAGTAAATTACTCCTTAACAGTAACTATCACCTGTCATTGTTTTTCTCATGTCAAACAAGATGATTATGGTCTTGTTGACATACAATTCAGTACTTCACTATAACACCTGACCATGAAGTGAAAACAGTAAAAAGGGCCTCCCTGATGGCTCATATGGTAAAGAATCTGCCTGCAATGCAGGAGATGCGGGTTTCCCCTAGAGAAGGGAATTGCTACCCACTCCAGTATTCTTGCCTGGAGAATACCATGGACAGAGGATCCTGGTGGGCTACAGTCATATGACACAGTAATAGTGTATGTGTACATACATGTGGGCATGTACACACACACGAACACACACACACCATCACATATTTATAAACACAAAGATTAACAAGAACATACCTCTCTGTCTGTCTCACACACAAAAATACACAAATGATTCAGAAATTATGAAATTATGAGCCCTTCAAAGTTAGAGATGTCCTCATTCATATTTTTATCAATGGTCTCTAGTTGTCTAAATCAGTGTTCATTTGTTTTCATAGGAAATATGCTAACTTTAAATGCATAATATTCATGATTCTTCATTCTTTAACTAATTTTCAAATATCCATAGAGTATATGCTACATGTCAGGAGCAAAACTGGGTGCAGGAGTTTAAATGGGTTAAAGGGAGACCCCCTCATTTCCTGTGAGAAGTCTGCAGGGCAGTGGGGGACTAGTGTAAATTAAAAATAAAAATAGTATTCAGTTCAGTTCAGTTCAGTCGCTCAGTTGTGTCCGACTCTTTGTGACCCCATGAACTGCAGCACGCCAGGACTCCCTGTTCATCACCAACTCCGGGAGTTCATTCAGACTCACATCCATCGAGCCAGTGATGCCATCCAGCCATCTCATCCTCTGTTGTCCCCTTCTCCTCCTGCCCTCAATCCCTCCCAGCATCAGAGTCTTTTCCAGTGAGTCCACTCTTCGCATGAGGTGGCCAAAGTACTGGAGTTTCAGCTTTAGCATCATTCCTTCCAAAGAAATCCCAGAGCTGATCTTCAGAATGGACTAGTTGGATCTCTTTGCAGTCCAAGGGACTCTCAAGAGTCTTCTCCAACACCACAGTTCAAAATACTATATATATATGTATATATTCAGTTCAGTTCAGTCGCTCAGTTGTGTCCGACTCTTTGCAATCCCATGAACCGAAGCATGCCAGGCCTCCCTGTTCATCACCAACTCCCGGAGTTCACCCAAACCCATGTCCATCAAGTCGGTGATGCCATCCAACCATCTCATACTTTGTTGTCCCCTTCTCCTCCTGCCCTCAATCTTTCCCAGCATCGCGGTCTTTTCCAATGACTCTGATCTTCACATCAGGTGGCCAAAATATTGGAGTTTCAGCTTCAACATCAGCCCTTCAAATGAACACCCAGGACTGATCTCCTTTAGGATGAACTGGTTGGATCTCCTTGCAGTCCAAGGGACTCTCAAGAGTCTTCTCCAACACCACAGTTCAAAAGCATCAATTCTTCAGCGCTCAGCTTTCTTCACAGTCCAACTTTCACATCCATACATGTCCACTGGAGAAACCATAGCCTTGACTAGATGGACCTTTGTTGGCAAAGTAATGTCTCTGCTTTTGAATATGCTATCTAGGTTGGTCATACCTTTCCTTCCAAAGAGTAAGGGTCTTTTAATTTCATGGCCGAAATCACCATCTGCAGCAGTCCTGGAACCCAGCAAAATAAACTCAGCCACTGTTTCCACTGCTTCCCCATCTATTTGCCATGACGTGATGGGACCAGATGCCATGACCTTAGTTTTCTGAATGTTGAGCTTTAAGCCAACTTTTTCACTCTCCTCTTTCATGTTCATCAAGAGGCTCTTTAGTTCTTCTTCACTTTCTGCCATAAGGGTGGTGTCATCTACATATCTGAGGTTATTGATATTTCTCCCAGCAATCTTGATTCCAGCTTGTGCTTCCTCCAGCCCATTGTTTGTCTTGATGTATTATGCATATAAATTAAATAAGCAGGTTGACAATATACAGCCTTGACGTACTCCTTTTCCTATTTGTAACCAATCTGTTGTTCCACATCCAGTTCTAACTGTTGCTTCCTGACCTGTATACAGGTTTCTCAAGAGGCAGGTCAGGTGGTCTGGTATTCCCATCTCTTTCAGAATTTTCCACAGTTTATTGTGATCCACACAGATGAAAGTGAAAGAGGAGAGTGAAAAATTTGGTTTAAAGCTCAACATTCAGAAAACTAAGATCATGGCATCCAATCCCATCACTTCATGGCAAATAGATGGGGAAACAGTGGAAACAGTGGCAGACTTTGTTTTTTGGGGCTCTAAAGCAGAGAAGGCAATGGCACCCCACTCCAGTACTCTGCCTGGAAAATCCCATGGATGGAGGAGCCTGGTAGGCAGCAGTCCATGGGGTCGCTAAGTCGGACACGACTGGGCAACTTCAATTTCACTTTTCACTTTCATGAATTGGAGGAGGCAATGGCAACCCACTCCAGTATTCTTGCCTGGAGAATCCCAGGGACAGTGGGGCCTGGTGGGCTGCCATCTATGGGGTTGCACAAAGTCGGACACGACTGAAGCGACTTAGCAGCAGCAGCAAAATCACTGCAGATAGTGATTGCAGCCATGAAATTAAAAGACGCTTACTCCTTGGAAGAAAAGTTATGACCAACCTAGATAGAATATTCAAAAGCAGAGCTATTACTTTGCCAACAAAGGTCTGACTACTCAAGGCTATGGTTTTTACAGTGGTCACGTATGAATGTGACAGTTGGACTGTGAAGAAAGCTGAACGCCACAGAATTGATGCTTTTGAACTTTGGTGTTGGAGTAGACTCTTGAGAGTCCTTTGGTCTGCAAGGAGGTCCAATCAGTCCATCCTAAAGGAGATAAGTCCTGGGTGTTCTTTGGAAGGAATGATGCTAAAGCTGAAACTCCAATACTTTGGCCACCTCATGTGAAGAGTTGACTCATTGGAAAAGACCCTAATGCTTGGAGGGATTGGGGGCATGAAGAGAAGGGGATAACAAAGGATGAGATGGCTGGATGGCATCACCAACTCAATGGACATGAGTTTGAGTGAACTCCGGGAGTTGGTGATGGACAGGGAGGCCTGGTGTGCTGCAATTCATGGGGTCACAAAGAGTCAGACACAACTGAGCGACTGAACTGAACTGAACACAGTCAAAGTCTGGCATAGTCCATAAAGCAGAAATATATATATGTATATATTTAAATTAACTAATATCTCTTGACTCTGATAAATGTATTTTTTCTCAGTTCTCCCCTCTTGATGCCTTTAATACTTTTTGTACTTTCACTTTCTCTCAGTCAACCTCTCTGGCATTATTTAGACTATTAGTTTTGTCTCAACAGTAATGGCACTTTGTTCCTCACTACTCATCCTAATGTTTTCTATAGCCATTCACTCTCCATCCTTGTTAGATGTGTGGAATCCTAGCATCACTATCTATTTTCCCATTTTAAAAAGCTATATGATCTTTATAAACTGTGTAGCCCAGCAGTTAAAGATGTATATTTTCTTAAAGTATTTTACCATTGATTACCCTCCAGAAATCCTTTGTGGTAAATAATCCATATGTTCTCTCCTTCCCCCCCCCACCCCCATTACAAAGCTGTCTACTCTGGATCTCAGTCTTACCAAAAGGCCATTCATACAGATTTAATAGAAATATTGAGGACAACCAAGGAAATGAATCCTTAGCTGCTTTTATACTCATCTCAAGCACTACCTCTAGTGTCATTTCCTTTTCCTATTTCAGTGTAAAGTTGCAACTCCTTTACTCTAATGCTACACATTTAAAAATATGGTTCATATCTTCATCTGCCTGTGCTTCCACTGAGCTATAATTACCAAACTGAATCAAATACCATTTCAAATCCTTCTTTTAAATAATTTGATGAGGTAAAAAATACGTTGACTTTCATTTGGAAGTATTTTTCATTGAGTCAGGCTCTTTTCATTAATTTAAGATGCATATGGTTGTGCTTACACATTCCTATTAAAATCAGTGTGGATCCAGTGGCAAAAAAGAATTGGTTTTTCATGGACAATAGAAAAAAGGAGCTGTATGGAAAAATATATTTCCTTTTTAAACTAATTTAAAGCTTGCCTAGTTGATGTTGCAGGTAGAATGCTTGCATGAGATCTGATTATAGAACTCAACAGTGACAACCTAATGTGCTTTTGAAGATTTTCCTTCTTCATTGCATTGAGCTCGCACCAGAAGTTTCTAAAGACAGATCATTTGTCAGTGTCAACTGAGATTCATCTTAAGATGATTTTGAAGAGGTGAAAAAAAGTTTCCTCATAATTTGTGTTAGTTAACTATTTAGTTGAAACTTTTTATAATTCACAATAAGAGAGAAAATCCAAGCTAGGAATGGAAACAGTTCTTCTTTCCCAGTGATGACTTTCAGAAACACGGCAGGTATACAAGATACAATATGACTTTAGTGATGGATATATATGGGGCACAGTGTTTCTTTTGCAATACATATGGTTTTTACAAGGTTAAAAAGGCTCTCTCACTACTATAGTTATTAGGTTACTGCATATTCACTCACATTTTCTTGACTTTCATTTATATAACTTTTCTTGAAAAACAGATTTAAACATACTCCAAGGAATAGTCTCTCCAGTGATGAAAACTTACAGTACATAAAATATCCATGACAGTTAAAGTAGTCCAGGACATTTAGATCCATGGTTTCATAGTGTGGTTCTACATCTAACTAACAAGAAATATTTTTCAATAAAAAATAATCTCCAATAATACTGAAAATGAGATATTGTTAAGAGACTAAGAAAACATTCTTTTAACATTTGCAAAACGATCCTTTTAAAATTCACATCTAATTTAGGTATACTTTTTTCCAAATAAAAGAACCTCACACACCATTACATGCATTATACACTGATATGATGAATGTTAATTTATTGCAAATTCCAGAAAACACAAACTAACAGTATGCACAAACTAACAGTTGCTTGTCTGTTTCCTTTCTCCCATGCGTTTGTGCTCCACTATGTATTTGGAAGCAGGTAGCTGGGATTCTGAAAAGTATACTTCCCAGAAGCCCTTCCTGATCTCCAATGAAGCTTTGTCAGTGGGAGTTGTTTGCTGGGGGTGGGGAGTCATCGGGAACGAAAATAAGTGTTCTCTATCTGCTTCTTCCTTCTGTCAGCTTGGCATCAGTAACAGAAGAGAGCATCACAGAACTTCTTCCTAGGTTCTGGCATCAACACCCTGAAATTTTTGGCTGTGCCTCCACCCCAACTGATTTACTTTCTGTTCTTATGATTTTTCTATAATTGGGAACATCATATAAATAAAATCATATAGTATGGACCTTCTAAAGACACTTCTTTCACTTATCCTATGCATTTGAAATTCATCCATGTTGTTGCCTTTATCAGCAATTTGTTCCATTTTGTGTCTGGGTTCTATTTCCCTGTAAGATGTGAAATGGTTTTATATATTCACTCACCAGTTTGAGGCAATTATGCATAAAGCTGATATAAATATTCACAAACATATTTTTTGTATGATCACACATTTTTATTATCCTGGTCTAACTACCTTGGAGCAGGATTGCTGGGTCATAAGAACCCGCCTGTCAATGCAGGAGATGTAAGAGAGGTGGGTTCAGTCCCTGGGTTGGGAAGATCCCCTGGAGGAAGGCATGGCAACTCACTCCAGTATTCTTGCCTGGAGAATGCCATGGACAGAGGAGCATGGCAGTCTACATTCCATAGGGTCACAAAGAGCCGGACATGACTGAAGGGGCTTAGTACAAAGTAAATATATCTCAAATCAAAAAAAATCTGCTGTTTTCCAAAGTAGCTGTTCCATTTTGCACTTCTGAAAGCAATGTATGAGGGTTACAGTTGCTCCTTACCCTCACTGAAACATTATTATTATTTTTTTTTATTTTAAGCATTAGAATGGTTTTCAATGACCTAAAATAATTTGAAGAAAATATGTGATTAAGTTGGAGGGAAAAAAATCATGTTTTTATTTCATTCTTAATCAAAATTACTTACTAATGGAATATGGTGTTTGTTGATCACTGTATATATAGCTTCTCAAATGTTGGAATCCAATCCCTGTCATCCATGCTTCTCATTTCACATAGTGGATATGGGTTCTGAGTAGGTTTTTGTTTAATATTTATTTTATTTATTTATTTGACTGTGTTGGGTCTTAGTTGAGCATGTGGAATCTTTAACTGTGGCATGCAAGTTCTTAGTTGCAGCATGTGAGATCTAGTTCTCTGCTGCTGCTGCTGCTAAGTCGCTTCAGTCGTGTCCGACTCTGCGACTCCATAGATGGCAGCCCACCAGGCTCCCCCATCCCTGGGATTCTCCGGGCTAGTTCTCTGACTAGGGGTCAAATCCAGGAGCCTTGCACTGGGAGTTCCAGCGTCTTAGCCACTAGACCACCAGGGAAATCCCAAGATTTATACAAAATGCATTTTTTAGTACTATTTGTATTAACACATTGTTAAGGAGTTTTGCTTTGTCCAATACACCTGGCATAGTGCTTGAGGCCAGTATCTATACACAGGTTGTTACTTAATACCAGAAATGTTTCTAACTTGTTCCCCCTATGTCATGATCTCAAACAAAAATGGTCAGTGCATTCATTCCATTTCACTGTTTTTTGCTAAATTCTTTGCAAAAGAAAAAAGAAAAAAAATCACAATGCATTACTTGATGATTTTGATAATGTAGATTAAAACAGAAGTGTTGAATTGATAGGAACATGAAAGCTAAGTCAGGTATTTAAAAGAAAAAGAAAATCTTACATTATTTAACAGCCCAGAGAACTTGCTGTCTAAACAATAAACTTAGTATTGTGCAGTTATGCAAATAATTTAAATTCTAAAATTTATTTTCAAAATGGCAATTCAACTAGGACAATCAGTCATGCATATAATAATGTCTATTCTAAGATAAGTATCATTGTTCGGGTATTAAAGATCATGAACACACATTTTTATCACAAGGTATAAAATTGATCAATGTAATTTTAAAACTATGACTGTATAAAATTAATTTGAATTGACTAAAGTTAGAAAATTAAAATGGATACTCATAAAATTTTGGTTCTAAACCATTTCATATCTCTTGAACTGTCACCGTGAAAAAGTCAAATAGTCCTTACAACTCTACTTTATTTTTTCATACAGTTGTCATGATTCTTAAATAAGTATTAAAGTTCTTAGGAGAATGACTTGTACAGGCAACTATCTTCAGTTTGGCATGTCAAAATCCTATTAAATATTTTCAATGGTATTTTTCATTATCTACAAGACAAATTTCAAGCATATTTATAAATAATTTAATAATTTTTAAGGTCCCACCTCAATCTTTTCAAACTTTTTTTAGCAAGTACACATTAAACAATTATATATATTCTCTAAGTATTCATTGTACCTTTATAAATCTCTGTATTTGACATGCCTTTCAAAACTAATTTCTGCACATTCAAATCTAAAAACCCTAGATTAAATGTCAGTTTTTGTAAAAAAAAAAAGTGAGTTCTAATATCATCTCTTCATTTAGATTCTGCCTTTCTATTTGGTTTGTCACACATATCATTTTGTCTGTATCTTTTGTACAGTCTACTCAAGAGTTCATATCTTTTACACATTTGCACTATTTTGTGCTTTGAAATGTATTCTTTACTTAGATTTTAAAACATGCCCCTTTTTAGTACACATGTACTTACTAAATGGGTCAGCTAATTATTAATTGTTTAAATAGATTCATCAATTGGCATATAAATGATAGTATGCTATGATAGAGTAAGTTAATAGCTTATACTAAAGCAAAGTTTAGCTTTATTGGAGTTGAAACAGTTCATTAAGTTTTGAAGCAGAGAGGGCCAGAGAGACTGAAAAGAGGCAAAAAGATAACTCCACAGCCACACTGAATATTCAAATATTTGAATGGCTTCTTTGATGAACACACTCAAAGCAGTCACATCATCTTCAGAACTCTTTTTGAGACAGCCATTGCACATCCTTGACTACTTTTCATCCATAAACCTCCAACTATAAGATACCTCTTTCCAAATCCATTCTGGTGAAAAGAGATTCTGATATTACACTGTAGCGGGTTGTATGAGATTGTTGCTGCTGCTGCTGCTAAGTCGCTTCAGTTGGACACAACTCTGTGTGACCCCATGGACTGCAGCCTACCAGGCTTCTCCATCCATGGGATTCTCCAGGCAAGAACACTGGAGTGGGTTGCCATTGCCTTCTCCTTGTATAAGATTAGACCAAGTTTATTGAATTCTCTTATGTGAAATCAGCAAACAGTATAAACAAATATATCAAAAACATCACCTATGTGTAAGTGTATACACACACACACACACATATATTGTGAATTTTAACTTTTATCAACTCCCTAAGAGTAAGGTTAACTTCATATCACATGTGTTATAAAACAGGTTTATTTTTAGACAGAGCCACAGATTAGGATTATTCTTTAAATCATGTATTGAGAAACAGTTATCTGAAGACAGAAAATGAAGAATGCCAGACAGAGCACAAAAAGACACATAAGCAAAAGCAAGGATCTGAATTAACTTTAGTCTGGCTTCATAGAGAACTCTAAAGCTCTAATTTATCATAAAGGTGGTTCTCTGTCGAGGCAAGCAAGGAGACAACTATCATTCACCCAGCCAGTCACTGCCCATTCTCTGTTTCTCATGAGTGAAGCAAAGAAATCTTCTTTTCAAGGCAGCTCCTTTACAAAGGAGGGTATTCTTTGCAGAAGGAGACAGCTGTGTACCTTCAGGGTCCAACACAAACAAAAGCTAAGGGATGAGTATACCGATGATGAAAGTGAAAGAGGAGAGTGAAAAAGTTGACTTAAAACAGCCTTCTTAAAACTAAGATCATGGTATCTGGTCCCATCACTTCATGGCAAATAGATGGGGAAACAGTGAGAAACTTTATATTTTGGGGGCTCCAAAATCACTGTAGATGGTGACTGCAGCCATGAAATTAAAAGACACTTGCTCCTTGGAAGGAAAGCTATGACCAACCTAGATGGCATGTTAGAAAGCAGAGACATTACTTTGCCAACACAGGTCCATCTAGTCAAAGCTATAGATTTTCCTGCAGTCATGTATAGATGTGAGGGTTGGACTATAAAGAAAGCTGAGCACTGAAGAATTGATGCTTTTGAACTGTGGTGTTGAGGAAGACTCTTGAGAGTCTCTTGGACTACACAGAGATCCAACCTGTCAATCCTAAAGGAAATCAGTCCTGGTTGTTCATTGGAAGGACTGATGTTAAAGCTGAAACTCCAATACTTTGGCCACCTGATACAAAGAACTGACTCATTGGAAAAGACCCTGATGCTGGGAAACACTGAAGGTGGGATGAGAAGGGGACGACAGAGGATGAGACGGTTGGATGGCTTCACTGATGTGATGGACCTGTGTTTGAGTAGGCTCCGGGAGTTGGTGATGGACAGGGAAGCCTGGTGTGCTGAAGTACATGGGGTCACAAAGAGTCAGACATGACTAAGTGACTGAACTGAACTGATATTGATAAAAAGAGGTGAACAATTCTTTGCCTTTTTCTCTTTTGAACTATTTTTAGAATTGACTGTTGGGATTCTGACTGCAATTTCATTGACTGTACAATATAACTTGAGTACTACTGAAAAATTTATGTTAAATAATTACTTTATGCAGGTACACTGTATTTATTTAACTATTCTTCCAATCAACTTTTATAATTTCTTAGACATCTTTGGTTAAATGTACTGTTCTTTTTTCCTCCTTGGCCCTGCACTGATTTCACAGGATTGCATGCTTAAAGAACTCTCAAGACTCTACAAAGTATATTTTTATATAGAATTAATAAAGGTGATAGACATAGTACAGTTTTAGAAAACAAGCATAAGCAAACATGAGAGTCCCAAGAGATTTCCAGGTACAGCTTCAAATACAGGATCTTTTCTGAGGAATACAAGATGTGCTTTTCTCTGGATTAGCAACCACCAAGAAGAATCTAGATTAAGAAGAAATCAGGTGATGGTTCACAAAAAGTCATCCAGAATTAACTTTTTGTAGTGGAGAAAGATAAAAGAGTTGTCAATCTTTGCATGATTCTGAACATTTGTGATGGATTATACAGTAAATGTAAACATTTCTTTAAAGCTATCCTTAAACCGTTTTAAATAATACAACTAGTATTTTCAATAAATTGATTCAATGTAACAATTAACTGATTACTAACAAAAGCTAGATCCTCCACCTAGTAATTCCCTGATTATTAACTACATTGTGGCTCAGACGGTTAAGCGTCTGTTTACAATGTGGGAGACCTGGGTTCGATCCCTGGGTCAAATCCCCAGGAAGTTCCCTGGAGAAGAAAATGACAATCCACTCCAGTACTATTGCCTGGAAAATCCCATGGACAGAGGAGCCTAGTAGGCTACAGTCCATGGGGTCGCAAAGAGTCGGACACGACTGAGTGATCTTCACCGTAAAAAGAAAGAATTTCAAAGAAAAGCAAGGATAAGAAAGCCTTCCTAGGTGAATAATGTAAAGAAATAGAGGAAAACAATAGAATGGGAGGCCAGAGATCTCTTCAAGAAAATGAGAGATACCAAGGGAACATTTCATGCAAAGATGGGCACAATAAAGAACAGAAACGGGATGGGCCTAACAGAAGCAGAAGATATTAAGAAGAGGTGGCAATAATAACCAGAAGAACTATACAAAAATGATCTTAATGACCCAGATAATCACGATAGTGTGATCACTCACTTAAGAGTCAGACATCCTGGAGTGCAAAGTCACTATGAACAAAGATAGTGGAAGTGATGGAATTCCAGTCTAGCTATTTCAAATCCTAAAAGATGATGCTGTGAAAGTGCTGCACTCAATATGCCAGCAAATCTGGAAAACTCAGCAGTGGCCACAGGACTCGAAAATGTCAGTTTTCATTCCAGTCCCTAGAAAGGCAGTGCCAAAGAATATTCAAACTACCGTACAATTGCACTAATTTCACATGATAACAAAGTAATGCTCAAAATTCTCCAAGATAGGTTTCAATAGCACGTGAACTGAGAACTTCCAGATGTTCAAGCTGGATTTAGAAAAGCCAGAAGAACCTGAGATCAAATTGTCATCATCTGCTGGATCACTGAAAAAGCAAGAGAATTCCAGAAAAACATCTATTTCTGCTTCATTAACTATGGTAAAGCATAGTCTGTGTGGATCACAATAAACTGGAAAATTCTTAAGGAGATGGGAATACCAGACCACCTTATCTGCCTTTTGAAAATCTCTATGAAGGTCAAGAAGCAACAGTCAGAAATGGACATGGAACAATGGACTAGTTCCAAAATGGGAAAGCAGTACATCAAGGCTGTGTATTGTCACCCTGCTTATTTAACTTATACAGAGTACATCATGTGAAATGTCAGGGTGGATGAAGCACAAAATGGAATTGAGATTGCCGGGAGAAATATCAATAACCTCAGATATGCCGATGACACCACCCTTATGGCAGAAAGCTAAGAGGAACTAAAGAACCTCTGGATGAAAGTGAAAGAGGAGAGTGAAAAAGCTGGCTTAAAATTCAACATTCAAAAAACGAAGGTCATGGCATTCAGTCACATCACTTCATGGCATATAGATGGGGAAACAACGGATACAGTGACAGACTTTATTTTCTTGGTATCCAAAATCACTTCTGATGGTATTGCAGCCATGAAATTAAAAGACGCTTACTCCTTGGAAGAAAAGCTATGACCAATCTAGACAGCGTATTAAAAAGCAGAGACATTACTTTGCTGACAAAATTCTGTATAGTCAAAGCTATGGTTCTTCCAGTAGTCATGTATGGATGTCAGCGCCAAAGGATTGATACTTTTGAACTGTGGTGTTGGAGAAGATTCTTGAGAGTCCCTTGGACTGCAAACAGATCAAACCAGTTAGTCTTAAAGGAAATCAATGCTGAATATTCATTTGGAAGGACTGATGCTCAAGCTAAAGCTCCAGTACTTTGGCCACCTGATGTGAAGAGCTGACTCATTAGAAAAGACCCTGATACTGGGAAAGATTGAAGGTAGGAGAAGGGAATGACAGCAGACAAAATGGTTGGATGGCATCACTGACTCAATGGACGTGAGTTTGAGCAAGCTCTGGGAGATGGTGAAGGACAGGGAAGCCTGGCATACTGCAGTCCGTGGGGTCACAAAGAGTCAGACATGACTGAGTGAATGAACAACAACAGCAGTTTTTTTCTGATTATCTTCCATCAGAATAAAATCTTATGAGGTTTTAAATTCAATCTCTTAGGCATTTAACTGAAGGTTTTGTAAAATCAAATTAATCTTAGCAATTGCACAAGAATTATGCCAAATAAGAGATATATTGTGAATTAAGCTTGATTATTGCAAAATAACTCAGTTGAAATTACAACAGTATGTTCTATGCTGTGTTCAGTCACTCAGTCATAGCTGACTCTTTGCAAACCCATGGACTGTAGCCCACAAGGCTCATCTGTCCTTGAGATTTTCCAGCCAGGATACTGGAGTGGGTTGCCATTTCCTTTTCCAGAGGATCTTCCTGACCCAAGAATCAAACCCATGTCTCCTGTGTCTCTCACATTGTCAGGCAGATTCTTTACCACTGAGCCACCTTGGAAGCTCATTATATATTCTAGCCCTTTTAAAAAGTGGAATTGTCCATAATACAACTCTTATCTATGGATTGATATCAAGGACAAAGACTAAGTTAACTCTGAATTATAAATCTTTTGTGGGTATAGCCATGTATCTTTGTATTGCCTTCTTCTTCTGAGTAAAAAATTACCACAAACTTAGTAGCTTAAAACAATATAAATTTATTATTTTATCCTGTGGGTCAGAAGTTTGACACCAGTGTCACTGGGCTAAACTTAAGTTGTTGGGAGGTGAGTACTTCTTTCTGCAAGCTCTATGTAAGGGACTTTTTCCTTGCTCCTTCAGGTATTGGTAGAATTCAGTTCCTTGTGGTTGTAGGGTTTCTGCAGGCAATCAGCTAAGGACCGTCCTCACTTCTTTAGATCACCCACATTCCTCAGTTCCTTGCTGTCCCCTTCCAGATTGAAAATCTGTAAGGGCAACTTGTGTTTCTTTCTTTCATTCATTTTTGCTTCAGAGTTTTCTTTCCTTCTCATCTCTCTCTCAAAAAGCCAGAAATAGTTCTCCACTCTTGTAGAGTAAAATAATTAAATTGGTCCCACATAGATAATTTAGGATGTTATTATCATCTAAAAGCTTGTACCCATATTTACAAAGTCCCTTTGTTCATGTAAGGTAATATATTTATAAATTCCAAGGATTGGGCACCATTACTTTGCTGACCAAAATCTGTTTCATAGTACAAGACTGTACTGATAAGGTTCTCAATGGACCTTATTTTAAGTAATTTTTTTTCCCCCATTGGTAAAATGTGAGTCAAATCTAACAGATTAGTAATTCCTAGTAACTCACTACTGGATGTAGTTTTTGTTTGTTTATATACAGAACCTTGGCATTCAGAGAACACCAGTGCAATTTACATTTTACTTTTATGAATTCCCTCAAGCTATGGGATCATTAATCTCCCACAAATCTTTTTCTTCAGCTTCAACTGCCAAACTTCTAGGTTACTGTCCTTGAGATACCACTGCTTGCCTCTGAGAAGCACCCTTAATAGATCCTCTTAGACTTCTGTGTCTGCTCTTTCCCAAATTTGTTCCCTAGTTTACCATATAACTATCTGTTGAGCTTACACGTGCTGTATTTCTACACCTATATTCTATTTCTAAATCTGTATTACATCTGCAAGCTTCTTGTCACTTTTTTTCTTTTGCTTTACTCACAATGGTCTTGCTGTTTTTCAATATACCAGTCTTTCTCTTTCCTTCACTTCAGTTCAGGTGATCAGTCGTGTCCAACTATTTGCAACCCAATGAACTGCAGCACACCAGGTCTCCCTGTCCATCACCAACTCCCAGAGTTTACCCAAACTCATGTCCATTGAGTCAGTGATGCCATCCACCATCTCATTCTCTGTTGTCCCCTTCTCCTCCTGCCCTCAATCTTTCCCAGCATCAGGGTCTTTTCAAATGAGTCAGCTCTTTGCATCAGGTGGCCAAAGTATTGGAGTTTCAGCTTCAACATCAGTCTGTCTAATGAACACCCAGGACTGATCTCCTTTAGGATGAACTGGTTGGATCTTCAAGGGACTCTTAATAGTCTTCTCCAACACCACAGTTCAAAAGCATCAATTCTTCAGTGCTCAGCTTTCTTCACAGTCCAACTCTCACATCCATACATGACCACTGAAAAGACCATAGCCTTGACTAGACGGACCTTTGTTGGCAAAGTAATGTCTCTGCTTTTTAATATGCTGTCTAGGTTGGTCATAACTTTCCTTCCAAGGAGTAAGCGTCTTTTAATTTCATGGCTGCAGTCACCATCTACAGCAATCTTGGAGCCCAGAAAAATAAAGTCTGACACTGTTTGCACTGTTTCCCCATCTATTTGCCATGAAGTGATGGGACTGGATGCCATGATCTTAGTTTTCTGAATGTTGAGCTTTAAACCAACTTTTCACTCTCCTCTTTCACGTTCATCAAGAGGCTGTTCAGTTCTTCACTTTCTGCAATAAGGGTGGTGTCATCTGCATATCTGAGGTTATTGATATTTCTCCTGGAAATCTTGATTCCAGCTTGTGCTTCACCCAGCCCAGAGTTTCTCATGATGTATTCTGCATAAAAGTTAAATAAGCAGGGTTACAATATACAGCCTTGACGTACTCCTTTTTCTTTGGGGGTTTTCATTGGCTGTTTCTCGAGCTTTCAGTGCTTTTCTACAAATGTAATCTCCATTGAATTCAAACTTTATTCAAGACATGCCCTCATTGGGGTTTTCATGCGTTGTCATCAAGGCAAGTTATTCAGTCATGTCCAACTCTGCAATCCCGTGGACTGTAACCCGCCAGGCTCCTCTGTCATTGGAATTTTCCAGACAAGAATACTGGAATGAGTTGCTCTTTCTTTCCAGGGGATCTTCCTGACTTAGGGATCGAACCCATGTCTCCTGTGTCTCCTGCACATTTACCACTGTGCCACCTGGGAAATGTCTTTGTTAACTCTTGCTTGGTTTACCCTCCATTTAAGTTTAAAATTTATTTTTATGATCCTTTTAGCAATTTTCCCTGGCTTTGGAAGCAACTCGCCTCACTGAGGATAGAACTTCTTAATCTCTTTCCTTTATCCTGTTTTATTTTATTTTCCTTTGACATTTAGTGCATCCTGATTATAGTTGTGGCTCTATTTTATTTACTTCTATTGTCAACTCCTAGACTTACCCCTGGGAACTTTGTTCCTATCTAGTGACAGTGCCTAGAACTCACTCTAAGTTCCATTTGATAGTTTTTTTCCTACTTCTGTTGCTAGTGCCTGCCGGGAGCCAGTGTGAGGAACTCTGCCCATGGCAAAGGTCATGAGGAAGGAGGCTCGGCATACACAAAGGTGGGATGGAGCCTCAGGAGTCCCCCTGGAAATTCTTGAGCATCTGCCCCCAAAACCAGAGTCTGCCTACTTTACTGCTTTGTGCTCTCAGCTACACCTCTGACTTTATGGGGGGCTGTCCCCCACCACCTCTCTCTGAAAAAGAGTTAACTTACAGCTCCAGTTAATAATAATTCCTGGGTGTGACAGGAGTGTTTCAACCTACAAACTCCTCTGAAGGTTCTCTAGCCTACCTGACAGGTTTGTCCAGCCACATGTGATTGCTCACAGCCTCCCAACCGTGAGAGGCATGAGATGCTTTAAACCTTCTAAAAACAGATTCTTTTGAGAAGTTAGGAAATTATTAGTGTAGTATAGTGGGATGATTAAAAATTGTATTGGTGAAGAGTTTTTTCATTTGTTGAGCCAATGTTTGCTGCTAAGTCTCCACATCCCCTGCCCTTACACACATTAATGAATATATAGAAGAAATAAGTATTAACCTTTGATATTAATCACGTTAGACTTTAAGCTAAGCAGATTCTTTCCTTAATTAAAACCCACTGCATCCTCACCCTATAGGAATGTAACTTTATCTGGTGCCTTTGGAAGGTGGTGTCTGCTTTAAGAATAATCACCCCTGGAGAAATAAGTGTTCTGGTTGACTGACCACTGTCACAAGGAGAGGGTCATAAATTGTCAGCAGGCCCCCTGGCCAGAAGATGATGTAACACCCCTAAGACCTTGTATACATCTGTATGAAGCACCTAATTTTGATAAAAGTCAGGATTGCTGACCCCGAGTGACTTTTGTATTACATCTCTGTATAAAAGTGGACCCTGGAAAATAAAGAATGGGATCAGTTCCTGGAAAGACTGGTCTCCCCATGTCGTTCTTTCTCTCACCTTCTTGCTGAATTCCAATCTGGAGCGTGGAGGCTCGTCAAGCCTACTAATTATGCCTGGGCTTCTAAGATCTGACCGGGGAGGCCTTAGTGTCTCCTCTCCTTCGGGAGAATGGGAGGACCCCTGCGGCCTACGTAGGTGACGCAATTCCTTGTCTTGGAATTTTATTGGTTTTTCCATGTAAACCAAGTTATTCAGCCTCTTTTCTCCACTGAATTTTCCTACTGAGCTATCCTTATTTAACCACTCTTTATATCTTTAATTAACATTTAAATAAGCTATTGTTTCCTGATCACCGACACCGTCCCTGCTTCAAATTCCCTGGATCCACCGGGGCTGGACCCCGGCAAGTGCCTAGAATTATTACCACATCACTACAAATAATTGTTGAACTAAAAGTTTAAATCTTAATATGCACTATGTATTCTACCTTGGAAGAGTTTCTTATCCCCTCTGAGTTTCATTTTACTTTTCTCTAAGAAGAAAAAAATAATTCCTCCAAACCAACACAGGTTTTTGTAATAATAAAATTCACAATATATGTGAAGATTGAAAGTAAAGATAGATGTAAAAAATACTAGGTCCTCTTCTCTTGTAAGTCAAATAGTGAGAAAAAATAGACTACTATAATCTCATGAAGGCAACTGATTTGTTATTCAGTATTGGCAAGGCAGAAAACTTTCTTAATTTCCAATTCAACAAATAATTATAAAGATTACTGAAAAAAGAAAACATTTGGGTCATGATGGACAGGAAATAAATTCTGAGAATCTAATGAGGTTTGTGTAGCTATTCTCTTTAAACTTAGAGTAATCTGTAAGGTGGTTATTGAGAACACACTAAACAACTTGGTATGTTCTACTTTGTACAAAACCAGAGTGAAGAAAATTAGCAGATAGTTGTTATGGGTTGTATTGTGTCCTCCCATTTGTATGTTGAAGCCCTAACCCCAGTACCTCCGAATGTGACCTTATTTGGAGAAAAAAGCTTTACAGAGGTAATCAAACTGAAGTGATGTCATTAGGGTGGGACTTACCCAGTAAGACTAATGTCCTTATAAGTAGGGGATATATAGAGACAGACAAAAAAACAGTGGGAAGACTGTGTGTACAAAGGAAGAAGATGGCCATGTACATGATGACGACAAATGGCTAGAACAGATCTTCCCTCACATCCCTCAGAAGGAATCAACATTGTCGACAGGTTGATTCCTGTTAGCATCTAGAATTCAAGACAAAATATTTATGTCATTTAAGCCACCCTCTGAAGCCCTAACTAATACAATAGGCCTAAGCACATGCTGTCTCTTTGCAAGACAGTTTTAAAATTGTTATTAGGAATTTCATGTAAACATTTATTTATGAATAGCCACAATCCTAAGAATTCCCTGTTTCAGCCTATTGATCAGAGTCTGGCAAAATCTGAATTTATCTTTGTCTTTTCTTTCATTTATTTATTCCTGTTCTCATTCCTTCCCCTGAAAAGATCAGAGCTGTTCTTTATTGAGATGGACACCAATTCAGGAAAGGGTATGGAGGCAGGATGGAAGATTAGCCCTGAAGTTACCTGTGGTCACTGGATGAACTTCTATCTCAAGTTTGGTTCAAAGAACAAAACTGATGAAGCCATACATACACCAAGAAATTATCAACTGCTTTATTACTTACAAAATGAAGCATTCTGATAAGAGCAGGGTATGCCTCCCAAATTGATCTCAAATGGTTTCAAAGGGCAAGGATATGACACTGATTGACTTGATTTTTTTTCCCCAACTTTTCTTAGGAATTAGGGCCAGCTTGAGTTCCCACATACAGGCAGGGGCTTTTGTGGTTTGAATGCCCCTATGGCATCAGAAGAGGGAACATTATGTTTTCGCATGTGGAACAGATGCTAAAGAGAGAAAGGTGAGACTTAAAAGCTGACAGCAGTCAATCAGCAAAAAAGGAAGTCTGACTCATTACAATGAGAAAAGAAAGAAGTAGAAAATTTATCATCATCATTCCTCCCACAACCTCCTTAGCCTTCTGATCGTATTCTATTTTTTTTCCCAAGGAAATGGAAGATTTCTGATTTTTAAACTGTAACCTAGTCAACCAGAAAAGGAAACATAACTTGATTGGGAGAAATAAGTTGTAGTGTTAGTAAGGAAATGAAACTATCATGGGTTCCTCAGAAGAAAAGAAACCATTTACAGAAACTAATTCAAACTGAGAATCATAAGTTGAGGTAAATTATACTCTTGAAAGAAAAGTTTTCATTGCTTTAAATTGCTTGAGGCATGGACCACTGAAATAATAATATTCAATACACTGTTTTCTTGGGTCTTAAAATTTGATATTGTAGAATACTAGCAACCAGGGTGACACATTTAAGTCCTGCATTAAGGAATATATAGGAGCAAATCTTATATGAAATTTCTAAGTGTTTTATTATATTAACTGTTAAATAATGGAAGCATTGAGAAATGTGTGCCATAGAGTTAATAAGCAGCTTGCTTGTCTTTTCGTCAGCTAAAATTTAATGGCAAAATCTCTCTGAATTATGAATAGAAAAAAGACACAGAGGTAATCTTATTTCACATCCCAAATATAATGAGGTATATGGAAATCTTACGAAAAGATAATATTTAATAACTTAATTGCCACCTTAAGGCAAAATAAATATACCATCACAGATTAAAATGTGTTTATTTTATTTTTCTATCTTTATTGAGATATAATTGGCATATAACATTAAGTTTAAGATGCACAATGTAGTGATTTTATATATGTTATTGCTAATGATTATTATGGTGAAGTTAGTTAACATGTCCATCACCTCACATAATTACAATTAGTTACAGTTTTCTGTGTGTGTGTGTGTGTGGTGAGAACTTCTAAAGTTTACTCTCTGAGCATCTTTCCAATATGCAATACAATATTATTAATTATAGTTACCATGGTGCACACTACATCCCCCAAACCTAATCATCTTATAACTGGAAATTTGTACCCTTTTACTACATTCACCCATTCCCTCACCCTCTAACCTCTATCTCTGGCAACCACCAATATATTCTCTATTTCTGTGAGTTGGATTTTTTAAGATTCCACATAAAAATGATAAGGGACTCATACAAATTAATAGTAAAAAAAAAAAAAAAGGCAGAAAACAAAAAGCCCCAAATAACCCAGTTAAAAATGGGCAAAGGACTGAAATACACATTTTTTCCAAAGAAGTTGGTCAAAAGTCCGACAAACACATGGAAAGATGCCCCAAATCACTAATGATCAGGGAAATGGAAATCAAAACCACAATGACCTCACACTGTTATCAAAAAGAGAAGAGATGAAAGTGTTGATAAGAATGTGGATCAAAAGGGAACCCCTTCCACACAGTTGGTGGGGATGTAAACTATGTAAATGTATACTTCGGCCACTATAGGAAATAGTTTAAACGTTCCTCAAAAAGTTAAAAATAGAACTACCATATGATCCAGCAATCTCACTACTGGGTATATATCCAAAGAAAATAAAAATAGGATATTAAAGAGACATCTATCTGTACCCCGTGTTCATTGAATCATTATTCACAATGGCTGAAATATGGAAATTACCTAAGTTTCGGTCAATAAGTAAATAAGATGTGTTATATGTGTATATATATATATGTATACATATAAATACACAACCACACAATGGAACACTATTCAGCTTCTAGAAAGAAGAAAATTCTGCCATTTATGACAACATGGATGGACTTTGAGGGTATTATGCTATATGAAATGTATTCAAATTTAAATATTATATTCAGATATAATAGATACAAAAACTACTTTTATGTTAAACTATTGCTGCTTTTCTGTTCATGGTCCACATTAAAGATATTTATTTCTCTTGGGTAATTTTTCCCCATTCCCAAAGCTAGTCAGATTATGAATTCTTCTTTGATTTCCTAGGCATGCGGCTGCTGCTGCTGCTGCTAAGTCACTTCAGACATGTCTGACTCTGTGCGACCCCATAGACGGCAGCCCACCAGGCTTCGCCATCCCTGGGATTCTCCAGGCAAGAACACAGGAGTGGGTTGCCATCGCCTTCTCCAAGGCATGTGGCTAAAAGCATTGAAATCATATTTATATTCCTATTTTTATACAGAATACTTTACCTTCATTTTCTCCTTCTGAAAAAAACAAGGATGTGTTTTCTAAATGACTGTTGACGATTTCTATCCTTGATATACTATGCTGTGTTTCGTTACCCCATGTGTCATCATGATATTAGTCTTACTGCTTTGCTTTTATTTCTCATTTCCAAAATGGGAGATTTTCTCTTCTAAGTGTTGGTAATATTTTTGGATTTTATTATTTCTTTTCTGAATTTAAAAATCTTCCATAAAATCTCATTTCAGTATTTTCCTCCATAACTTATCTAACATGACTGGTCATTCCCACACTTCCACTGTAGGAGGCACAGGCTCAATCCTGGTCTGGGAACTAAGATCTTAAAACCCACATGGTGTAGCCAAACAAAAAGTAAGAAGAGAAGATTGGGCAAAACAATTTTTATTGAGTATGAGAATAGACATGTGATTTTAGAAATATTCACATTTCTTATCTTTCTGTGAATAAATTATCTTTTTCCTTCAGGACACTTTCATAGCTTGTGTAAGTATTGCCATGTCATCTACCACTTCCTTAATGTGTCTTTGTTGACATTATTTGTTGGACAGTCACAATAGATCGCAAGTTAAACAAGGACAGTTTCTGTATTGTCCTGTTCACCATTCAGCTGTAGAGCCTGTCACAATGCCTAGCACTCAAGGAGTACATAATAAGTTGAAGCAGACGGTTAACAGCTCACCCTTAGCCTTTCATATTGCTTCAGGAAACATATAGGAGTTTACTGAATATGAGATAAAATGAGAGTCCTGCTTAAGTTTCTATGTACTGAACAAAGTGCCCTGTTTGTCAAGATTGTTTATTGAGCATCTGTCACTGACAAATAACTTTTAATTCTTGAGTAACCTATAATTAATGAAGGACTTCTACTTGATACAATTATACTGCAGTAAAGGATAAGAGAGTCACATAATCCTGCCATAGAATCTTCATGGGGCTATGTAACTAGAATGATATGAAGTAGGAAGACCTTCTGATCTGATGACTTTTCTTTATCAACTCAGACTTATCTCCAAGGTCATGCAAACCTAATGTGACAAAATTAATTCAGAACCCTCAGCTAGGAATCTCAAAACTTCCATTATGTTAGGGCGGTGCATGTGGGCTGCTGTCTACTGTGATTTCTCAAGGCAAGGTAGCCATGATACTGGATGAGGCCCATTTTGTCTCAGGAATTTAATTTTCTAAGAAAAATTAAAGCTCCTGCCACACACACATAGAAAATGCTTTATTTTGCAACCATAGCTGTGGTTGCAAAAATAATCATAGCAGTTAACTCACTGAATATATACAGTAATAAGAACAGACATATCAAGTTAAATAACAATACTGAACAAAATACATATCTGATCTGTTATGTTGTGCACATGTTTTAAAATACAAATTTTTGTTACATTTGGTAAAACAAAATATTTAGGTTATTGTTAGTGGGTACTATGAGTAGTGGTTACTATTTGTTAGTTGAAACTCTTGTACATTTTAAACCTTGCATGGAGAATTTTTTTGGTGATTACATAAAAAAGAAGCACAGAACATCTCTGACAGATAGTTTTAGTTGTCACTGTTTTAAGTAGGAAAAAACATAGCTCAGAACTTCCAGAGTAAAATATATTAGACTTGAAAGGGTTAAAATCAAATCCAAGCCTAGTAGGATTTGACTCTAGATCTTAGAAACTTCATTGTCACAGTGGTGTATTATCTAGGTGACATATTAGGTTTTATAAATGTGTTTTGATTTTAATACTCATTTCTAAATGAATTCCAACCTTAAAATTTACATTATAAGGTCCAAGCTTTTATTTCTATTGCAGAATCATCATAGAATATTATTGCTTATACCATGTCTTTGAAATTTATTTTGGTTAAATGTAATAAAGCATTATTTCCACAAAGATTTTTTAAAATGAATCAATAGCATCATTGAATATAATTTAATTTAGTTTATAAAATAAAACAAATAAATGAAGCAGACTCAGTCCAATACCATAAAACACCCAAGTGTACATGCATGCACAAATAATGTAGTAAAATAAGTTTCAGTGTGATATTAACATTAACAGCATAATCATGTCCTAACATTAATTTTACTCAGTTCTTAAGAATATTTTTACCACTTTCCATTCTTTAATTTTGTAAATGGAGAGCTGAATTATTATTGAAAAATTTTATTCTACATCAATTATCTATCAATTAAAGAAAAAGCTCCAAAAATTTTTACTCTTATTAAGATATCCTTTACACTTCTGTTTTTAAAGTATTAAATTGTTAGCAAATAAGCCCTTTGTATGATGTAGTGCTACTGGTTTAAGTTTATTACAATTCTATAAATACAGATTGGCATTCTAGAAACTCAAAGTTAAAGTCAGGATTTTCTTCATTTTATCAGATAAGATAGCACTTTTCATTAACATACAATGAGTTCAGTTAATAAATCTGTGACCATTTGAGTCACACAGAACTTTAATGATAACTGACATTGCTGAATTTCTAACAAATATTTATATTTCTATGGTGTACTTTGCAATGATTTTGTTCAATAAATTAATTTCTGGATATGACAAAGGGCCATGCTGCAAGAGCTGAAAGATTACTCTATTAGTAACAACTGATTATACTTATATAGTTTGCATTTGCAAAATTTTGGAATTTTTGCATGCATTTCTTAAGCATGGTGAAATATGTAAATAAGTGACACAGGACTGTAGAAAGCTGACCAAAGATAAATACCAACTATGTAAGGGAATATTCTTATTAGCTGATATGACAGAAACACACTAAAACAATGTATATTATAGAATCATTGGTTCAGAATCACACTTTTTTTTAAATTTATAAGCTTATAATAACTTGGTTTTCCTTAGAACTGGCTTAATTCTAAATATAGAAACTAAAACCCTAAAGTCTAAAAAGAAAAAAATACGAATTACATGCTAAATTATAACCATACAAAAAAGAATGGGAAAATTATGTAAGTTCAAAAAAATGATATTTCAATGTTGATAAGTAAATATATTAGATACATACAGGATTCAGACTTAGATAATAATGGGGTTAGAAAGCCTGCATCAATGAACTTTTTCATGCCATCTAGGGGAAACATCTGCTAGATCAAAAATAACAAGTTAGTATAAAGACAGAAAATGCAAATAAAGGAAATAGAAAAACAGCAAGATAAAAATTCACTGTTAAGAGCAACTACTCCAAATTATGTTTGCAATGGACGTAACCATATTTCACTAGCAAGTAATCTAAAAATTTCTGAGGTGTTAAAATCAGAAAGAAATAAGGAAACTTCTACAAAATAGCCAGTGTGGTCTGCTTTAGCAACTTCAGATCTTACTCAGATCACTCATGCCACATCATGTGTACTAAGTTCCCCTTTACACATGCAATGACAGCTGCAATTGTGAGCACACAATATTTCCTCATAAATATGTAACCTCTTACATTCATTGTATTTCCCCGCCCCTCCACAATATTCCCTACTTTCTGGCCTTTGTTCTTTGTGCTCTCTTTAGTAGGCATTCCTATCTTTGAAGAGGTCCAGTTATGGTATAATAGAAATGCACACTGCACCTTAGGAAAAAAGTGAAGATGCCAAAAGGAACACAGAGAGAATTCTATGTTTAACATTTTTGTCCTTCATTGAAATATAAATTTTATTTAATCAAAGTGAAAAGTGAAAGTGAAGTCGCTTAGTCATGTCCGACTCTTTGCGACCCCATGGACTATGTAGCCTACCAGGCTCCTCTGTCCATGGGATTTTCCAGGCAAGAGTGCTGGAGTGGATTCCCATTTCCTTCTCCAAGGGATCTTCCTGACCCAGGAATCTAACCCGTGTCTCCCACATTGCAGGCAGACACTTTACTGTCTGAGCCACTATCAAGGTAAATGCAAATCAAAATCACAATGCGGTATCACTTCACATCTGTCAGAATGCAATTAGCAAAAAGACAACAAATAATAAATGCTAGTGAATATGTGGGGGAAAGGAAACCCTTGTACACTGTTGATGGGAATGTAAATTGGTAGAGTCACTATGGGAAAGTGTAAAAGGTTCCTCAAAGAACTGAAAATAGCTATACATGATTCAGCAATTTCATTCTTAGATACATATTGGAAGAAAACAAAAACAATAATTGTAAAACACATACACAACCTAATTCCCAATGTTCACAGCAGCATTACTTTCAATATCCAAAATACAGAAGTAACTTACGTGTCCAGCAACTAATGAATGAAAAAAGAAGTAGCATGCAATTGAATATTGTGGGCTCAATAATATTCGCTCAGTCACATCCAAATGTTTGAGACCCTGTGGACTGTAGCCCGCCAAGCTCCTCTGTCCATGGGATTTCCCAGGAAAGAATACTGGAGTAGGTTGCCATTTCCTCCTTCAGGGGATCTCCCCCACCCAGGGATCAAACCCATGTCTTCTACATCTCCTGCATTGGCAGGCAGATTCTTTAGCCCTGAACCATCTGGGAGGCCCACAGGTAAATATTTACCCAGACAGTTTTTTAAAGAGATGAATCATGGCATTTGCAACAACATGGATGAACCTGCAAGGTGTTATGCTTAGTGAAGTAAATCAGACAAAGACAAATACTGTTTGTTTTCACTCAACTGTGAAATCTAAAAAATGAATTAATATTAAAACAAAGAACAACAATAGAAAAAACAGAAACAGACTCATTGACACAGAGAATAAACTACTGGTTATCATTAAGGAGGGGTTGGAGGTAGGCAGGATAGGAGGAGATTAAGAGGTTCAAAGTAGTAGGCATAAAAAAAGTAAGATACAAGGATATAATGTACAGAAAAGTATTATAATCAATCTTTATAATAAAATGGAGTATTGCTGTTTCTTCTGTTTAGTCAATAAGTCGTGTCTGACTCTTTGCAACCCCATGCACTATATTCCTGCAGGCTCCTCTGTCCAATTTTCTAGGCAAGAATACTGGAATGGGTTGCCATTTCCTCCTCCAGGGGATCTTCCCGACCCAGGGACTGAACAAATGTTTCCTGTGTCTCCTGCATTGCAGGTGGATTCTTTACCCACTGAGTCATCAAGTAATCAACTCTACTTCAATTTTTTAAAAAATATAAATGTATGCAAAATCAGGGCTTATTTTTTAAAGTATAATATGAAGCAAAAGACATGATATTAAAATAATATTTGAAATAAGATTTTATCCATGAGGAATTATTTTTCCTTGAGACAACAGATTATAGGTCAAAAAATATTCATGCTCCAGACAATTCAAAGAGAGGAGAGGTGAGGACACAGGTGGCTTTTTCTTGCTGTATAAGAAACTACTCCAAAACTTAGTGACTTCAAACAATATATATATATATATATTTTTTTTTTTTTTCTCACAAAGGTATAGTTTGACTGCATGGTTCTTGTATTGGTCTTGCCTGGGTTCACTCATGTGAATATTCATAACATGAGAGTATTCCACATGGGTCAAATTTACCCTTTTCTTACTGGAAGCATGAGGGAGGTTTCTCAGATCTTCACCCTGGGAAACTGGAAGAATGCCTGGAGTTAAAAATAATCACAGTGACAGCAAAAGCTGAATCCCTGGGAGTTTTTAACACTTAAGCTACTTCACAGGATGCCACCAATTGTTCATCAACTACCTTTTAAATTTCCTTCCCATTCTAGCTACCATGTCTTTTGTTCTTAATAAGTTAGGTTTCTCTGTAGTTCCCTGTCTCTCTGGTTTTAGGGGTGGCACTTTGTCATGTAATTTTGATTCTCTGATGTATCTAAAAAGAGTTCTTGATTTCAGTTTATTAGCTTTTTCATTGATAGAAGAGTAGAAATGATGACTTCCAAGCTCTTTGTATATTCCAGCAGAAACAGAAACTTTGAAATGTGTATATTTAAATAAACAAAACTAATACAATTATGTAAAGTTTAAAAATAAAATAAAATTAAAAAAAATAAATAAATAAAGGTTTTAAAATTTTAAAATGGTTTGGAGAGTTCAACACATTTCAAAAATCAAAATCTGCAACTGAAAGTAATTTTAATGGTAACTATAAACACCCCATTCCACACCGTTATGATGAGGAAACATTGTACAGGTTGACTGCAGCATTTACGCACATGCTTATGGTGTAAGGAATACTATCTAGAGATACAAGACAATGATTTTTAATTTTCCTCAGCCTAAAATCTATTAGCACCACAGCAGGTGTCAAATAGCACGTTTCTTTTTTTCCCCTATGATCCTTTTGGATGCGGTGTAGTGTAAATTCAGCTATTATAAACCTGCCAACTATTAGGAACTAAGCCAGTATCTTACTTCTTGCTTTCAGGCAAGAAAATTTGTGAACCTGGCATATGAAAACATGTTTTAAGAGTGAAAAACATGTAGTTAAGTGAATTCATAAAAATATATCACTGAATTATAATATAGTGATCTTAGACAAGGAAAATCAAAATAACTGTACATATTGTATACAATAGCTTTGGGCAAAGTGAAAGTGAGTGAGGCATTAAAATTCATAAAGTTTTCACTAAAGGGGAAGGACAGATAGAAGATGGCAAAGTCAGAGAAAAACGACACGCAAACAAAAAATAGTGTTATTTAAAAAACAGCATTAGAAGAATAAAAGGAGCAAAGAAGTCAGAGGATCATCTAAGGAAGTCTTTACTTGCCTTTGATGGTCCAAGAACATGTAAGCTAATTCTTATGGTCCTTCTTAGATTGTCATCCATTATTCCAAAGTGTCTCTAATCCCATTCATTTGAAATTTATTTTGGTTTATAATTTAATATTGCCAAATAAATTGGCTCTTGCCGTCTACTTTACAAGGATTAAATCAAGTGCCACTGCGGCCTTCAACCTTCAACGCCCCATGAAAAGAATTCAGGGTGGAGGTCAGGAATGAGGTACTCTGTGCTATGAGAAAACATGGCAGAACACGTCTTCAGACAGCCATTTTTAGGAGAAGATTTTATGAGCCCAATTCTTGCATTTCCTCATATACAGAAAAGCACTAAAATCATCCATGGAGACATCTGCTCATCTTGACTGGCAGTAGCCTTCACAAGAGTACAGCAACCTTCTGCAGAAAGCGTGTGCTTGATTGCACGGACCACCCCTCCTTTCACCAAAAGCACATATATACTGACCTCCTCCCTACTTCCACAGAAGTTTCTCAGAGCTATCTGAAATGCTGCCTCCAGAGTTATATTCATTTTGTCCCAAATAAAACTTAACTCAAACACTCAGGTTGTGCTTTTTTTCCTCAGCCAACAACACCTTGAAATATTTAAAATTTAAATGTGCTTATCAGATCCTGAAACCTTAGGGCTAAGAAGTTCAAAATGCTATTCAATTAAACTAACCTATTAATATTTTTGAGAAAACAAGAATTTTAGTATTGGAAGCTACCCATTCTTTCAACTGTATATCTTCATCTGTTCTGCACTAATTAATAATTTTAATGTACTACACACTCCTTGGGCATACTGAACTTTCAAGAAATCAAGATGTTTTCAGGAAGTCCAACTACTACAACTAAAGGTAATTGTCCCAATGTGATCAGATATAGTTACTGGAAGCTGTGATATAAATAAGAGGCTACAATCTGAGATGTTTGATATAAAGAATACAATGCCACCATTTATCTCAACTTCAAGAAACTATACTTGAGTAAAAGTGGAAGAAATTCACAATATTACATAATCTATTAATAGTATTGGTTCTATTTCTTTAAGCTACAATTGAAAAAACATTAGCATATACCTACAACAAAGATGACTATTACCACCACTAGAAAATCCTAAAGTTATTCATAGTGAGAATATCAAAATGGAGGGAAAATATTTAGGTGATTGTGAGGTAGTAGATTCAAGTATTCTCATAGTTATAGTCTCATAAATTAAAAAAAGAGCACATGTATGAAAAGTTAACCAGACATGACTAACTTTATAAATACCAAATTCAGTTCAGTTCAGTTCAGTTGATTCGCTCAGTTGTGTCACACTCCTTGTGACCCCATAAATCGCAGCACGCCAGGCCTCCCTGTCCATCACCAACTCCCGGAGTTTACTCAGACTCACGTCCATCGAGTCAGTGATGCCACCCAGCCATCTCATCCTCTGCTGCCCCCTTCTCCTCCTGCCCCCAATCCCTCCCAGCATCAGAGTCTTTTCCAATAAGTCAACTCTTTGCATGAGGTGGCCAAACACTGGAGTTTAGCTTTAGCATGATTCTTTCCAAAGAAATCCCAGGGCTGATCTCCTTCAGAATGGACTGGTTGGATCTCCTTGCAGTTCAAGGGACTCAAGAGTCTTCTCCAACACCACAGTTCAAAAGCATCAATTCTTCAGCACTCAGCTTTCTTCACAGTCCAACTCTCACATCCATACATGACCATTGGAAAAACCATAGCCTTGACTAGATGGACCTTTGTTTGCAAAGTAATGTCTCTGCTTTTTCAATATGCTCTCTACGTTGGTCATAACTTTTCTTCCAAGGAGTAAGTGTCTTCTAATTTCATGGCTGCAGTCACCATCTGCAGTGATTTTGGAGCACAAAACAATAAAGTCTGACACTGTTTCCACTGTTTCCCCATCTATTTCCCATGAAGTGATGGGACCGGATGCCATGATCTTCTTTTTCTGAATGTTGAGTTTTAAGCCCACTTTTTCACTCTCCTCTTTCACTTTCATCAAGAGGCTTTTTAGTTCCTCTTCACTTTCTGCCATAAGGGTGGTGTCATCTGCATATCTGAGGTGATTGATATTTCTCCCAGCAATCTTGATTCCAGCTTGTGCTTCTTCCAGTCCAGTGTTTTTCATGATGTACTCTGTATATAAGTTAAATAAGCAGGGTGACAATATACAGCCTTGACGTACTCCTTTTCCTATTTGGAACCAGTCTGTTGTTCCATGTCCAGTTCTAACTGTTGCTTCCTGACATGCATATAGGTTTCTCAAGAGGCAGGTCCGGTGGTCTGGTATTCCCATCTCTTTCAGAATTTCCCACAATTTATTGTGATCCACATAGTCAAAGGCTTTGGAACAGTCAATAAAGCAGAAATAGATGTTTTTCTGGAACTGTCTTGCTTTTCGATGATCCAGCAGATGTTGGCAATTTGGTCTCTGGTTCCTCTGCCTTTTCTAAAACCAGCTTGAACAACTGGAAGTTCACGGTTCACGTATTGCTGAAGCCTGACTTGGAGAATTTTGAGCATTACTTTACTAGCGTGTGAGATGAGTGCAATTGTGTGGTAGTTTGAGCATTCTTTGGCACTGCCTTTCTTTGGGATTGGAATGAAAACTGCCCTTTTCTAGTCCTGTGGCCACTGCTGAGTTTTCCAAACTTGCTGGCATATTGAGTGCAGCACTTTCACAGCATCATCTTTCAGGATTTGAAATAGCTTA
>NW_011495050.1:11384875-11394108 GCF_000754665.1 Bison bison bison | reverse complement strand
ATTTCCGTCCTTTATCAAGCCCATCTTTGCATGAAATGTTCCCTTGGTATCTCTAATTTTCTTGAAGAGATCTCTAGTCTTTCCCATTCTGTTGTTTTCCTCTATTTATTTGCATTGATCTCTGAGGAAGGCTTTCTTATCTCTTCTTGCTATTCTTTGGAACTCTGCATTCAGATGCTTATATCTTTCCTTTTCTCCTTTGCTTTTTGCTTCTCTTCTTTTCACAGCTATTTGTAAGGCCTCCCCAGACAGCCATTTTGCTTTTTTGCATTTCTTTTCCATGGGGATGGTCTTGATCCCTGTCTCCTGTACAATGTCATGAACCTCAGTCCATAATTCATCAGGCACTCTGTTTATCAGATCTAGGCCCTTAAATCTATTTCTCACTTCCACTGTGTAATCATAAGTATTTGATTTAGGTCATACCTGAATGGTCTAGTGGTTTTCCTTACTTTCTTCAATTTCAGTCTGAATTTGGCAATAAGGAGTTCATGATCTGACCCACAGTCAGCTCCTGGTCTTGTTTTTGCTGACTGTAGAGAGCTTCTCCATCTTTGGCTGCAAAGAATATAATCAATCTGATTTCGGTGTTGACCACTGGTGATGTCCATGTATAGAGTCCTCTCTTGTGTTGTTGGAAGTGGGTGTTTGCTATGATCAGTCCATTTTCTTGGCAAAACTCTATTAGTCTTTGCCCTGCTTCATTCTGTATTCCAAGGCCAAATTTGCCTGTTGCTCCAGGTGTTTCTTGACTTCCTACTTTTGCATTCTAGTCCCCTATAATGAAAAGGACATCTTTTTTGGGTGTTAGTTCTAGAAGGTCTTGTAGGTCTTCATAGAACCGTTCAACTTCAGCTTCTTCAGCGTTGCTGGTTGGGGCATAGACTTGGATTACTGTGATATTGAATGGTTTGCCTTGGAAACGAACAGTGATCATTTTGTCATTTTTGAGATTGCATCCAAGTACTGCATTTTGAAATCTTTTGTTGACCATGATGGCTACTCCATTTCTTCTGAGGGATTCCTGCCTGCAGTAGTAGATATAATGGTCATCTGAGTTAAATTCACCCATTCCAGTCCATTTGAGCTCGCTGATTCCTAGAATGTCGACATTCACTCTTGCCATCTCTTGTTTGACCACTTCCAATTTGCCTTGATTCATGGACCTGACATTCCAGGTTCCTATGCAATATTGCTCTTTACAGCATCGGACCTTGCTTCTGTCACCAGTCATATCCACAACTGGTTATTGTTTTTGCTTTGGCTCCATCCCTTCATTCTTTCTGGAGTTATTTCTCCACTGAGCTCCAATAGCTTATTGGGCACCTACTGACCTGGGGAGTTCCTCTTTCAGTATCCTATCATTTTGCCTTTTCATACTGTTCATGGGGTTCTCAAGGCAAGAATACTGAAGTGGTTTGCCATTCCCTTCTCCAGCAGACCACATTCTGTCAGACCTCTCCACAATGACCCGCCCGTCTTGGGTGGCCCCATGGGCATGGCTTAGTTTCACTGAGTTAGACAAGACTGTGGTCCTAGTGTGATTAGATTGACTAGTTTTCCGTGATTATGGTTTCAGTGTGTCTGCCCTCTGATGCCCTCTTGCAACACCTACCGTCTTTCTTGGGTTTCTCTTACCTTGGACGTGGGGTATGTTTCCACAGCTGCTCCAGCAAAGCACAGCCGCTGCTCCTTACCTTGGACGAGGGGTATCTCCTCACCGCCACCCCTTCTGACCTTGAATGTGGAATAGCTCCTGTAGGCCCTCCTGCGCCCGCGCAGCCACTATTCCTTGGAGGTGGGGATGGTCCTCCCGGCCGCCGTCCCTGGCCTCGGATGCGGGATAGCTCCTCTCAGCCATTTCTGCGCTGTCACAGCCTGGCACTCTCGGCTTAATACCACGTTAAATACTAATAAAAAATAAATTAAATAAAAATAACTAATAATAAATAAATTAAATACTAATTTGAATGCTTATTGGTATTTTTTACATATAAAATAGTTATTTTCTCAACTTCAGTCAAAGCATCTTTACTCAAGGCATATCACAATTACAGGGTAAGTTTGAAAACAAAAAGACATTTATCATGTAGAGAGAGAGATAATGAAAAATGAATCAAAATCTTTATAGTCCTGGGGCAACAGTCGCCTTTCCAAAGAGAATTATCTGTAGATAACTCTACCATACAGAGAGGGCAGAGGGAAGCTATTTATTACTAGAAGGTCTGTCACATAAAATATTCTTAATTAACTGGAGTTCTGTTTTATTTCTCTAACGCTTCTTCCCAGGTGGCCTACAAAAGCTTTAAAGTATATAAATCTACAGATATTTATCTGAACTGAAATTATGTATGATACTTTTGAGCATCATCTAAATTCTCACAATGAAAGTTTTCCTTTCCTAATGTGTGGTAGTGTAGTACGGGCATGTGAGCATAGGTACAAAAATTAGAATTCTGTAACAGTTTTAGTAAATTACAAGCTGAGAGTCTCCTCAAAGTCTGAACTCTTGGTGTTTTAATAATTAGGTAACAATTATTTATAATTAACATATTAAATGTTAGTGTGAAAATGCTTTAATTAAAATAACTTTCAGTCAGTTCAGTCGCTCAGGCGTGTCCAACTCTTTGCAACCCCATGAATTGCAGCACGCCAGGCCTCCCTGTCCATCACCAACTCCCGGAGTTCACCCAAACTCATGTCCATCAAATTGATGATGCCATCCAGCCATCTCATCCTCTGTCGTCCCCTTCTCCTACCCCAATCCCTCCCAGCATCAGGGTCTTTTCCAATGAGTCAAGTCTTTGCATGAGGTGGCCACAGTATTGGAGTTTCAGCTTCAGCATCATTCCTTCCAATGAACACTCAGGACTGATTTCCTTTAGAATGGACTGGTTGGATCTCCTTGCAGTCCAGAGAACTCTCAAGAGTCTTCCCCAACACCATAGCTCAAAAGCATCAATTCTTCGGCACTCAGCTTTCTTCACAGTCCAGCTCTCACATCCACACATGACCACTGGAAAAACCGTAGCCTTGACTAGATGGACCTTTGTTGGCAAAGTAATGTCTCTGCTTTTTAATATGCTATCTAGGTTGGTCATAACTTTCCTTCCAAGAAGAAAGCATCTTTTAAATTTCATGGCTGCAATCACCATCTGCAGTGATTTTGGAGCCCCCCAAAATAAAGTCTGACACTATTTCCACTGTTTCCCCATCTATTTCCCATGAACTGAAGTGACTGGATGCCATGATCTTCGTTTTCTGAATGTTGAGCTTTAAGCCAACTTTTTCACTCTCCTCTTTCACTTTCATCAAGAGGCTTTTTCGTTCCTTTTCACTTTCTGCCATAAGGGTGGTGTCATCTGCATATCTGAGGTTATTTGGATCCAGTCTGTTGTTCCATGTCCAGTTCTAACTGTTTCTTCCTGACCTGCATACAAATTTCTCAAGAGGCAGGTCAGGGGGTTTGGTATTCCTATCTCTTCCAGAATTTTCCACAGTTTATTGTGATTCACACAGTCTAAGGCTTTGGCACAGTCAATAAGGCAGAAATAGATGTTTTTCTGGAATTCTCTTGCTTTTTCGATGATCCAGCAGATGTTGGCAATTTGATTACAAGACTGTATATAGTTTGTAGCTCTTAAATTTCAAGGAATTTAAAGCTTTTGCTCAGTGAATGTTTTTCTACTGGTTAGTCCAACTTTAACATACAATCTCTCCTATCAGAATGGATGTTGATTTTCTTTCCTTCTCTCTCCTTGTTTTGCTACATGACAACAGGTACTTCATGACCAATGATATAAGAAAATATATGGTAAATTTGTTGCAATGAAAATGTATTTAAATTGAACCTCTGATCATTTCACCTTTCAAAACATTACATACTTTTTTCTAAATTTCTAAAGCAGAGACCATATGGCTAGTCACCTAGAAAGGCAGTGGCAAGGCGTGCTTGTGGAAAGGACAGAGATATAAGACTGAACTTCCTACAGATTTTAAGTTTTTACACATAAAATGTTGCTATGAAAATTGTCAATTCGCAAATAAATTTTTCTTTATATTGGTTTGTACTCTTTTGAAAGACAAAGAATATATCAATTTCAGCTTTTTTTTTTTTTCAGAATTTAGAGCATTGTGGAATCTAAAATATTTCCCTAGAAATCTTTACAATTTAGGACATCAAAAATATTGCATTTATACATACATAATGGCACCCCACTCCAGTACTCTTGCCTGGAAAATCCTATGGGTGGAGGAGCCTGGTAGGCTGCAGTCCATGGGGTCACTGAAACTCAGACACGACTGAGCGACTTCACTTTCACTTTTCACTTTTATGCATTGGAGAAGGAAATGGCAACCCACTCCAGTGTTCTTGCCTGGAGAATCCCAGGGATGGGGGAGCCTAGTGGGCTGCTGTCTATGGGGTCACACAGAGTTGGACACAACTGAAGCAACTTAGCAGCAGCATGTATTATATATATTTATAATACTTATGTAATTATAGTTAATTTATTTATACATGTATATACTTATATCCTTTATTGGAAGTTGTGTGATATACCTTGAAGCTGTGGTAAGTGTAATTTCTATTACTTTTAGCAGAGATTTGTTTTTCTAATAAATGTACATCTGGAAATATAATAATAATGCATATAAATATACAATAATTTTCCTTAATATGAGTTTTCTGGAAATAATCTAAAACAAGGTTAGTCTCTACTAATGAATAATAATAATATTTATACAATGTTATAAAATTATTATGACAAAATGTATTAAACTCCCACTCTGATTAGACAGCAATATCACATTTCTACAAATATGGGAGCAATTCAAGTGCTGTCATCATATTTACTGAAAGAAAAACATTAGTGACATTTCTAAGAAAGCAGATGAAACATTATGAAAAAATTACTTGTAGTCCTAACTGAATGTCCATTGATACTTAATTTTTTTTGAGATGCTCATGCAATTCTACTAAAGATATAGAACATTATGCCACTGAGATTAGATTATCTACAACTCGTTCTTTTAGTGCAAGTGGCATATCTGAACCAACTTTTCTGTAACTTGTTCTATTTTAAACCATATGTCAATAACCTTCACTATTATGTAAGTTTCTGATCAGAAATTGTAATCTGCTTTTTGACAGAAAGAAATTTTTAAAAATTTGCTGTAACTTGAAATAAGGCAGTTAAAATTTTAACAGAACTGAGTTTAAAGTATATGCTTTAAATATGGTAGTAACAATTTTAGAACATAGTCCAGATAACTGTCAGGTACATAACTAAGGAAATTGTTTAAAAAATCAAGCTACTATCCACCAGGAATATTTTATCACATTTCCTATTTATAGGATATGTCAATTTAATAAAGTACCTTCCACAAAATCTGGGGGAAAAACAAGCAAAACTGTAGCCCAATAAATGTCCTTCAATTCTTTAAACTACCATATAATATCATAGATTTATCCTTAGAATATCATACCTTATTTTAACTATTTAGAAATACAAATTGATATCCAAACCTCTTCACTTTAAAATACTCTTCTGAATTGCTTTTGTCACAAATAACTATAGCATCACATCGACATATTGCTGCCAAAATTCAGTTCTTGATTTTAGTTATTTTGTGCCATTTAGATTCTGACTGCATGTTTTAAGTTGAACACTTACACACACACTCTGTTTTTACAGTTATCTGAAGTCAAGTCTCTGAACACATGCACAATTTTCCCAATAGATCTTCCTTTCAGGAAGATTTTAGTCAAATTCTGTACATGAACACATTGTACAACTGAGAACAGTACTTGTTATTTGTACTTGCTTATACTTGCTACCCCGAATATATCACTCAAAGTTTGTTGAATTTGCTCCCAGGGCTGAGACTTGTCTTATAGACAATTTACTTAAGAGCTTTATTTCCTAATCATCATGAAAACATTTGTGAGCTTAAGTTCCTAATTAATATCAAACATTAATACGTAAACAGTGAAGAAAAAACAAAGAATTATCTGGGGAAAAGACTAATTAGTACCACAAAAAGATCTTAAGCAGAAGAACAAGATTAGATAAATAAAAATGGAAAAGCATATTACACAACTATATGGGCTTTGTGATACCATAGTGTTAAACCAAGATCAATCTATATGGAATATCTTGAGTCTAGAGGTATAAAAATGAAGTCTCTTAGTCATGTCCAACTCTTTGCGAACCCACGGACTGTAGCCCACCAGGCTCCTCCATCCATGAGAATCTCCAGGCAAGAATACTGGAGTGGGTTGCCATTTCCTTCTCCAGGGGATCTTCCCGATCCAGGGATTGAACCCGGGTGTCCTGCATTGTAGGCAGACGCTTTACCATCTGAGCTACCAGGGAAGCATATCTTGAGTCTAACAATTGGTAATTATCTGCTGTGTCACCTAGGGTATGAAGTCTGAGTATGTTTCCCTATCTATTAAATATAGATACAACTATTAATAGTAGTACAACTGTTCTCTTGAAATATCACATGTAAAAATTCAAGGTCATTTTGTATTTTGGATATTCTTAGCTTCTGGTAGAATTTTTTTAATGTTAATTTTTACATGAAAAGCCAGTGATAAGCTGCCTTGTTATTGATTGTGCAGAGTACATTATATGTGCCTTGAAATAGAAATGGACTTTTTTATTTACTAAGCAAGTAAATAAAGAAGAACATTTGATAATTTGATAATTCAAACATGAACAAGAAGATATGTCATTTGCGTTTTGTCACTTTGCTCTTAAGAAAGACATTAGTAAGGTGATAGCTTTTTTTGTAAAAGTGAAAATCCTCTTTGGATTGGTTTGAGTTAGCAAAAACAGGTATAGTAATTCTCCCTCATCTCTTGGGGATATGTTTCAAGATCCGCAGGGAATGCCTAAAAGCGTGGGTGCACTCAAACCCTCTGTATACTTCTCTATACTTTTATTCTATACTAACAGATGAATAGAGTACCCAGTGTGGATATGCTAGACAAAGGGATGAATCACATCCTGGAATGGGACAGAGTGAGTAGGCATGTCATTTCATCATGACTCAAAATGGGGTGCAATTTAAAATTATAAATTGTTTATCTCTGGAATGTTTCATTTAATATTTTCTAACTGCAGTTAACTATGGGTAACTCAAACTGTGGAAAACATAACTGAAGAGATAATTTCTATGCTAATGTAGGTCTTCTGTGAAAGCAAAAATGCAGTTTTTCCATACATGAGCATGGGATATCACTCCATTTATTTAATCCTTCTTTGATTTCACCCATCAGAGTTTCTGTTTTTCTCATGTAGATTCTGTATATACTTTTTGTTAGCATTATACCAATTTCACTTGGGGTGTACTAATGTAAATAGCATTCGGTTCTAAAGTTAAAATTGCACTTGTTTATCACTGGTATGGAGCAAAATGATTGCCTTTTGTATATTAACCTCATATCCTACAACTTTACTGTGATTGCTTAATAGTTTGAAGAGTTTTATTGTCAAATTGTTTGAATTTTCTATGTAGATGATTATGCCATCCATAAATAAGTTTTATTTCTTCTTTTTCAATTTACATTCTCTTTACTTTTCTCATCACATTGTACAATACTTCCACTATGATGCAGAAAAGGAATGCTGAGTGGGAAGATCTTTTCTTGTATCTGGTCTTAGTGGGGAAGCTTTGAGTTTCCCATCCCTAGGCAGTTCACTTCAAGTTCTAGTTTACTGAGAGTTTTTATTGTGAATGACTGTTGGTTTTGTAAAAACTTTAATCTGTCTGTAATGCTGGAGACCCAGGTTTGATTCCTGGGTCAGAAAGATACCTTGGAGAAGGGAATGGCAACCCACTCCTGTGTTCTTGCCTGGAAAACCCATGGAGAGTGTAGCCTGGCGGGCTATAGTTCATAAGGTCACAAAGAGTTGGACACAAGTGAGTACACATACAATTTGAATCACATACTTGATTTTTTGAATGATGAATCACCCTTGCAAATCTGGAGAAAATCCTGCATGTTTGTAGTATATGATTCTTTATACACATTGTTGGATTAAACTTGCTTATATTTTGTTGAGGACTTTTGCATCTTTTTTCATGAGAAATATTGGTGTGTAACTTTCTTTTCTTGTAATCTCTTTGTCTGGTTTTGTTATAAGGTAATTCTGGCTTCATAGAATGAGTTATAAATTATTCCCTCTGCATCTCTCTTATAAAGAGATTGTATAGAATCAGCATAATTTCTTCCTTTGGTGTTTGGTAGTATTCACCAGTGAACTCTGGCCTGGAGTTTTCTGTTTTAAAGGTTATTAATTATTGATTCTATTTCTCTAACAGATACAGGCCTATTCAGATTTATTTACTTATTCTTTGTTAGTTGGGCTTCCCTGGTGGCTCAGAGGTTAAAGCGTCTGCCTGCAATGCAGGAGACCTGGGTTCGAGCCTTGGGTCGGGAAGATCCCCTGGACAAGGAAATGGCAACCCACTCCAGTATTCTTGCCTGGAGAATCCTATGGATGGAGGAGCTTGGTGGGCTACAGTCCACGGGGTCACAAAGAGTCAGACACGACTGAACGACTTCACTTTCACTTTGTTAGTTTTGGCAGGATGTGTGTTTCAGGGAATTGGTTCAATTCACTAGGTTAGCAAAGTTGAGGGTATAAAGTTGTTCATACATTCCTTTTAATGTCCATAGGATCTATAGTGATGCCTTCTCATTAATTCCTGATATTAGTAATTTGTGTCCTCTCTTTTTCTCTTAGTTAGCATGATACAGGCTTATTTATTTCATTGGTCTTTCCAAAGAAACCTCTTGGTTTCATTAATTTTTCTCTATTTTTCTGTTTTCATTTTCATTGACTTCTGTTCTAATTTATGTTATTTCTTTTCTTCTACGTACTTTGGATTTAATTTCTTGTCTCTTCCTAGTTTGCTAAGGTGGAAAATTAGATTATTGATTAGATCTTTGTTATTTTGTAATATAGGTATCCAATGCTACAGCTTTCCCTTTATACAGGATCTCCTCAAATATTAATGCTTGGCTTCCATTTTTATTCAAAACTTTCAAAAAAATTTTTGAGATGCCCCTTTCACCCAGATGTTGTTTAGAAATGTTTATTTAATCTCGTCATATTGGAGATTTTCAATTTTCTTTCTGTTAGTGATTTTTAGTTTAATTTCTTTGTGGTGTGGAAACAGACATTGCATGATTTCTTTCTTACTTTCTTTTTTTTTTT
>NW_011495050.1:11383980-11384775 GCF_000754665.1 Bison bison bison | reverse complement strand
TTTTTTTTTTTTTTTTTTTTTTTTTTTTTTTTAATTTGTTAGTGTGTGTTTATGGACCACAGTGTTGTCTATTTTGGTGAATATTCCATGCAAGCTTGAGAAGAATGTGTGTTCTGCTCTTGTTGGATGAAGAAGTTTGTAGATGTCAAATATATTTAATTGATTGACAGCTTTTTTGAGTTAAACTGTGTCCTTACGGATTTTCAGGGCTTCCATGAGTGGCACATACAGTAAAGAATCTGCTTGCAATGCAGGAGACCCAGGTTCAACCCCTGGGGTGGGCAGATTCCCTGGAGAAGAGAATGGCTACCCACTCCTGTATTCTTGCCTAGAGAATTCCACAGACAGAGGAAACTAGTGGTCTACAGTCCATGGGGTCTAACAGAGTAGGACCTAACTGAGCAACTAACACCTTCACTTTTACTGATTTTCTGTCCATTTCCGGATCTTTTCCTTTTAAATAGAGGGATGTTAAAGTCTCTAACGATGACAATGTATTCTTCTATTTCTTTTGTAATATTATTCGTTTTTCTTCATACAGTTTGACACTCTTTTGTTAGATCCATACACATTAAGGATTATTATATTTTCTTGAAATTATTGATTTCTTTATCATTATGTAAGGGCATATTGAAAAGCAGAGACATTACTTTGCCAACAAAGGTCCATCTAGTTAAGGCTATGGTTTTTCCTGTGGTCATGTATGGATGTGAGTGTTGGACTGTGAAGAAAGCTGAGCGCCATAGAATTGATGCTTTTGAACTGTGGTGTTGGAGAAGACTCTTGAGAGTCCCT
>NW_011495050.1:11373047-11383880 GCF_000754665.1 Bison bison bison | reverse complement strand
CTGAAGGAGATCAGCCCTGGGATTTCTTTGGAAGGAATGATGCTAAAGCTGAAACTCCAGTACTTTGGCCACCTCATGCAAAGAGTTGACTCATTGGAAAAGACTCTGATGCTGGGAGGGATTGGGGGCAGGAGGAGAAGGGGACGACAGAGGATGAGATGGCTGGATGGCATCACTGACTCGATGGACGTGAGTCTGAGTGAACTCCGGGAATTGGTGATGGACAGGGAGGCCTGGTGTGCTGCAATTCATGGGGTCGCAAAGAGTTGGACACGACTGAGTGACCGAACTGAACTGACAGCTTTTGTGGTATCCCATCGTGTTTGGATATTCTCTTGTTTTTCTCAGTCTCTGTTTTCTTTCCTTTTTGATTTTGTAGATACTCTGCTAAGTCATCTAGCTCAGAGATTCTTTCCTTGGCTGTATTCAGTGTACTAATGAGCAGTTTCAAGCAAGTGTACCATCAAAGGCATTCTACATTTCTGCCACCCTATTTTTTTATTTTTAACATTTACTTTTGTTTCATTTTTAGGATTTCAGTCTATCTGCTTACATTGCCCATCTATTATATGGCGGTTCAAAACTAAGAGTGAAAAAGGCGCTATCTTCAAGAACATCAGTTCAGAAGTTAAAATTCAAACTACAATTGAGGTAGTGATGGACGATCTACTTCAGGAGCGGTGGAATTCAATTCTAAGGGACACATATTAGTGACAATTTAAAGTAAACATAAAACCACAGCATGAATAATACATTGAATTTATGTAATGGACAATAGAATAGTATCAAATATTGCACCATAAGCTGTATTGAAGATATTTTCTGAATACATAATGCTTATTTTTACTCAAAATTGACTTCCAATAAAATTGGCGGTATGCTTTGTACTTCACTTTTCACAATTCATTTCTCTGTAAGAAATTGGACCTCTTGTGTGTGATTAATTACTGAGATAATAAATTCCATATAAGATGTATGACAAAGTGAAGAAATAAAAACTGATCATCACTGTTGCTGTTGTTCAATTGCTAAGACATGTCTGACTCTTTGCAACCCCATGGACTGCAGCACACCAGACTTCCCTGTCCTTTACTACCTCTCAGAGTTTGCTCAAACTCATGTCCATTGAGTTGGTGATGCCATCAACCATCTTGTCCTGTGTTGCCCCATTCTCTTCCTGTCGTCAATCTTTCCCAGCATCAGGGTCTTTTCCAATGTGTCAGCTCTTCCCATCAGGTGGCCAAAGGACTGGAGCTTCAGCTTCAGCATCAGTCTTTCCAATGAACACTCAGGACTGATCTCCTTTATGGTTGACTGGTTAGATCTCCTTGCTGTCCAAGAGACTCTCAAGAGTCTTCTCCAATATCATATTTTTAAAGCATCAATTCTTTGGCGCTCAGCCTTCTTTATCGTCCAACTCTTACATCTGTACATGGCTACTGGAAAAACCACAGCTTTGACTAGACAGACCATTGTCAGCAAAGTGATATCTCTGCTTTTTAATACACTATCTAGGTTTGTCATGGCTTTTCTTCCAAGGAGTAAGTATCTTTTAATTTCATGGCTTCAGTCACTACTCACAGTGATTTTGGAGCCCAAGAAAATAAGGTCTGTCACTGTTTCCATCTTTTCCCCATCTATTTGTCATAAAGTGCTACCATGTGTCAGGTAAATACTTACCACTTAAAATCCTAGTGGGTAAGTGGAATCATCTAGTTCATATAAGTGGAAAAAAGAGAAGCTTAACTTAATGTAAAAGTTAATAAAATATTTATGACTCCAAATCCAGTTTTTTTTATTGTTTTGTATGTTTTTTCAATGCGTATTATAGTGTCTGCCTCTAAAGATCTATTTTAGCCATCAGTGATTCACAAAAGAGGAATGGATATGTTACTATCAGGAGCACAAATGACTCAGAAGGAAACAAAGTAAAGGACAAAGGTCGAAGATATTGAGAGAGAAAAAAAGTGAAAAACTACAGGAGGTTGTTTACTGTCACTAGTACACAAAAATGATTCAATCACAGTTTAAAAATAAATCTACAGATACTTGCATTTATACAGTAAAAGCCTGTAATTTGAAATTCTATTTGGGTTACACAGATATGGAATATGCTGGTGACAATGTGACAACCCTTCTGTTGTCACACAAGAACACCTTTAATTATTGCCATTATCACACACACACACACACACACACACACAGAGGCAATGGTTATATAAGTTGAGAATTTCAGCAAAGATGTGTAAAATGTGCAGAGTAAATAAGAAATTTCAGCTTCTAGTCACCAAGTGTATTTTTACTTCAACAGCTCAGAAGTCACCTAGAGACTTTTTTCAAAAAAGAAAACTGGTGCTTATTTGGTTTGGAATGAAGTTAGAGTTTTGGGAGTTACGATGTTTGTGTTTGTCACAGCCCCAGAATAAAAGACTCCTCAATTTTTTCAGCTATTATAGGCCCATTCTGAAAGATGATTCAGTCTTGCTTTATAATTTAAGGGAATATGCATAGGTTTTATAAAAATAAAAATTTTACTGGAGCATTGAGGAAGCATTATACTCATACTCCAAATGAGAAATTTGAGTTAAATGTTATTGCTGTTAATCCTCTTGCTTACTGAGCAATGGCCATGTCATTTTCACCCTGGGAAAAAAAACCAGTAATCTGGGAGCTAATCTATGACTGAGCTTCTCATCATTAGTCGCTCCTGAAACAGATAAGTCGTTCCAGATCCAGAGAGAGACAGAAAATTTACCTGAAAAAGCCTGAAAAATCAATGATGATAATATCTAATTTACTTTTAAAAATAATTTCCTTTTCCATGAAAATTTTTAGAACTCCTGTTTGATGCCTGTCTTTTGGAATTCTGGGACTTTCATACATTGCCTAATAAAATAAATTTAGGAGATAGGAAAAATAAAGTAATTCCTCAGATAAGAGGCTAGAAATTTCAAAAAGATTGGTATATAAGCTAAAGTGTTTATTCAAATCTGTAAATAAGATAAAGTTTATTTATTTAACTTTTATTTTAAATTATCACCAGAATCCTGAGAAACCTGATTCAATTAACAATAAGAATTGAGGTAAGTTAATTATTTAAATATGAAAAAAACATTAAAGTACAAAAATGTTTTAGATTATAACCAATTTTAGAGGTAGCAGGATACCCCAAGAATAAAAAAATTAAAAACAATAAGATTATATTTGACAACTAAGTATTTACAAATAAATAGTGTATAAATGTCAACAATTAAAAGTTAACATACAAACTCATTTATATTTAAGTCACTTTTAGAATTAATCAATTTTAAAAAACCTAAGTACAAAAATAAAGCAGGCAATTTCCAAAATAAAGGCAAAATGATAAGTAGTTATCCGTATATCCACTCTTTTCCCAGTCCAGCATTCAAGCCAACTATCCAGCTTCCATCTAGTGAGACTCCAGTATATTTCAGGCAATAATCATGAAATATGCTTATGCTCATTTGTAATGAATTAAATGAAATTTTAAAAATAAAATAACATGGCATAGCAACATATTACCATAATAAAGTGAAATTACAATGAAATGTAGTAAGGTGAAACACTGAACCAGATTTCATAAAATGAGGGAAGGCAAATGGGTATTTTCATAAAATGCTCATCGAAAGCTGAATTGGTACAAACTTTCTTTAGGACTTCCCTGGTGGATCAGCTGGTAAAGAATTCGCCTGCAATGTGGGAGACCTGGGTTTGATCCCTGGGTTGGGAAGATCCCCTGGAAAAGGAAATGGCTACCCACTCCAGTATTCTGGCCTGGAGAATTTCATGGACTGTATAGTCCATGGGGTCACAAAGAGTCAGTCACAACTAGAGACTCTCTTTTTTCTTTAGGAAAAATCATCACATTTGATATTACCTTAAAAGAAGTGGGAATTCCTCCCTGTCTACAGATGGTATCCAATAGACTTCCATAGCTCTCCTTCACCTATGCATAGGTTACTTTTGAGGAGTTGCTTCTTGATACTGTTCTAATACTGTTTGTTTACAGGATGAGTTGACTAAAGATGCAAATACTGATGGGGAAGAGGAGACAACACAGGCCCCACCCCAAGCCAGCCACCCTCCTGCCCACTTTTGGAGCCTCACTCCCCACACACCCTTCATGCTCTTCACCTTGACTCTGTCTCTGCCCCAGTGCCCCCAGGCCCCTCAGCACCTGAGAAGGAAGATGAAGAGGATTATGATGCATAACATCCTCCATCTCCCCAGGCTACACTCTGTTTTAGTGGGTTTTAGTTGATCTAGGGGGAAGACAGAAGAAGGTAGGGTTTTTCTTAAATTTATTAAGAAAACAACAATAAAAAAAAAAAAAAGATGGAAATCAGGACATGGAAGGACCAACTCTTAAAATCATGGAAATAAGCATTGAGGACTGATCTTTGGATGTTTGATCTTCATTATTAAATATCTCAAAGGGGCAGTTAGGAAAAAAAAATGTCAAAAATAATATATTTCATATCAGGAAACTAGTCTTAGCAAATATTTTCATATGAGGTCAATGTTGTTTTAAGTATCTTTATCATAGAGATTTGATCTTGCTGCATTTAACATGACTGCTAATATATTTTTAATTATAACAATATTTTATTTGCTTAATTTCTGTTTTTAAAATTACCCCTTTAATAAATTCATTTCCTTAAGGTTCTATTTTTTAATATTTTTATAATTTTAAGCATACTAGTATTATATTCATTCTAAATTCATATATGAATGCTAATTATTTTGATTTTTTCTTGCTTTTTCATAAGTTTATTTCTTGATATTGTTTTAAATCATTTAAAGTAAGCCCTTCTCATCAGAAATCATTTTATTCACTTACAATACCCTAATCTTTCAGTTGCAGATGTGTTTCCACAGGATGGTATTTTTCTTGCTTCTTTCAGAGTTCAAGAAATGTCACAATTCCAGTATCAGTTTTTATAGTAATTCTTTGACTCTATCCCAGCACTTTCTTGGGAGAAGGCAATGGCACCCCACTCCAGTACTCTTGCCTGGAAAATCCCATGGATGGAGGAGCCTGGTAGGCCGCAGTCCTTGGGGTCGCAAAGAGTTGGACATGACTGAGCGACTTCACTTTCACTTTTCACTTTCATGCATTGGAGAAGGAAATGGCAACCCACTCCAGTGTTCTTGCCTGGAGAATCCCAGAGACGGGGGAGCCTGGTGGGCTGCTGTCTATGGGGTTGCACATAGTCGGACATGACTGAAGCGTCTTAGCAGCAGCAGCAGCAGCAGCAGCAGCACTTTCTTTATAGTACAAATTCTGAACTCTGGAAAATTCATATTTGTTTTAGATTTAAGGCTTTAAGTTCTCTAAAAAGAGTGAAAGAAAGAAAGTGAAAATCTCTAGTCGTGTCCGACTCTGCGAAACCATAGACTATACAGCCCGTGAAATTCTCCAGGCCAGAATACTGGAGTGGGTAGCCATTTCCTTCTCCGGGGATCTTCCCAACCCAGGGATCAAACCCAGGTCTCCTGCGTTGCAGGCAGATTCTTTACCAGCTGAGCCACCAGGGAAGCCCAAGAATATTGAAGTGGTTAGCCTATCCCATCTCCAGGGGATCTTCTCAACCTAGGAATAGAACCAGGGTTGCCCAGTAGACTTATTTACTAGTTGAGCTACCAGGGAAGCTCTAAAAAGATGAAGTTTTTAACACTCATCCTCAGAAGGTAGATGTCAGACATTATTATCATCTCCCAAGCTAAAGCTGGGTTGAGAACGTAGTTTCATTTGCTAATTTCTTTTTTCCTGTCTCAACAAACTACTTTTTAAAATTGAAGCATAGTTAATGTGCAATATTATATAAGTTGCAAGTGTACTCACAAGTTTCTTTCTTTCTTTCATTTTTCAGGGATCTTCCTGGATCAGGGATTGAACCACTGTCTCCTGAATTGGCAGGCAGGTTCTTTACCACTGAGCCAAAAGAGAAGTACATACTCACAATTTTTAAAGTTTATACTCCATTTACAGTTATTATAAAATATAAGTTATATTCCCTGTGTTGTACAATATATCCTTGTAGCTTATTTTATACACAATAGTTTGTATCTCTTAGTCCCTACCCTGTCTCTAACCCCACTGGTAACTACTGGTCTGCTCTCTGTGAGTCTACTTCTTTTTTTTTTATATTCACTTATTTGTTGTATTTTTTAGATTCCACTTATAAATGATATCATATAGCATTTGTCTTTCTTCATCCAACTTAATTCACTTAGCATAATACCCTCCAAGTCTATCCATGTTACTTCAAATGGTAAAATTTCATTCCTTTTTAATGTCTGAGTAGTATTCCATTTTACTTATATGTTTGTACCATATGTTTTTTATCCATTCATCCATTGATGGACACTTAGATTGCTTCCATATCTTGACTACTGTAAATTATGCTGTCCTGAACATTGGGGTACATATATCTTTTCAAATTAGTGTTTTCAGTTCTTTTTGGCTATATACCCAGGAGTGGAATTGCTGGGTTATACATCAGTTCCATTTTTGGTTTCCTTGAGAAACCACTATACTGTTTTCACAGTGGCCTCACCCGTTTACATTTCCACTGACAGTGTATGATGATTCTCTTTTCTCTACATTCTCACCAACATTTGTTACTTGTGTTCTTTTTGATGATAACTATTATAATAGACGTGAAGTGATATTTCATTGTAGTTTTAGTTTTCTTTTCCTTGATCATTTTTGAGCATCTCTTCATGTGCCCATTGGCCACATGCATTTCCCCTTTGGAAAAATGTCTATTCAGGTCATTTGCCTATTTCTGAATAAGATTGTTTTTTGATGTTGAGATGTGTATGTATTTAGGACATTAACCACTTATTGTTCATATTGTTTGTAAATATTTTCTCCCACTCAGTAAGTTGTCTTTTCATTTTGTCAATGGTTTCCTTTGCTGTACAAAAGTTTTAAGTTTAATTTTGTTCCATTGGTTTATTTTTGCTTACATTTCCTTTGTTTCAGGAGACAATCTGAACAAATACTGATACGATTTATGTCAAAGAGTGTTCTGCCTATCTTTTCTTCTAGTTTTATGGTTTCCCATCTTACATTTAGGTCTTTAATCCATTTCGAGTTTATTTTTGTATATGATGTTAGAGAATGTTCTAATTTCATTCTTTTACGGGTAGCTGTCCAGTTCTGCAGGCACCACTTACAGAAGAGACTCTCTTTTCTCCATTGTATATCTTTGCTTCATTTGTCATAGACTAAATAACCATGAGTGTATGCTAATTTCTTTTTAAAGTTGTAGGATAGCATTTCTAGTTTCAGGAATGTCACTACTCTTTTTTTTTTTTTTTTTTAGGTAAGGATATAAAGTCATCCCAATGCCTCAGTCAATCAGATTCTTGTTTTATAAACCCAGGCTCTTGTCAGGATGCCAGTTTCTTTTTTTCACTTCAGGTTTTAAGTTCCTTTTCTATTTAGGTTTTGAGTTCCTTTTCTATGTCTAGCATTTGTTATTTCATTTTCTTCATTCATAACTGTAATAAAGAGTCTGAATTTATTTTTGATATGTGACTGCTGACATCTTGTAAGACCAAGACTTCCCTATACACCTCTTGCCCAAACCTTAGGAAGTCCATTTTAAAATCCGTTGGTTCCCTCCATTAGCTCTGGTGAAAAGATCAAACCACATAATTTCCAGGACCATAAGTGGGAACATTACTGGGAGTCACGGCGATTCCAAGTCAGTTATCCTTTCTTGTTCAAATAAGCCATTTTTGTACTTTTGTGTAAGGCTGCCTTATCGTGCTAAGAAAACCTAATGATAATGGTAATAAATTTTTTCATACCTTTTGGTACTTGGGTGGTATCATCTACTTCAATATCTGAATCAAATTTTGGATTTGGGATTGAAATGCCCTCCCTTGAGCAACTACGAGACACTAACCAAGGTATAGTTTAGGAGTGATTTTTATGTTAATTCATATTGTAGCAGGGGCCCATGGATCATTCTATCATTTTGTTAAATGTCAATGTTGTACAAATATTTTCAATTTGAATAGTTACTTTTAAACAGGTAAATAATAAGATGTATTGCATCCATTTAACAAACAAAAAGTAAGATAATATGGCAAATAGTTAACATTGTAAAATGACCCCTCTCCTACGCTGCTGATGGAATGGTAAATTAGTACCTTCCTGGAGCCAATTTGCTAAAATTTGAAGGAAGCCTTAAGAATAAGAAACACAGAACAGATAGGGGAAAATGCTCATAACTGAACTAAGGAAAAGGAGACACTAAGCCTCCAGATATTTTTAAACTTCTATTTAACTTAAATTTTTTTAAAATCAATAAAATGAAAGGAATGATGTATACCTGTGGTGGATTCATTTCAATATTTGGCAAAACTAATACAATATTGTAAAGTTTAAAAGTAAAATAAAATTAAAAAAATTTTTAAAAAATGAATGTTTTTTATGCACATGCTAAAAGGATGACATAATTGAATTCAATGTTTGTAAGATTTAGGAGTTGCTATTTTAAACCTAATTTTCCACCTCCACACGCTCACATGCATGTGCACACATACACACACACACACACACACACACACACACACATCAGTTCACTCAGTTGAGTCACTCAGTTGAGTCTGACTCTTTGAGACCCCATGGACTGCAGCACACCAGGCTTATCTGTCCATCACCAACTCCTGGAGCTTGTTCAAACTCATGTCCATTGAGTCAGTGATGCCATCCAAACATCTCATCCTCTGTCGTCCCCTTCTCCTCCTATCTTCAACCTTGCCCAGTAGCAGGGTCTTTTACAATGAGTCAGTTCTTTTCATCAGGTGGTCAAAGTCTTGCAGCTTCAGCATCAGTCCTCTAATGAATATTCTGGACTGATTTCCTTTATCATTGACTGATTGGATCTCCTTGCAGTCCAAGGGACTCTTAAGAGTCTTCTCCAACGTCATAGTTCAAAAACATCAATTATTCTTCCCTCAGCTTTCTTTACCGTCCAACTCTCACATCCATACATGATTACTGGAAAAACCATAGCTTTGACTAGACAGACCTTTGTTGGCAAACTAATGTCTCTGCCTTTTAATATGCTATCTAGGTTGATCATATCTTTTCTTCCAAGGAGCAAGTATCTTTTAATTTCATGGCTGCAGTCAACATATGCAGTGATTTTGGAGCCCAAGAAAATAAAGTCTGTCACTCTTTCCATTGTTTCCCCATCTATTTGCCATGAAGTGATGGGACCAGATGCCATGATCTTAGTTTTTTGAATGTTGAGCTTTAAGCCAAACTTTTCATTCTCCTCTTCACTTTCATCAAGAGGTTCTTTAGTTCCTCTTCATTTTCTGCCATAAGGGTGGTATAATTTGCATATCTGAGGTACTGCTATTGTAACCATTGCCAAAATCCCCCTGATCCTTACTAAACTAGATGGTGGAGTAGAAGGACCTGCACCTATCTTCTCCTGTGAGAACTCCAAAACTGAAACTTGCTGCTGAACAACCATCAACAGGAGAATGTTGGATCCCACCAAAAAAAGATACCTGACGTCCAAGGGCAAAGGAGAAGCCCCAGTAAGATGGTAGGAGGGGCGAAATAGTGTTTAGAATCAAACCCCATACCTACCAGAGATGCTCAGAGAGCTTAGACAAAACAAAACCTTGTGTGCACCAGGACCCAGAGACCCCACAGGGACTTAGACCTACTTTTGAGTGTTGAGTGTCTCCTGTGAAGGCACGGGTCACCAGTGGCCTGCTGTGGGGACAGGGGCTCTGGCTGCAGCAGACCAGGGTCACGCAGTGTGTGACATAAGCCTCCTTGGAGGCCCCACCATAGAGCTGCCAAGCAGACGACCCACAAAATGCAGGACAATTATACCAAAGAAATTCTTGCACTTTTAAGAAAGTTCTAGGACCCACGACAGATGCCCAACCTGGGGATTCGGCAAAGAGACTGAGAACCCTCAGGGAATTTTATTTTGGAGGCCAGTGGGATTTAATTACAGAACTTCCACAGGACTGGGGAAATGGACACTTGGAGGGCACAAACAAAACCTTGTGTATACCAGGAGCCAGGAGAAAGGAACAGTTTCCCTACAAGAGACTGAGCCAGACTTGCCTGTGAGTGTCCAGGAGTCTCTGGCAGAGGCATGGGTCAACAGTGGCCTGCTGCAGGGTCAGGGGCACTGAGTGCAGCAGTGCACACATCCTTATGAAGGAGGTCGCCATTACCTTCATTACCCCTACCATAGTTTGGCCTCATGCCGAACAACAGGGAGGGAACCCAGCTCCATCCATCAACAGAAAACTAGATTAAACATTTACTAAGCATGCAGAGTACATCATGAGAAACGCTGGACTGGAAGAAACACACACTGGAATCAAGATTGCCAGGAGAAATATCAATAACCTCAGATATGCAGATGACACCACCCTTATGGCAGAAAGTGAAGAGGAACTCAAAAGCCTCTTGATGAAAGTGAAAGTGGAGAGTGAAAAAGTTGGCTTAAAGCTCAACATTCAGAAAACAAAGATTATGGCATCAGGTCCCACCACTTCATGGGAAATAGATGGGGAAACAGTGGAAACAGTGTCAGACTTTATTTTTCTGGGCTCCAAAATCACTGCAGATGGTGACTGCAGCCATGAAATTAAAAGACGCTTACTCCTTGGAAGGAAAGTTATGACCAACCTAGATAGCATGTTCAAAAGCAGAGACATTACTTTGCCAAGAAAGGTTCGTCTAGTCAAGGCTATGGTCTTTCCTGTGGTCATGTATGGATGTGAGAGTTGGACTGTGAAGAAGGCTGAGCA
>NW_011495050.1:11340394-11372907 GCF_000754665.1 Bison bison bison | reverse complement strand
GACAGGGATGAGATGGCTGGATGGCATCACTGACTCGATGGACGTGAGTCTGAGTGAACTCCGGGAGTTGGTGATGGACAGGGAGGCCTGGCATGCTGGGATTCATGGGGTCGCAAAGAGTCGGACACTACTGAGCGACTGATCTGATCTGATCTGAAGCATGGCCCCAACCATCAGAACAAGGCCCAGTTTCCCCCACAGTCAGTCTCTTCCATCAGGAAGCTTCCAGAAGCCTCTTATCCTTATTCATTAGAGGGCAGATAGAATGAAAACTACAGTCACAGAGAACTAACCAAACTGACCATATGGATCACAGCCTTGTCTAACTCAGTGAAACTACGAGTCATGCTGTGTAGGGCCACCCAAGACGCATGGGTCATAGTGGAGTTCTGACAAAACGTGGTCCGTTGGAGAAGGGAATGGTAAACCACTTCAGTATTCTTGCCTTGAGAACCCCATGAACACATACATAGAAGTGGATTAATCAATTATAAAGAAAAAGCCTTAAAATGAATTCTTTACTTTGAATTTATGGCTTAGAATAATAATAATAATTTAAAAGTGAATCAAGGAAAAAATATACTTAGTTCTTCTGATAATACCACCCAAAATTGGTCTCCAAATTTCATTTTGTCCACTATAATTTCATATATTGAAACTACTGATGGAAAATGTCAAGGTTTTGTGAAGCAGCAGATGCATTAAATAAGTTGTGCTTACATTAAATAAGTTGTGCTTACATTAAATAAGTTGTGCTTACATTAAATAAGTTGTGTCTTACATTAAATAAATTGTGCTTACATTAAATAAGTTGTGCTGCTTATCAGCTTCTCTGGAAAATAGTCTCTGATGCAGAGATTTGTATGCAAGAAGCTTATTGCTTTCAGGTGTAATATCTATGAACAGTAATAAAAACAGGACAAAACAGGGATAATTAGAACTGCATGTCAATTCAGAGAAGATCTCAGACAATCCTTCTAGAGCTAAGATTACCCGTAAGCACTGTTGTGAATGGAGGGAGTCTCAACCTATCTAACCACTCCTCTGTTGGCCAATCATTGGACATGGGTTGCATTTCCAGAAGGACACATAATCTTGCTAAGGTGGTTAGAGTAAATTTCTTCAGAGAGACTCAGCTGAGAGACTGTACTCTCAAGAGCTGGAAGAATGAGTGCTTTAGTACTAAAGATAGTTGAGGATTTTTGAATCACTTCAGTTTTTGTGTGATACTTTAAGTTGATAAGCTAAAAACAGATATATTTGGATTCATTCCAAGTTCAGTGTAAAAGCACTCAAAGCTTTATCAGACTCATAATACTTCCTAGACCTCAGCTAATCTTTACTGGGGGATAAAAGAGCAGATAAAACAAATTTACAGTTATGTAGGCTTTGAAATGCCTTAAGACTTATGAGAACAATCTGCAAAGTTTCCCACAATAAAGCCTTTTGCCAACTGAGTTCATATCTTGAGATTGCTGAGACAGGATGCCTGACAGACAGTGTCTGGGAATGGTTTCTTTAGAAAAAGGTCACATCAGAAGCTATGCACTTGTCGTATGCGTATTAGTGACAGATCTATATCCTGAATACAGAGACTCAAAATATTGTATTTTTAAGGAATAGGACAGCAAGAGGGCAAAATTTTTCAGAATAGAGAAATGACCTCTTTTCCTCCATCCTCTGTAAAGAAAACTGGACACATATTTGTTTTGCAATCATAAACATATCCAATATTTTATCGCAGTATCAGGCACTTATAAATAATGAACAAAATGAAAATAATACTATAAATGTCATAGGAAATTTAATTTTAAACAAGGAATTTTCTTTTTGAACTGTTTGCAGTTGAGAGAAACATCTTTCAGGGTAAGATGGTCACATGTCCATCCAATGAAATTAAGTATTTAATTTCTACTGAATTATTTGACAATAGGAACTTGGCATTTTAATGTGTGGTCTGATTTATATGACCCATCCATTGAAAAATATAAAATTATGGTTTTGTCCTACCCAGTATAGAGAAACTATATCATTTTCAATTTATTTCATTACCTCATACTCATATCTAGTGACCTATGCCTGAGATTTCATGTAAAATACATGCATCAGAAATGAGAACATTAGAAATTTCATGTAACAGCAGAACATCTTAGTTACAGTATGTGGAACAAAGTAAATTGTATCCTGTCACAGCTGCCAAATATTTTAGAAAAGATGGGAAAATTAAGTTAAATGGCTGTGTTTTGTGTCTGTACAAAACAATTTAGGGTGGTGAAACTATTATCAAAATGTACTTATATAAAATGAATGAATGTGAATGTGTTTGGTAAAATGAAGCCAATCTAGTTCATTCTGAATATACTAGCAGTAAAAAAAAGTTAAAATAAGAATTGGTTTTACCTCCCACAAGTAAAAGAGCTAGGAAGAATAGAAAGAGAAAAAAAAATATAATTAAAAGAGAGTACAATATGTTTTAAATCTTGTTTTTTGATCTTATATTGATACTTCAACATGTAAAATATTTTAAACTTTAAAAATGAATAAAGGGAAATGAGAAAAGAATTACAGAGAATAATTTTAGTTTATCACCTTTTGGGATTTAGCTTATTTAAAAAAAAAAACGTTTTACAACATATAAGAAACTATTTCATATAAGAATGAAAACACTGGAAACAATCTTTGCAATTCATGGTCATATATGGAACATTTGTCTTATTGATTTATTTATTCAAGAATGCTCTACTAAAAAATTATTGAGTATCTTCTATATGCTAGATACTGTTGGAGGTTTAAAAAATCCGTAATCTCATTTAGTGTGGGTCTGTCTATATGCATACCATGTTGATTTATGTTGGCTTATACTTATGAGCCTCTTGATGAAAGTGAAAGTGAAGAGGGAAAAAGTTGGCTTAAAGCTCAACATTCAGAAAATGAAGATAATGGCATCCGGTCCCACCACTTCATGGGAAATAGATGGGGAAACAGTGGAAATAGTGTCAGATTTTATCTTTCTGGGCTCCACAATCACTACAGATGGTGACTGCAGCCATGAAATTAAAAGACGCTTACTCTTTGGAAGGAAAGCTATGACCAACCTAGATAGCATATTCAAAAGCAGAGACATTACTTTGCCAAGAAAGGTTCGTCTAGTCAAGGCTATGGTTTTTCCTATGGTCATGTATGGATGTGAGAGTTGGACTGTGAAGAAGGCTGAGAGCTGAAGAATTGATGCTTTTGAACTGTGGTGTTGGAGAAGACTCTTGGAAGTCCCTTGGACTGCAAGGAGATGCAACCAGTCCATTCTGAAGGAGATCAGCCCTGGGACTTCTTTGGAGGGAATGATGGTAAAGCTGAAACTCCAGTATTTTGGCCACCTCATGCAAAGAGTTGACTCATTGGAAAAGACTCTGACACTGGGAGGGATTGGGGGCAGGAGGAGAAGGGGACGACAGAGGATGAGATGGCTGGATGGCATCACTGACTCAATGGACGTGAGTCTGAGTGAACTCTGGGAGTTGGTGATGGACAGGGAGGCCTGGAGTGCTGCGATTCATGGGGTCGCAAAGAGTCGGACACGACTGAGCAACTGATCTGATCTGATCTGATACTTATATTAGCTTGTATGTACATACATACACACACGCCCATGCACACATTTAAAAAAAAAAATTTCCTGAAGGCTGAGTGAACTTCTTATACGAAGGGAAATATCAGAAGGAAGAGTAAGCTTGGCTCTGAAAGATTTAAAGTGTTATTCCAATCGTTATATATAAGATTGTTGTATGAAAAACATAAAATATTATATTTTCCATTTCCTGAGTTACCCTTAATCTCACCTGCCATTGAATAATCTGACCACTGACCATTTTGAATTATAGTACTAATGGCTTTCCTCTGCTCTTAAAACTTGCCCCTATGCTATCTTTGATATCAACACTCTAGTCTTCTTAGGCAGGACTGATGTATTTTCATATCCTGCAATCTTTCATTCCCTATGTTTGAAAGTCACCATGGCATATCTTTTCTCTCAGATCATAAAGGAAAAGTCATGTCAATAAAGTAGACAACTTATTCTCTTAGCCACAATGTTGGTCTCAGGATTGGGCATACTAATCAAGTGAGTCTAATGAGAAAATTTCAGTGCATAGTGGCAGAGAAAGGTAAGCTATTTTAAGCAATTATTTATTTAACCCTTGGAGTATTTCTTGGGTTGCAAACAGTTGTCAAACTTCCCAGGTTGTTGAGAACCTCTTAGAGAATAAAGTGAAACAGAGGCAAACAGACCTACAAAACAGATAGAGAGATAAAAGCATTGCTACCTTCCATGGAACTACGGGGTCTAAGCATGAAGCTAGTGACATTAATATGATGTAATAATGCTGAAATTTCTCTGTTGTTTCCTGTTGAAGTATACACAAGTCATTAAAAATCAATTGGACTTCCCAGATGGTGGTAGTGGTAAAGAATCTGTCTGCCAATTCAGGAGACACATGAGCTGCGGGTTTGCCCTCTAGGTAGGGAAGATCCCCTGGAGTAGGAAACGACAACCTGCTCCAGTATTCTTGCCTGGAAAATTTCATGGACAGGAGCCTGGTGGGCTACAGTCCATGGGGTCACAAACAGTTGGACATGACTGATTGACTGACTGACTGATGTCCAATGCTCACAAATTTACAAAGACCTAAAACTTTTAAGATGATTCATGATGATGTCTGATGTAATCCTTGTCATGCAAACTTACAAGATAAATTAAATAAAACTTAAGATATGTGGGAAAGTCAATAAAGGTTAATAATTTCAACTTACATAGCGTAAAAATTGCTATTTTGCAATTTTTCTGAAAATAGTAGGCCAAAATAAAAATATAGGGTGACTGTTGGTCATAGATATAAACATTTAAAGTATTCATTAAAATTAAAGAGCTGGAACTATTCTTGTTATCCTAATAATAATGATGATGGTGATGATAATAGATATAAATTTAATTCATTCTGAAAGAAATGCTTTTTAAATGTGAAAAAAATATCATCAACACTGTTGGGCTGTAAGCCTCCTGGTTTCTTTGCATCTGCTTTCAATTTCTTCCTAATATATGTGTGTATAAACACATATACACACACATATATATATATATATGTATATATGTAAGTACATTCAATAACAATTTTATATCACATTTTCAATAATATAATTCTTCATAAGTAATATTTAGTTTATTTCTTCCACAATAACTATAATTTTTTTCCCACTTAATTCACAATTTTTGCCTTCTCTTCTTTATTCTGTGCCCCAGGAAGATAATCTTTATAGATTGCATCATTGGGAGCCATTACCCTCCAGCTTCTGGTTGAATTAGCAAGGGATGCATCAGCAGAAAAGACTTGAGGACAGGAACGAAAATATATTGTGATGTTTCTTCACTTTGGACCTTAGTGGTAGATTTGTTGTGTTCTCTCTTCCATGGTTCCATCTACACTTGCATCCAGAGACAGAATTTTTCTATTATCCCTATTGTCTTTCCAGGGCTAGGGAAGAAATGACTTCTGGCTAAAGCTAGTTCTCAGTATACTCAATAGTTTGTTCTCTTAACCCTTTCCACAACTCGGTAAATAATATATTCATTGAATTATCTCTATACTTCCAAATGAATATATCTCTGTAATTCTGCTAAGACCCTGACTGACAAAACACATTTGGAAGAAAGTTTAATGGTATTACGTATAATGAGGCTGATGCTACCAAGGTTAAACTGTTTAGATTTTCTAATGTGTTAGATGTAGAAGTCAGTTTCATTAATTTTGCAAATATAAAATATATGCCTATAATGTTGTAGTCTCTGATGATACCTGTTTGAATAAAACATGGTCACTAACTCATGAGAGTACAGACTGCTGAGAAAATTGTTTCCTTCCACATTGTCACATACTTAAGAATATTCAGTAATAAGAGAAATTTTATATCATCACTGTAGTGTGAGCAAGGGAACAATATCCAAGTATGATAGTAAGTCACAGTAAATTTCCTGGAGGAGCTGAAATAATTCAAGACTAAAATTCTGAGGATATACCTGGATTTGGTTCATGCATCTGCATATCTGTACTCTTAAAGCAAACTGGGTTTTTAATTTTAATTTCAATATTTGTCTAGGAAGATAACATCATTGAAAAATGACATGTAGATTCAAGTAATAAGAGAATCAAAGTAATCTTGATTGGCAAAGCTGTCCCCTCCATTGCAATTTACATGAGACCTTGAAAAGATTGCCAAATCCAAGTCACATGAGAAGACATGGACTATTACAGGGCATTAAACTGACATTGTCAAAGAATATTTAATGACATAGTAAGATAATCATGATATAAAACTAATCTCTTTAAATGTCCAAAACAGCATTTCAATGTATAGTTCTTATATACAAAGGACAAAACAAGTAAACAAAGAGCAAAGGATGCTTACTTCCATCCCTCATCCCTGTCCAACCCAAGAGACATCACGTGAGAAGAAAATATGTGAATCTTCAAGCCGAATAAAAACTGTAAAGAAATAATGGGAAATAAAAGGATTGTGTTAAAGAAGGGGAACATTCCAATTGAGAATGAGGAAGAGTTGGATGCCATATTGGGGTGGGGGGGGAAGGTAGTTTACAGGAAAGCTTTTGCCTCCCTACTAACATACTTAAGAAGGATAAACAGCAGCACCAGTCCAGGGACATAAGATCTGCCAAAGTTTCAATACAGCAACAACAGGAGGGGATGCGAAGCAGATTAAACCAATGCAGGCAGATCTCCCACCGGAGTTGCTTGTTAAATCCTCTGTCCACCATAGTCTGAAGGCTGGACAGCTACAATTTTAGGAGAATGTCAGGACCAGATATTCAGTTCCAGAGTGAAACACACACAGGTTAGCATGTCTGGTAAGAAAATATCAAATACAGTTAAAGAAAAAAGAAAGATGTGAACTTAGCCCTATTGTGGTACTTTTCAACTCTTGTGCTTTCTCCACCCTTCTACTTGATTCAACAGCAACGCTGTTACAAAAAGCCAAAGGGATGGCAAAACTCAATCCTGATTTTTGGATTTCTGTCTTCCCATGTTATGAACTGATAATTAAAGCTTTATGGGGAAAAAAGTGAGTTAATGTACAAAAGTAGACATACATTGTTCAATGTCAAGGACTGTAATACATGTGAGTCATCAAATCCTTAGTGACAACTTCTACTTTTGCCCTGCTATTAAAAAGAGGTGAAATGAAAATTTCAAAAAATAAATAATATGTCAGCATTTATTTTAAATTTCTAAAGTTATTCTATAGAATAACCTCTATCACTCCATCATCTTTCTAATTATCTTTTGTCTAAATGAATAAACTTTCAACTTAGAGTTTAAAAATATTTATCACAATGCCCACACATAAAAAAAAAAATACAGGTGCTAAAACTATGTGCATTCTATTTACTTATATTAATGCTAGAGGATTAAGGAAAGATGAATAACGTGGGAATATTTACTAGCTAAGCTAAGATAAAACACACTTCCATAATTTCTCAAACTGTATCAACATGATTACTTTTAATCCTATATTTTTGAGTAGTAAATAAAGTTTAGGGGCTCAGAGAATTATTTCTATATGTTTAATCCTTCATTAATAAGTTTTCCAGCAGTACCTGACCCTCAACCCTACAAAGTGTTTATTTTGCATTTCTTTTTTCCTGAGAGTCTCCGTCTCAGCAGTGTCTTAGAACTGACAGTTTTGCCTGTGGTGATAAGAGCTTGAGGGCTCAGTAGCATGCTGAGTACTCCAGGGTTTCCAAAAAACAAACCAAGGCCCCACACTTCTAAAATCAGAACAGCAAGACTCTGACAAACAGCATGTAGTGTGGTGAGGTAAAAAAGAATAAAGCAGGTAAATTAATCATAATCTATCCTTACCTTTGTAAAAGATTCAGGTTCAGCTACTTTGCATAACAGTTGGCTCTTCCATTAATTGCTGGTTTGTCATTAAATTCTGGGTGGCAACCTGTAAGGAGAAATTCTGTTTATTAATGAGTTCTAAAATATGTATAAGACTTTTCTATAACTGTTTTTAGAGCAGGTTTCTAAATGCCCTGCAATTTGTCCAACTGATATGTTTAGGAACAGTTAAATTAGGAAGGGGAAAAGCCATGAAGGATTAAATGGGCCAGTCATTATCTGCCCCAGCAGCTTGTGGATGCAAATAATCATGAAGAATTTTTAAAAAAGAATTAGTGCTTTATATATACATACATATGATTTTTTCTGTAGAACCAAGAGATGAGTATTTTTTTTTCCACAATGATTAAGGAAAATCTGTTTTTTTTTTCAAGCCTCTCCACCTGTGTTTACAGATAGGATGTCATAATAGGATTAACCAGGATGTCATGGCCTCTCTCCTATAACCTCAGATATAAGAAGTGAAGTCTCTCAAAATAAACCTTCTAAATATTTCCAAGGCATCTTACATGTGTTCATGAGCATGGCGTCTCCTGCCAGTCACTGCTGCTCAGAAAGGCGTGAGCTAAGGACAGCCTTACCCAATCAGCATCTCATCTGCCGAACCACTGTCTTCTGAGTTTCTAAGATGCCAAAGCTATTTCTTTAATTAATTAATAAATTAGTTAATTAATCAAGTATTTAAATTGGGATCATTCTTTCCATTTGGATAATAAAAAGGCTGATATATATCTCTACATATTATTTATGAAATATTGCTTTATAGTTTCTGTTCTTTCTTTTTCTCTTTCATGCCCCTAATCTGCAGAATGTCAGGAACTTCTATATCAAAAATATATAAAGTGAAGCATTTATTTAAAATTTAAGAAGCATTAGGAATGACCATTAATCCATAATTAAGAATAGTCAAAAAGTTCAAACAGTTACAAAGATTTTTTAAATGAAATATACATACATCCTCATTTGAAACATTGTGACCATCTTGATTTCACAGTTGATATCTATTTATTCATAGATCAATCGCCTAGTTCTAGTTTAAGTCTATGTCTCTTCATGGTTAGTTCACTTATCTCAACTTCCTCCTTCCACAAATACATGTCACAAGGAAGGGCCTTATATGAAGCATGAGGTCCAGGGGAGCAGAAGAAGTTACAGTCTAAAGAATATCACTATACTGAACTCAGCATCTTCTCTCCCCCTCTGTCATCAGTATTTTCACTAGGTCATATACAGTGTACCTGAATCTCAGTACACTTCTCAGCCCTGAGTAAATCATATTCTACGGCCTGCTCCTTCAGTTTGCCAGACATATTCAAATCTGCCTGATTTGGCTTACATTTGAACTGTAGATCTATTGATACTAGATGAATACATTTTATTATTAACTTCAAATGTCAGTTAAGTTGGTATTTTACTCTAAAAAATGGTGACTAAAAAGTCAATGTGGGACTGGCAGCTTTGAGTTGATTATATGATTTTCCATCCCAACTAAATGTTATTAAAATGTGTAACTCAAAAGAAAAATAATCGTGAAACTATTTATTGTCTCATTCATGTTGGACTCATTATTACATTTTCAGATACTAGGAAAATATGTATAAAATAGTCTAATCAATAACCAGAACCATCGGTTCTCACTAGATTTGGTTTTCAAACACTGAATAAGTATAATTGTGTATCATTCAATCATACTCTTCTGCATTCACTGGGAACATTGTTATACAATTAAAATCAATCTAAAATGAAAAAAATTTCAGGGTCAAAATTAAAGAGGAAAACAGTCACAAAAAAAGCAAAGTAAGAAGTTCGGGTGTGTTGGGGAAGTTTCTTGTTTTGGATATGTGGCTTTGTGTAATAATTGCTTTGGTACTTTTTAACACCATCTATTGGAGCTATGCCAAAGTCTTTGACTGTGTGGATCACAATAAACTGGAAAATTCTGAAAGAGATGGGAATACCAGACCACCTGACCTGCCTCTTGAGAACCTAAATGCAGGTCAGGAAGCAACAGTTAGAACTGGACATGGAACAACAGACTGGTTCCAAATAGGAAAAGGACTTCATCAAGGCTGTATATTGTCACCCTGCTTATTTAACTTATACGCAGAATACATCATGAGAAACACTGGACTGGAAGAAACACAAGCTGGAATCAAGATTGTCAGGAGAAATATCAATAACCTCAGATATGCAGATGACACCACCCTTATGGCAGAAAGTGAAGAGGAACTCAAAAGCCTTTTGAGGAAAGTGAAAGAGAAGAGTGAAAAAGTTGGCTTAAAGCTCAACATTCAGAAAACGAAGATCATGGCATCCGGTCCCATCACTTCACGGCAAATAGATGGGGAAACAATGCAAACAGTGTCAGACTTTAACTTTTTGGGTTCCAAAATCACTGCAGATGGTAATTTCAGCCATGAAACTAAAAGACACTTACTCCTTGGAAGGAAAGCTATGACCAACCTAAACAGCATATTCAAAAGCAGAGACATTACTTTGCCAACAAAGGTCTGCCTAGTCAAGGCTATGGTTTTTCCAGTGGTCATGTATGGATGTGTGAGTTGGACTGTGAAGAAAGCTGAGCACTGAAGAATTGATGCTTTTGAACTGCAGTGTTGGAGAAGCCTCTTGAGAGTCCCTTGGACTGCAAGGAGATCCAACCAGTTCATCCTAAAGGAGATCAGTCCTGGGTGTTCATTGGAAGAACTGAAACTGAGACTAAAACTCCAGTACTTTGGCCACCTCATGTGAAGAGTTGACTCATTGGAAAAGACTCTGATGCTGGCAGGGATTGGGGGCAGGAGGAGAAGGGGATGACAGAGGATGAAATGGCTGGATGGCATCACTGACTTGATGGACATGAGTTCGAGTGAACTCTGGGAGTTGGTGATGGACAGGGAGCCCTGGCGGGCTACGATTCATGGGGTGGCAAAGAGTCGGACACAACTGAGCGACTGAACTGAACTGATTGGAGCTATGCTTCTGTATTATGCTTCTGCTGTTTCTCTCATTTTAGTATTTTCTCACACCAGGTTAGATGAAGAGGAAAATAAAAGATATATTATCTTTAGTTTCTGTACTGTGGCTCACTATGTAAATGCAGAACTACTTTAAAGGCAAACACTACCATCACTCACTGAGAAAGAGTAACTGAATGATCAAGCAGATTGTGCAGGTTCAGGAATTTCAATGCAAAAAAGAAAAAAAAAATGTGCAAAGGGGATCATTTAATTAACACCTTAAAAATGTGAGCAATAGCATTTTACCCTTTAATTAAGATGAAGTACTCAAAAGTGTTTAAACAATTATAATGGTAAATATTTTGAAACAAATATCTTTAAATACTGAAGGATGAGGATACTTAATTCTTTTGATGGTACTTTATCGCTATTGTACTTGAAATACAATTTTAAAATTTGTGTATACAAAATGCAAAATTTATATAACTTGTATATAACCTCTGAATTAGGTCCATACATTTTTTACAGAATTTTTAGTGCAATATTACATTTTTCTAGACACCATTTCCAGTGTGTTCATTTGTATACTGGTTGCTGCTTCTACTAAGTCACTTCAGTCGTGTCTGACTCTTAGTGACCCCATGGACTGCAGCCTACCAGGCTCATTCATCCATGGGATTTTCCAGGCAAGAGTACTGGAGTGGGTTGCCATTGCCTTCTCTGGTACACTGGTTAGACTGCACTAAATTTAGTTGTCTTCATAATGAAATACTAATTCATATGCAGCATTACCATAGGCAGAAATCTAAGCTGGCCCTCAAGATTCTTACCACTTTGGATAGACACACTGCAAAATCCCTAGGAACTGTGAATAAGATAAATTTCAAACTTATGATACGTGGCATAAATGACATGACTTGGAGAAAGAAGACTGGGGTGAGACTTCCTTAATCATTCAAGCCCTTAAAAAGGACTGAGATTTTCCTGAAGGCAAGATTCAAAATGTGAGTGGATCATTCCTCACTAAGTCATGTCACAGAAAAACACGTGACCCCTAGGAGGTGACAATGTCAACTTTTGCTAGAAACTTCAGTCTGCAGAGTTTTGATAGCAGATAATAAAATCATTATTATTTCAGGATCATCAGATTACAGAGTGACAGCATGTCCTAGTATTGCCCTAACCCACAAAGTGACAACATTTGGAAATGGGATCTTTGGAAGGTAATTAAATTTAAAAGAGAGCATGAGGGTGGGGCCCTCCTGATAGAATTATAGGAGGAAATACTTGAGATCTTGCTTTCCTCCCTTACTCTCCCTTATTTGAGGACAAAGTCAGATATCAGCAGTCTACAAACCAGAAAGAGAGCTCTCATGAGAAAACCCACTTGCTAGCATGTTGATATTGATCTCTGGAGCCTTTAAAAATGTGAGAAACACATTTCTGTTGTTTTGATGACCTTGATGAAGGTTTAAAATATTTTTTTTTCCCCCGTCTGAGCATATTAAGAGACTACCTAATTATCCTCTCCTGGTAATATAGCCTTCCCTGGTGGCTCAGACAATAAAGTGTCTGCCTACAAGGCAGGAGACCCGGGTTCAATCTGGGTCTGGAAGATCTCCTAGAGAAGAAAATGGCAACCCACTCCAGTATTCTTGCCTGGAATATCCCATGGACATAGGAGCCTGGTAGGCTACAGTGCATGGTGTTGCAAAGAGTCAGACTCTGAGCAAATTCACTTTCACTTTCAATTTGGTAATATAGCTTAGGATTATATATCACGTAATCTAAGAAAGAAAAACTTTTTGTCATATGTAATAATCTAGTTGAATCATTTAGAATCATCATTCAGATCAGATCAGTCACTCAGTCATGTCCAACTCTTTGCGACCCCATGAATCGCAGCACGCCAGGCCTCCCTGTCCATCACCAACTCCCGGAGTTCACTCAGACTCATGTCCATCGAGTCAGTGATGCCATCCAGCCATCTCACCCTCTGTCGTCCTCTTCTTCTCTTGTCCCCAATCCCTCTCAGCATCAGGGTCTTTTCCAATGAGTCAACTCTTCGCATGAGGTGGCCAAAGTACTGGAGTTTCAGCTTTAGCATCATTCCTTCCAAAGAAATCCCAGGGCTGGTCTCCTTCAGAATGGACTGGTTGGATCTCCTTGCAGTCCAAGGGACTCTCAAGAGTCTTCTCCAACACCACAGTTCAAAAGCATCAATTCTTTGAACTCAGCTTTCTTTACAGTCCAACTCTCACATCCATACATGACCACAGGAAAAACTATAGCCTTGACTAGACGAACCTTTGTTGGCATAGTAATGTCTCTGCTTTTGAATATGCTGTCTAGGTTGGTCATAACTTTCCTTCCAAGGAGTAAGTGTCTTTTAATTTCATGGCTGCAGTCACCATCTGCAGTGATTTTGGAGCCCAGAAAAATAAAGTCTGACACTGTTTCCACTGTTTCCCCATCTATTTCCCATGAAGTGATGGGACCGGATGCCATGATCTTCATTTTCTGAATGTTGAGCTTTAATCCAACTTTTTCACTCTCCACTTTCACTTTCATCAAGAGGCTTTTGAGTTCCTCTTCACTTTCTGCCAGAAGGGTGGTGTCATCTGCATATCTGAGGTTATTTATATTTCTCCTGGCAATCTTGATTCCAGCTTGTGTTTCTTCCAGTCCAGCGTTTCTCATGATGTACTCTGCATATAAGTTAAATAAGCAGGGTGACAATATACAGCCTTGATGAACTACTTTTCCTATTTGGAACCAGTCTGTTGTTCCATGTCCAGTTCTAACTGTTGCTTCCTGACCTGCATACAAATTTCTCAAGAGGCAGATGAGGTGGTCTGGTATTCCCATCTGTTTCAGAATTTTCCACAGTTTATTGTCATCCACGCAGTCAAAGGCTTTGGCATAGTCAATAAAGCAGAAATAGATGCTTTTCTGAAACTCTCTTGCTTTTTCCATGATCCAGCGGATGTTGGCAATTTGATCTCTGGTTCCTCTGCCTTTTCTAAAACCAGCTTGAATATCTGGAAGTTCACGGTTCACGTATTGCTGAAGCCTGGCTTGGAGAATTTTGAGCATTACTTTGCTAGCGTGTGAGATGAGTGCAATTGCGTGGTAGTTTGAATCATCATTAGGTGATTTCTAACTCTGGTTTGTTCTTTAAAAGTGTTTTAGGATATTTGTGTATTTGTCTTGTGGCTGTTTGTTTTCAAAATGTTTTATTTATATATTCTTTGATATTATATTGATATCATACTAAGTGACAGAAATAAGTATTACTAAATAATTGTTGAAGAATTGAAACACACAGAACTTTAGGGTTTCACTTACAGCTATACAAGATATCTGACTTTAGTCCTGTCTAGTATTATATTATTATTATATTATTATAATTAATCTCATTATTTTGAAAGTGGCCTATTGGAGTCATAACTAGTTTTGGAACTAATAGTCAAAACAATTTAAACAATTTAAAGTTTGGAAAACTCTCAGACTAGCAATATTGAAAGAAATAATAAAAAGGTCTAAGAAACCAATCTGCACTTTCTCTCTGTGGATACATGCATACAAACACACACCAAATACTTTGAATTGTTCTTATTCATCTTTCAAATATCAACATTTTTATGAAGACTTCTCTGACACTTATCTACAAAGATTTTTTTTCCTTTTGCTGTGCTTCATAGTATTCTATCATTATACTATACTTCTTATCATAATTTAAAGTTGATGAAATATCTTTTCCTAGCACTAGTTTTTGAATCAGCTTTATTCAAATTTGTAAAATCAATATCTGGGCTCCTTGTTCTCAAGAAATATAATGAAAAATATGTGTTTATATGGGTGTGTATATATATTAGTTCAGTTCAGTCACTCAGTTGTGCCCAACTCTGTGACCCCATTGACTGCAGGATGCCAGGCTTCCCTGTTCTTTTCTAAATCCTGGAGCTTGCTCAAACTCATGTTCATCGAGTTAGTGATGCCATCCATCATTCTCTGTCATCTCCTTCTCCTCCTGTTTTTAATCCTCAATATTACACAGACATAAATAAATATATGTGTGTTGATGTATATATATATATGGGTGTGTATGTATTTTAGTATATTATTAAATACACTAAATTAAGGTTATTATCTATATTATTTGAGACCAAATAATCCATATATATTAGTGCATTTATGTCACATACTAGATTAATAATTTGTCATGGAACTGTATCTATTCATATCAATAAAAATATTTAAATCCTTTGTGAGATTGGAACACTTTCTCAGAAAGAAAACAATGGAGGTGTAAGAAAAGTTATACCAGAAAACAACAAATTAATAGATATCAAAATGATCTGCCTCAAATATTTTAGAAAATGTAGGAAAGGAAACAGTTAATTATGATAAAATGAAGTAATTGGGTGTTCATTGGTAGGACTGATATTGAAGCTGAAACTCCAATACTTTGGCCACCTGATGCAAAGAGCTGACTCATCTGAAAAGACCCTGATGCTGGGAAAGATTTAGGGCATGAGTAGAAGGGGATGATAGAGGATGAGATGGTTGGATGGCATCACCGACTCAGTGGACATGGGTTTGGGTGGACTCTGGGAGTTGGTGATGGACAGGGAGGTCTGGCATGCTGCGGTTCATGGGGTCACAAAGAGTCGGACATGACTGAGTGACTGAACTGAACTGAACTGAAGTAATTGGTAAATATGTTTAAATTATAAAGTGTAAATGATCTCTTAAGCACAATATTATATGATGTTCTCCTTATATCTGTGAGTCAGTGTATATTCTGTATAAATTTTGGTATGTTCCTGATATGAGATTTTTTAAGAGGAAAAAGAGCATACTACTCACAAACCTCAAAAAAATTCAGTGTAGCAAATACTTTTTTAGAACATATTCACACAGTTGTGCAAAATTTTTAGTGAAAAGGATGGTTATTTTTTTAAATTACCATATGAGGTTTTTGAGGTCATGGATCAGGGACAGAACTATGAGGAAAAGGTAAACAAACACTTGTTAACAGATCTGAGTTGTCAGGAATAAGCAATTATATGATATCGTTACTGCAGTCTGGCCCTACTAGCAAAATATCTGACCTCTTTTACAGGTTTATATTTGTGTTTTCAGTCTGTCTATTCCCAGAATGATATTTTCTTCAAAGTTTGTGTATGCAGCACCCTAACAGTTTTATCATTTTTCTTTTGTTAAATATATGTTCATATCATACATACACAGAACTCTGTATCACAAAGTACATTTTTTTTTTTGTCTTGGGGGATAAAAGTTTGTAGAGTATTGTGGTCCGATCTAATAAGCAGGACAAAAATCCAGAGACACCATTCTTTTCTGTTTTAAATACCTATATCTCCATTGAACTCACATTATAATTATAAAATGAGTTAATTCTTCTAATAATATTTCATTTAATTGTTAAAGTCAACACACAGATTTCCAGGAGATAATGACATACTCTTTAGTTTCATCTTCTGTATACATTATTTCCCTACTATGTGCTTCATATGACTGGAAAAGAAGAAAGACTTTTTTGAAAAAAAAAAAAAAAGAGCATTAAGTTAGCTTTAGAGATAAAAGATGCCATTCATTATAGGTGACAAAAATTCATGATGCTTCTGAAGAATAGTAAGAAATGAGAATTTACTTCACATAAGACCCCCTTTCACTGATTTCTTCATAGTCTGTCTTATTGTACCTTACGAACTAACTCTTAGTCTTATGTATCTAGGTTTCCAATAAACAGAGTAGAAAGTGACTACTCAACCTAAAAGCAAGGAACTAGAAAGTCACATTAAACTGTGGCAAAAAGCAAAATAAAATAAATTTTAAAAATCAGAATATTCATTTGTCCTTAAAGTAGAAAGGAAAAGCTCATCTTGGCAGAACATTTTGCTTTAAGGAACTGACGTTATTGAATGAGATGTTATGACTTGGTTTTCATGAAGATAACAACCAATGATTTCCGACATACTTTAGTTACAGTTACTGTACTCACCTCAGTCTTAAAGTTCTAAAAATCTAGTAACTATTTGCTAATTTCTAAGAAAATAAAAACTTGATTCTAAATTTTAAATAAGGGCAAATAATATTGGTGGTATTGGTTGGTTTAGTTGCTAAGTCCAGTCCGACTCTTCATGACTGTATGCTCTGCAGCCTGTCAGTCTCCTCTGTCTATGGGATTTCCCAGGCAAGAATACTACAGGGAGTTGCCATTTTCTACTCCAGGGGATCCCACGGCTCCTGCATTGGCAGGTAGATTCTTTATCACTGAGCTACCTGGGAAGCATATATATATATATATATGAGTGAGTGAGTGAAAGTTGCTCAGTCGTGTTCGACTCTTTGCGACCCCATGGACTATTTAGTCCATGGAATTCTCCAGGCATGCTGGAGTGGGTAGCCTTTCCCTTCTCCAGGGGATCTTTCCAACCCAGGGATTGAAACTAGGTCTCCTGCATTGCAGGTATTTACCAGCTGAGCCACAGGAGAAGCTCAAGAAAACTGGAGTGGGAAGCCTATTCCTTCTTCAGTGAATCTTCCCACCCAGGAATCAAGCTGGGGCCTCCTGCAGTGCAGGCAGATTCTTTACCAACTCAGATATCAAGGAAGCCCATATATGTGTGTGTGTGTGTGTGTGTATACACATACTTATATACATACTTTTATATATATTTATGTTGTTTGAGAATTATTTACCTTTCATAGAAGCAACTTCTTTCCTCCAGAGAAACTCTGTATTAACAGTGTATGGGAATCCCTTTTTTTCCCAAGTTTATTTAAAATATTATGATATATTCTTGAAAACATTTTATTCTCCACTGAGGCACCATGGTTGATTAGATGTCCTTTCTATTTGATCTGTCTTTATAACCCTAAAGCTCCCTTTGCCTATTTTTTATTATGAAAAAAAAAACCACTGTGTTTATTGAATTATTTGCCTGTTTCAAGTAGGCACTGTAGCATTTTAAAAGGAAAGGCTGAAGTGTTGCACTTAAGATCTTCACTGCTTCAGAGCCAAATGTTGGAAACATGGCAGATTTTGGTTTGTTAACTTAGGTACATACATAAATTGTAGATGCCTCAGATAATGATTCCTGTTACTACTCTAACAAAATGCTGTTGTAGGGTTATTTTTGAAGATTTGCCCTGATCATAAATAATACATGTCCAATATCAAATTATCAGTTCATTCTCTGTATGAAAATAATTTGTGTCACTTTATACTAAGTACATGTAAAATCTGAACACCATACTTGATTCATCCCAAGCATTATTATTTTGAATCACAACTATCTTTAAAATTTCCCATCAGCTGTATTTCTATAATGTTTGGAAACTAATCTAAAACATCATACATGTATATCTTTATTCCTCTAAGAGCCTTACAGCTGTTCTCCTTAAGCACAGAGCTTGTTTTCCATTTAATCTATTATTTGTCATAAAGTCATATCATTTTTCCTTGTAACACTAACTCCCTAATTTAAGATGGCAAACTAAATAAGTATAACATGTCACACTTTAACCCTAAACAACATAAATGGATTAAAATATATTTTAAAAATAAGCAAATTCTGGAATTTAAGAAACCACATTAGCAATTTATGGTAATTTTTATAAATCTTTAAAAGATAGAAGAGATTACATAAAATATTGGGAGAAAATAAGACCAAAAGCTAGTAGGTAAGATTTCCAGGATGTTTTGGATAAACAGTAGAAGTTTGAAAAGGGTGAAAGCTCAGAATTAACTAAGATAGGATCCATTACTGTCAATATATTTAAGGTGATGTGGTCTATTTTCAAAGATAATCCAGTCTCATTATTATGACAATGATTACACAACCCCTACACATTCCCTATTTATAGTAATGTGTATCAGGAGTGAACTTTCACACTGACTATGCAAACACTGGGGTCAGAGAGGCAGGTGGTCATCTCTAAGAAGTTAAACACTGGTAAGCCCAACCAAATCACATACCATCTTTCCTGCATAATTATTAGAGAGGTCTTATGATCAACAGATGCAGTAATCATAATGAGGAAAAAATAATTTGATTATTTATATGAACATGTAAGTTAGAATCACCATTGATTTGATGAATACCAAAACAAGAAAGAAGAGAAAATAAATTAATAAGTGAAAATTCAATACCTAAATAAAGATAATAGAGAAGAGTTTAAAATTAGCACATCTAATAATATAAGAAGGATAAAAGTTGCTTCATTTTCATCAAATACTAGATAGCTGATTATGAGTGCTAAACAGAAACAGACAGAGCTCAGGAAAGCTACAATGCGATAACTGAAACCCCAAACTCAACAGATTTCCTGTGTACCTTAATGGACATAGAGAGAGAGTGATTTAGTAAGCTGGAAAGTAAATGGATGGGTTTTTTTCAGGATAAAATTAAAATACAAAACAAGAGGAGAAATAAGATATTTTGAGGATATTCATAGAAATAGTAATGAGAAATGAATTCATAGAAATGAGAAATGAAAACTGGAACTACAAAAGAAAGATAAGTAGATAAGAGAAAGGATGTCCATTTACTCTTGAAAAATTGGTAGAAAAATGTTTTCTGAGGTAAGTTAATTAAGTTTTGCTATGCCAGAATAAACAATGAACCAAAATACAGAAAATTATTGTATATAAAAAAAGCCAAAAAGAAAAGAAGCTGATAAAAGTAATTTTACTTTTATTCTTTTTTTAAATTTAAATTTACAAAACAGTCTTTTGTATTTTTATTCTTATAATTGTTAACATGCCAATACACAAAATCTCTTAGTTGAGTCCTACTGGGTAACTGTGCTTGGAAATTTATAATTATTTAGATTTACAAAGGTAAAAGGAATTATCTTAACACTTTACTTTTGAGAAGTAGAGAACCAGGGTAAATTAAATTCAAAAGAGATCACGAGACAATAAGTTAATTAAAAGTTAGAGAAGAAAACCAATAAAACTGGAAAAAGGGAAAACAATTAAAAAATTAATAATACTACAGAATGATTCTAAAATAGGGTCAATAAAATTTATAAAACTCTAGCCAAGAATAACAGAGCAAAAAGAGAAAAATTACAAGTCAGCAGTACAAGTCCGTAAAAGAGAAGCTATTATACTGATCTAGTTGATATTAAAAGGATAACAATGGAATAATCCAAAAAGCTCTACATCCACAAATTTTATAACTTAGAAATAGTAGATCATCCTTTAGAAAGGTGCAAACTATCAAAACTCACATGAGAAAAAATAGCCCTATCCTATCAAAAACACTGATTAATAGTTTAAAATGCAAAAAAAAAAAAAAAAAGAAAGAAAGAAAGAAAAAGAAAAGCATCAGGTCCAGCTGGTTTTACTGGTGAATTTTCTTAAATAGTTGTGAAAGAAATAATTTGATCTATAATATCCCTCAGAATATACAAGCAGAAGGTGAGCTCACTAATTATATGACACTGCAATGGCCTCATAATGAAATAAAATAAAGACATTACAAGGAAGGAAAACTAAAGACATATCTTCCATGATCTCCCATGAACATAACTGCAAAACACTTCAATAAAATCTTAGTAAATATATGTTCTATATTTAAAAGTGATTATACACCAGTGGTCGTGTATGGATGTGAGAGTTGGACTGTGAAAAAAGCTGAGTGCCAAAGAATTGATGCTTTTGAACTGTGGTGTTGGAGAAGACTCTTAAGAGTCCCTTGGACTGCAAGGAGATCCAACCAGTCCATTCTAAAGGAGATGAGTCCTGGGTGTTCTTTGGAAGGAATGATGCTAAAGCTGAAACTCCAGTACTTTGGCCACCTCATGTGAAGAGTTGACTCATTGGAAAAGACTCTGATGCTGGGAGGGATTGGGGGCAGGAGGAGAAGGGAACGACAGAGGATGAGATGGCTAAATGGCATCACTGACTCGATGGACATGAGTTTGAGTGAACTCTAGGAGTTGGTGATGGACAGGGAGGCGTGGCGTGCTGCCATTCATGGGGTCGCAAAGAGTCAGACACAACTGAGCGACTGAACTGAACTGAACTGAACTGATACACCATGCCCAAATGGAGTTTATTCTAGGTTTACAAAGCTGGTTCAACATGGGAAATTCAATTAATGAAATCCCGTACAGACTGGACAAGAAAAAATATATATGATCATGTTAATACATAGTTTTCTTTTGCACAAAATCCCAAACAGTTATGTTGTAAACTGAATGTTTATGTCTCTCCCAAATGCATGCATTGAAACTCTGCCCTCCAATGTGGTATTACAGGATCGAGGGCCTTTGGGAAGTAATTCAGTCATGGGGGTGAAGTGAGCTCTATCAGACACCATATCTACTGGAGACTTTAACTTAGATTTCTCAACCACCAGAATTGTGAGAAATAAATTTCTGTGTTTATAAGCCACTCAGTCTATGATATTCTGTTCCATTAGCCCAAATAAACTAAGAGAGTATCCATGACAAAAGTTATCAGTGATTATGGATAGAGGAAACCCTTAAATTATCAAAGATTATTTATAAAATCATACATTTAACAACAAATTTAATAGTGAGAAACTAGGTGCTTTCCTCCAAAGATCATGAACAAAACAAGCTGTCTTCTCTCACTACTCCTAGTTAACACTCAACTAGAATTCATAAATAGGAAAATACAACAAGAAAGCAAATGTATACAGATTGGAAATCAAAAAACAAAAAAGCAGATAAAACTAACCCAAAATTATCTTTATTTGGAGAAGACTCTCAAGAGTCTTCTCCAACACCACAGTTCAAAAGCATCAGTACTTCGGTGCTGAGCCTTCTTCACAGTCCAACTTGTTAGGTAGTTAGAATGGGAAACAGGAGTCCAGAATAGCGGTGGCTAAAAGACAAGGAAGGGAAAAGCCTGCGAAAATAGAACAAAGGAAGGTCCGAGGACCAGAGTAAGGACCTCAGGTAGAACAAACAACACTCCTGGCTAGCCCAATTTACATAGGGTAGGCCCAGGGAGAGGGAAAAACATATAAAAAGAGGAGCCAAAAGGCTGGGGTCTCTCGCTGTCCTGCACTGGCACATTCCCCTACTCTCTTCTCTTCATGTCTGTGGGTTGGCATGCCCTCCCGCCTCAAAGATGGATTTTTCTGCTATTTTCTAAATAAAATAGAGCTGTAACATGAAGCTGTAACACTGATCTGTCTAAGAGCATAACATAATCTGTCCAAGACCCGAGATCTGTGACGCCCCAAGGGCTTTAATGTCCGTCACTCCAAATCTTTTTTGTGATGAGACAGAACTGAGGAGCATACACTCACCTGACAGACTGATAAGCAAATATGTTAATACACAAACATATTAAACACTGTTAATATGCAAGTTCTTCCCAAATTGAGCTATAGATTCAGTATAATCTCAATTAAAATATTAGAAAGCTATTTTGTAGATATTGACAGAACAATTCAATATTTATTTGTAAATAAAATATATAAAATAATCAATATAATACTGGGAAAGTAAAGTAAGTTTGGAGGACCAGTCAATTTCATAACTTACTGTAAAGCTACTGTAATTAAATTTTGGTGTGGCATTGGAAAAAGAATAGATACAATAATTAATGGAATAGAATAGAAATCTGAGAAACAGACCCACACAAATTTGGTCTGTTTCTATATGATAAAGGTACAATGACAATCCAATGGAGAAACGATAACCTAATAAATGATGCTGGGAAAATTAAATGTCCCTACATTAAAAAAAAAAAAAGAATCTAGACACATGCCTAACATCTTTAATGCAAATTGGCCTTCATGTAAAGTGTAAAACTATATAATTTTAAAAGACAACATAGGAGAGAATTTAGGTGGACTAAGGTATGTTGATGAATTTTTAAAATACATTGTGAAAATTTAATGAACGGAAAAAAAATAAGTTGATCTGACCAAAATTCAAATATTTTGTTCTTTAAAAGCTGTAGTTAGAATAGTAAGAACAAAGAGGTGATTAAATACCTTACAGAAATTGTCCAAGGCTCAACCAGAATTATAGCTCAGATTTGCCTGATTTCAAAGTTTTGTCTTCTAACTTATTTTATGTTGTAATAACATATTTAAATATATGTCACAGTTATTTTTTAAAATACGTTGAGCAGTATGTTTTTATTCACTTTGACTCACTTTAGATTTATATTTCAGTAAAGGAAATTAAATCCTTCCCTGGTGGCTCAATGGTAAAGAATCTGCCTGCCAAGCAGAAGACATGGGTTCAGTCCTGGAGTAGGAAATGTCAACCCACTCCAGTATTCTTGTCTGGGAAATCCCATGGGCAGAGCAGACTGGCAGACTACAGTTCTTGGGGTTGCAAAGAGTAGGACACAGCTTAGTGACTAAACAACAACAACAAAGGAAAATAAAAACCATTCTAGGTATTCTAAAAAGAATGAACTTTACAGAGTTAACTAAGAACTTATATAAAATAAACAAGCTAGAGAAGCAAAAGCCAGAGGTTTGGGGCTGCATTTTGTGGTTGAATCTAGCTACCTGAATGACAGAAAATCTCTGTTCCTCCCAAAGGCTAGAGGACTCCAAGAACTCTCTGTCAAGTTTACAGTCAATGTTGCCCTGCAGTTCTACTGCACCCTGCATATAGGCGTACATGTTTCACAAGAAGAGGGATCTATGCCTCACATCTGCCTCTAAATCTCAAAGTCATTGACAGGGTATGCATTTCTCCTGATGTTTTGGCAATAATGTTTATTTTCTACTTGATTTTTATGCATATTTTCTGAATAGTTCAGGTTACTGTGCTCAGCCTGAAAAATATTACTTGCTTCAAATCCATGATTCTCACTGTATCAATACTGCACTATGATTTAAACTTCAAAAGATCTCATAAAGCTTCAGGAGAACATAGATAGTAATGAATAGTATACTGATAGGCCCAAGGAATAGAGACTATTAAGAGGGTAAAGTAAGCAAGAGAGTTTTTCCTTCTAAGGTAAGTATTTTCACTAGCACTGGATAATCATATACATAAACTGGAGACACTTACCATGTTTATTCAGGTAGTAATTAATGGAGATGAGGAATCAACTTTTAAGTTGGCCTTTACTCTGAAACTTTTACTCCATATTCCTTAAGGTAAAACATACTGACTGAGACTCCCTATGGGTTGTATTTGGAGAAGGCAATGGCACCCCACTCCAGTACTCTTGCTTGATAAAACCCACGGACGGAGGCGTCTGGTAGGCTACAGTCTGTGGGGTCTCGAAGAGTCCCACACTACTGAGCGACTTCACTTTCACTTTTCACTTTCCTGCATTGGAGAAGGAAATGGCAGCCCACTCCAGTGTTCTTGCCTGGAGAACCCCAGGGACGGGGGAGCCTGGTGGGCTGCCATCTATGAGGTCACACAGAGTTGGACCGACTGAAGCGACTTAGCAGCAGTAGCAGCAGCAAGGGTTGTATTGTTGTAAGTTAGAGATTATAATGTCTCCAATAATCAAGAACCAATATCAAGGAAAGGATAAATATTGCTGCTCATGTGGCCAAGGATCAAATAGCAAGTTTTCAAATGGTCTAATATTATTTTTAGATTATGTTTCAAATGAACGTTTCTTCCTTAGTTTTTCAAATTATGCATAGAAAAACATCTTGATGTAAAACCTGATAATGCCTCATCAAATTCTATTATGTATTTAATTAAGATATTAATGAGATAACTCTAAAATTGAATGAGAGATTAACTTACTAGCTTATCACTAATAGCCAAAATTATTAGAACTACTGTTCACTTTCTTGCATCACATAGCACTTGGTAAATTTTCACTTACTGTTTAAAATACTCAATTATTTTAGAAATCTCCCTGTATATCTTCTAAGAACCATTAAGAAATGGCTCATTTAACCTTTGTAAAACACAATTTAATTTCAAACATAGCATTTTGCTTATTCTGAAACTGCGATCATTTAACATCCTTCATGTTTAAGTTTAACAGAATCTACTTTATGGAAACAGCTATGTTAAAAATAAAAGACTGGTGTACATAACTTGTTTACAAGTTGTTTCCCTGATGTCAGTTTTACATTTAAATTGAAACATTAACAATGGTGTTACTAAATTCAATTCATATATTTTTAAAAGCAAATTGGTTTAACTAAAGAATTATACCTTGACATCAGTAGAAATTAATGTTTTAAAAATAACGTAAGATTTTTCTTACACTGGGCAAATCTAAGAGATTTTAATAAAAGCAAATCATGGAAATTAGAAACTATAAAATGTATATATATAAATATTCAAGTTAAATTATAAGATTAAAATAGAAGAAACAGAAATATATATAAAAGCTTATTGTTTTTAACATAAATCTAGAAATATGATTTAGAAACAGATTAATAACAATTTATTTTATATTAATTATCTACACAGTTAAGGTGTTTTTTAAATACACAGGGAAAATAATAAGAGAAGAAAACATTCCAACACAATGTAAAGGGTCGAAAATTAAAATTATAAATTATATACAACTTTTGTAATATGCATCTAATAATCTTGACCTTATAAAGCAGAAATCCCACTTCTTGGTATATATTCAGAGAAAATGAAGTTAGGACCTCAAACACATATTTGTACTCTCATTTCCCTTTTAGCATTATTTGTAATGACCAACATATGAATAAAACCTAAATATCCATCAACATACAAATGAAAAATATAATATATGTAATAAATAAATATTTATAAACATATAATGAAATATAATTATTTTTTTCAAAAAGAAGAAAATTTGCCATTTGTAACAACATGGATAAACTTGGAGGACATTATGCTAAGTGAAATATGCTGACAACCAAAGAAAAATATTGTAGGCTTTCCAGGTGGTGCTAGTGGTAAAGAATCTGTCTACCAGTGCAGGACACATAAGAGATGTGAGTTCAGTCCCTGAGTTGGGAAGATTCCCCTGAGGATAGCATGGCAACGTACTCCAGTATTCTTGCCTGAGGAATCCCAAAGACAGAGGAGCCTAGGGGACTACAGTCCATGGGGCTGTGGAGAGTAGGACACGACAGAGCACCTCACCTTACCTTATAAGTGGAAACTAACTCAAACTCACAAAAACAGGAAGTAGGGTGTTGGTTATCAGGGATTGTGGGAGGAAAAAATGAAAAGATGTTGGTCAAGGGGTTCAAAGTTTCAGTTTTTCAAGATGAATTTGTTCTACAGATCTAATATAGAGCAGTTTGACTGTTGGTTATAATAGTGTATTGTGTAACTGAGATTTGCTGAGAGGGTAGGTCATAAATGATAAAGCAAAATAAAGAAAGAAAAAAGGAAAAAAAAGGAAGGATGGAAGGGCAAAAAAGGTAACTGTGAGGTGATCGATATGTTAATTAGCTTGATTCTGACAATTATATCAGATGTGTATATTATAGCCCCATCTTAAATATGTACAATTTTAATTTGCTGTTTATATTTCAATACAGTTGGTAAAAAAATCAAATTAAAAAGTGGTCAAAAGATATGAACAGACAACTCACTAAAGAAGACAGACAGATGGCAAATAAACACATGAGAAGATGCTCACCATCATAAAGCATTTGAGAATTACAAATTTAAACAATGGGATACCATTACACAGCTCTTAGAATATCTAACATCCAAAATACTGACAAGATTGAAGACTTAGGAGGAACTGGAACAACAGAAACTAATTCATTGCTTGTAAGAATGCAAAATGATACAGCCACTTTGGAACATAGTTTGACAATTTCTTTCCAAGTTAAATATAGGCTTGCCATACGGTCCAGTGATTACACACCTAGACTATTACCTGAATGTGCTGAAAATTTATATTCACAAAAACCTGAACACAAATGTTTAAAACATCTTTATTCATAATTGCTAGAAGCTAGAAGCAATCAAGAGGTCCTTCAACAGGTGAATCGATAAACTGTGGTACATCAATACAATAGTACATTATTCAGGGATAAAGATAAAAGAACTATTAAGTCACTAAAATGCACACAGGAACCATAAACACATATTCCTAAGTGAAAGAAGCTCTCCTGAAAAGGTATTTATACTTAGTATGTGATTCCAAATAAATGACACTCTGGAAAAGAGATTGTAAAAGCAGTAAAAATATCCAAGATTGCAAGGAGAGATGTAGGAGGGATGAACAGATACAACACAGGGCATTGTTAAGGCAATGAAACTGTTCTGTACAATACTGTAATGGCAGATACATGACATTATACATTTATCAAAACCAACAGAATGGTAGCCCAACACAAATAATGAACCCTCAAGCTGGAATCAAGATTGCTGGGAGAAATATCAATAACCTCAGATATGTGGATGGCACCACCCTTATGGCAGAAAGTGAAGAGGAACTAAAAAGCCTCTTGATGAAAGTGAAAGAGGAGAGTGAAAAGGTTGGCTTAAAGCTCAACATTCAGAAAACGAAGATCATGGCATCTGGTCCCATCAGTTCATGGGAAATAGATGGGGAAACAGTGGAAACAGTGTCAGACTTTATTGTTTTGGGCTCCAAAATCACTGCAGATGGTGACTGCAGGCATGAAATTAAAAGACACTTGCTTACTCATTGGAAGAAAAGTTATGACAAACTTAGATAGCATATTGAAAAGCAGAGACATTTCTTTGCCAACAAAGGTCCGTCTAGTCAAGGTTATGGTTTTTCTTGTGGTCATGTATGAATGTGAGAGTTGGACTGTGAAGAAGGCTGAGCGCCAAAGAATTGATGGTTTTGAACTGTGGTGTTGGAGAAGACTCTTGAGAGTCCCTTGGACTGCAAGGATATCCAACCAGTCCATTCTAAAGGAGATCAGCCCTGGGATTTCTTTGGAAGGAATGATGCTAAAGCTGAAACTCCAGTACTTTGGCCACCTCATGCTAAGAGTTGACTCATTGGAAAAGACTCTGATGCTGGGAGGGATCAGGGGCAGGAGAAGAAGGGACGACGGAGGATGAGATGGCTGGATGGCATCACTGACTCGATGGATGTAAATTTGAATGAACTCCGGGAGTTGGTGATGGACAGGGAGGCCTGGCATGCTGCTATTCATCGGTTCACAAAGAGTCAGACACGACTGAGAGACTGAACTGAACTGAACTGAACTGAATGTAAATTATGCACTTCAGTCAATAATTATGTATCGATATTTGCTTATCATTTTAACACATGTAGCACACAAGAGCAAGTTGTTAATAAATAGTGGAAATCACAAAGATTCAAAATGAGTATCTGGAAATCTCAGCATTCTCCACTCAATTTTTCTACAAACCAAAAACTACTCTAAAAATGCTTTTAATAATTAAAAAATATATAAAGGAAATGATTCAACTTTGCTGTATATGCATTTTATCCTTAGAATAAAAAGTGAAACTTTTGAAAATGTTAAGAATCAGACCTAATTGGTGACTAAACCAAAGGATGTGACACAACTTGTAGACTTTTTCATTTTGTTCTGACTTCATATTTATGAAGGTCTTGCAGAGCTTGCTTACTGTGTTTTCATCTTTACTGCTTTTGTATTACACACAAATAAATACTCTTATCCTTGTTTATCATTTGCATAACAGGTGCTTTGAAGATTTTCTTTATGTTTTTTCCCTTTAGGTGACAATGAGTTTCCTCTGATTAATCCACATTCTTTTCAATTTTATCTGAAAACTTAAACTAGACATCTGGCTGCTGTTAGGAATGAACCAAAGGCTAATAAATACAGAGCAAAACTGTTTATCTCTTCAAGTGAATTCTGTTAGGTAGTTAAAGTAGGGAATAAGGAGTCCAAAATGGTGGTTGAGAAAAACAGTGACTAGAAAAAAACTGACAAAGCAACAAAGAAAGGGAGAAGCCTGCAGAAAGGGGAAGTCTTGGACTGGAGTGACATACCCAAATAAGCTCCCTTCCCTGATTGGTCTTGAACACATGTGGGTACAAGCCCTAATTTGCTTGGGGAATAACCAATCAAGCCCCCAGAACCACCAAAGGGAAGAGACAAAAGTATAAAAAGGGAAGTCCAAAAGTTGAGACTACCTCTAAGGGGGTTGATCCACTTTCATGTTTCCTGAGTGTATTGCAGGCTACCTTCTCCTGCCTTCTTGAGCTCTAACTAGTCTGCCACGACAATCCTTTGTAAAAACAAGTCAAAGACCTCGAGAAAATACTGCTTGCTGCCTGCTTAGTAAATCCTGCCTGCTTAGCTATAACTAGTCTATCGTTCTAATTCCTTACTACAAGGAAACAAAAACTGAGGGTGAAAAAGTAACCTGACAATTCTATCTAGGATCTTGCCTTCTTGTTAAAATGGTACTTCAAACCAAGTCATCTGTGAGGAAGTAACTGTTCTTATTCAACATATTTGAGCTGGCCCTTCCATACTCTCTTATCCATACCATAAAATTTGTTAAAAGGAGTGTATGCCTATGTGCTCAATCATGTCTGACTCTTTGTGACCCCATGGACTATAGCCTGCTGGTTCCTCTATTCATGGAATTTTCCAGGCAAGAATACTAGGGTAGATTGTCATTTCCTCTGCCAGGGGATCTTCCCAACCCAAGGACTGAACTGGTATCTCTTGTGTCCCCTGCATTGGCAGGTAGATTCTTTACCAACTGCGTCATCTGGGAAGCCCTCCAAAGGCATTTGTCAGTTAGTTAAGGGCTCAAAGAAACAAAATAAACTGGAATTGCTTATAAAACATTTAAGTTTTTGGTGTGTTTTTCTATAACATTTATATACTGATGTTTAAATCCACCTCCGTTGTGGTTTAGATGTTCCGTCATATCTTTACTTGTATGTGTATTTATATTTGCAAGAGAGTGTACTTTTGTGTGAATTTAAAATTTTAAGTGGTTGCTTATCAAAACAAGCACCTAAAACATTCAAAACTATTGACTTTATTCTAGAAAATTTCCTAACGTTACAGCTTCAGTGGCTAGATGCTTTGAGCCCCTAAACTGCAAAAGAGACTTATTCAGCTGGCTATATGGATTACCACTTAGGAGGATATATGAAATCTGAAGTAATAGTAACTATTCTGTCCTTGCTAAGTTCAGCCACTTGGCACACTTATCAGATGTCACTTTCTAGATTAACCATTCTTCTTTAACATGTGAGAATGACCCTTTTTGATTTAACAAAATAGAAATTTAGTCATTGACATGATTAGAAAAAGAGGGGTTTTGGGTGAGAATGACCTGAAACGTTAGATCAATATTTCTTGGACTCTCTCTTTTATCTTTGCTTCTCTCCAAGTATTTATTTCCTACTCTTACTGCACTAATCTGGAATGATAGCTGTAGGAAACTTATGAACATCTCTATAAAATATTATGACTAAAGAGAAAAGATTATGCACTTCAATTTGAAGAATTTCAGGAGAAATTTGAGTCACAGTCTTTTAGACTCATCACTGTATCCAGAAAGGAGAGATTCTCTGACTCCTCTAACTTGATCAAAGGAACTATAACTCATTCAGAATCTTATTACTACGTGTAACCACAAAATTGATAAACTACTGTTTTACCCATAGAGATTTTTGTCTTTAAGATAAAAACTTTGAATTCTGATGAAGTAGAATAAGTACCTTTAGTGAGAGGCACTTTAAGATTCATCCTAGCACTGATTAAGACAAAATTGAATACTCTATACAAAAGACCTAACCTGAATATTGGACAGGTTTATTTTTGAATTGGGTGTACATTGCAATTAAAGAACAGGATTTAAGTACTTGAAACTGAAAACTGTGTAATCAGCTATCCAAATAATAATAATGGTAGCATCCACCTGGTAAAGTTGGCTTCCCATGTAACTCAGTAAATCTGAGTGCCAAATGCAGGAGATGCAGGTAAAGAATCTGCATGGCAATATAGGATATGTAGGAGACCTGGGTTCAACCCCTGGATTGGGAAGATCCCTGGAGGAGGGCACTGCAACTCACTCCAGAATTCTTGCCTGGGAAATCCCATGGACAGAGGAATCTGACAGGCTACAATTCAGTTCAGTTTAACTCAGTTCAGTTGCTCAGTTGTGTCTGACTCTTTGTGACGCCATGGAATGCAGCACACCAGGCCTCCCTGTCCATCACCAACTCCTGGAGTTTACTCAAACTCATCCTTTGTCGTCCCCTTCCCTTCCTGTCTTCAATCTTTTCCAGCATCAGGGTCTTTTCAAATGAATCAGTTCTTTGTATCAGGCGGCCAAAGTATTGGCTATACAGTTCAAGGGGTGGCAAAGAATCAGACATGACTTAGTGACTAAGCATTCATGCTTGCCTGATAAATTGGCAACTATAGTCTTTCTCACTATTTAGCTTTTGGTCCTAATGTTCTAGCACGAGAAAATAATTATTTTGATGAAGAAGTAATGTTAGTGCTCACAGAATTAGAATTTTACCTTTTCTCTTTCTTCATGCAGTATTTGAAATAAATAAAAAAATAGAGATGACTTTGTCAACTGAATTCCAAGAGACTTAGCTATAACTGATAACAAAATGAGGTAAAAATACAATAACCAGTTTTAAGAAATGTATATAACATCAATGTTAATGTGTTAAGAAGTTATATTTTAACTTGAAATGACTCAATTATCTAAAAATGTACTAAAGTCTTGAATTGCACTTTACAAAGAATTTGTATATAAGTAAAATATTTATTTTACTCATATTTTACTCATTAGGAAAATGCATATAGATGTAATAAGAAAGGTTAACTTTCATTGAATTTCATATTTATAAACAGAATTGCCATTTATTTCTATATCTAAGAGAAATTTTCAAAATTCACTCTCAGTAACTTATTCTAAAGTTTAAAATATACTTCAGTTATAAATGAAAAGATCTGTGGAAATATCACTCACTGGATTAAGTTCACTAAACACATATATTTTTGGTTTGCACAGGGTGAAGTGTTATTCAAGGATGTGGAAAATCAGATTTTTTTTTTTCATTTTAGAAAGGGCTTTGTGATACATTAAAGCTACATCTGATAAATACCACATAACTCTTAACATACTGGACACAAAAGAAGTTCTACTGAATTTAATTAAATATTATTAAGCTGATTTATGTAAATAATGCAACTACACATAATTTTTTTTTTTTTTTCCTTCTACTTGCTTGATGTGGTTTATATCACATTCATGAATTTGTTTCATTATTGAAAAATCGAAACTTCTCTGGAGTGACATGGCACACTACAAAGAGTTTTACAATAACTTTCAGAAATCATTAAATATCCAGGACTTGGTACAATTGTAAATCTGCCAGGCTGACCTCATCAACAGAGTTTCTCATTAGCACACAAACAAGTCAAGACTGATTACTGATTCAGGGTTCAGTTCAGTTGCTCAGTCATGTCCAACTCTTTGCGACCCCATGAATCGCAGCACGCCAGGCCTCCCTGTCCATCACCAACTCCCAGAGTTCACTCAGACTCATGTCCATCGACTCAGTGATGCCATCCAGCCATCTCATCCTCTGTCGTCCCCTTCTCCTCCTGCCCCCAATCCCTCCCAGCATCAGAGTCTTTTCCAATGAGTCAACTCTTCG
>NW_011495050.1:11309215-11340294 GCF_000754665.1 Bison bison bison | reverse complement strand
AGTCAACTCTTCGCATGAGGTGGCCAAAGTACTGGAGTTTCAGCCTCAGCATCAGTCCTTCCAATGAACACCCAGGACTGATCTCCTTTAGGATGGACTGGTTGGATCTCCTTGCAGTCCAAGGGACTCTCAAGAGTCTTCTCCAACATCACAGTTCAAAAGCATCAATTCTTTGGCGCTCAGCTTTCTTCACAGTCCAACTCTCACATTCATACATAAGCACTGGAAAAACCATAGCCTTGACTAGATGAACCTTTGTTGGCAAAGCAATGTCTCTGCTTTTCAATATACTATCTAGGTTGGTCATAACTTTCCTTCCAAGGAGTAAGCGTCTTTTAATTTCATGGCTGCAATCACCATCTGCAGTGATTTTGGAGCCCCCCAAAATTTAGACACTGGCAAATGTTACTCTAAGGATGATGACTCAAGGATCTAGATCAAGTGAACTTTCAGCTTCTGAAACAGCATGCCATTACTGAAAACTATAAAATGTATATAAAATTGCAAATGACTGGATATATTTCCCTTTGTCTCCCAATCATTCTAGCCTCACTTAAAAAGATTTCTTTGAAGTTCTGTATTCAATACAGATTTTGATAATGAGAAACTTCTATTCCAAGAATCTAGAGTAATGGATTTATTGCAACTTGTAACTAATTTAAGAATGAACAGAAGACATGAAGTCATTTTTCCAAAGAAGATAAACAGATGGACAACAGGCAAATAAAAAGATGTTCAGCATTGCTAATCATCAAGGAAATGCATATTAAAACCAAAATGAGGTATCACCTCAAACATGTCAGAATGATTATCATTAAAAGGTCTACAAATAACAAATGTTCGTGAGGATGTGGACAAAGGGGAATCCTATTACACTGTTAGTAAGGATGTAAATTAGTGCAACTACTCTGAAAAATTGTATGGAAGGTTTCTCAAAAAGAAAATAAATAAATAAAAATAGAATTACAATATGATCCAGTAGTTCCATTCCTGGATATTTATCTACAGAAAATGAAAACACTAATTCAAAAAGATAAACACATTCAGTGTTCATAGTAGCATTATTTACAATAGTCAAAATAATAATGAATAAAGAGGACATGGTGTATATATATAACATATACAATGGAATAATAACATATACAATGGAATAACAACATGGATGAACCTACTGAGTATTACTCTTAGCAAAATAAGTCAGACAGAGAAATACAAACATTGTTATCACTTACATGTGGAATCTAAAAAAGATAAAACAAATGAACAAATATAACAAAACAGATTCATAGATATAGAGAACAAACTAGTAGTTATCAGTGGCAGAGGGAAAGGGGGCATAATAGGGATGGGGATAAAGGGGTACAAACTTTTATAAAATAAACTACAAGGAGCCAACATTAATCTAGCATTTTGTGATTTTTTTCCTTCACTATTCATGCCAATGAAATGAGATTGAACTCATGTATGGTGTCCCATGTATGGCAGAGGTAGTATCATTAATGACTTCTACCACAATTATTGATAGGTATCTTTTAGTCTTTTCTGTATAATTTGTGTGTCTCATTTATGGGAACAATACTCAATTTTTTCACATAAACAATAAGTCAGTAATTTAGGTAGCTTTCCTGAATAATCAAGAATGGTCTCAATTTGGAGCACACAGCTGAGACATTAGTTCCAGGTTGGTTATTTATAGGATGAGAGTTGTTGTGTGCATACAACAGCAACACTGTTCAAAAAGTGCATGAGGTATTAGTCTGAGGCAAATAGGACCAGGTGTCCTGACCATGAAGGAAATATTTATCCAGCAGAGGCACATGGAAATCTAGGGGAAAGAAAAGACTTTTGTTCATAGCATGAGATCTGAACCGTGGCCAGACATTAACTGGGTACACATTAAACTTGCTATTCATCTTTTCCAGGTGGCAAATATTTGGCCTATTGTCATAGACAGGGTGCTAAATTTAAGCTGCAACCTTTTAGTAACTAAAAAAGTTGCATGATTTTGTTTCCAACATAGGAATACTGATTTTCATATCGGGTTATCAAGATATGCTTTATGTGATCCATTATAAAAGAACTCCGTAAGATGTTACCTGTTACTACACTGTCCTTAACACACAGTCTTCCAAAAAAGTTGAAAGGACCAATGACATTCTTAAATTCATAAAAGTTAAAGAAAATTTTTAAAAATAAAGATAAAAGCCTCTTGATGTTTGACAAATGATTCCTGTGAAATGAAAACAAAAGCCTTTCATTAAAAAAAAACAAAAACTTTCAAAACCCCTTGGGTTCTCTTTATCAAATGTACTCCCATTAGTACTTATGGCATTCTGGTCTACTCCCTCAAGGATATAAAATTTAAGTTCCTATGAACTGGTAACAGGAAGGCCCATGTGTTCAAGAACTTCACTTCTAATACAAGAAATGTGGCAAACCATCTTGAAAGCAGGAATAAGCTATGTAAAATCCAACTCAAGTTGTTCAAGGACCCTTGAGGCTTTGATTGTGTCCCGTCATTTCAGTTTTTCTAGGTTATGTGGTTGATAGGTAACATATGATCTCTCAGGAAACTTCAGCTGTTTTTTTAGCTTCCCTACCAATGGTTACAAATCAATAACCAGTTGTCCATACTGCAATGAGTAGTTTCATGGAGAAATTTAGCTACTATCTTTTGAAATCATTTGATGCCACCAACCAGGTATCTTCAGAGTGTCTTATAAATATTGTTTTATAACAGTCTCTTTGAATTTCTTCAGATAAATTAACCCTTATAGAATCATAATCTTGATTCAACATGATTTATTTTGGCATGGTAATCTGCTAGAGTATTTCTTTTAGCATTCTCTTTATTTCTTTGTGCATGAGCCCCAATCTTTATAACAGTCGCCTCTCTATGAAGTAGGATTGCATCCAAAGTGAAAGTGAAGTCACTCAGTCATGTCTGACTCTTTGTGACCCATGGACTGTAGTTGGCCTGGCTCCTCTGTCCATGGGATTTTCCAGGCAAGAATACGGGAGTGGGTTGCTATTTCCTTCTCCAGGGAATCTTCCTGACCCAGGGATTAAACCTGGGTCTCCCACATTACAGGCAGATTCTTTACCATCTGAATACCACCGGGGAATCCAAGTGCTCCCTTAAACTTACTGTCTATCTTTGCTGAGAATTCCTGCAGAGATGAAAAATCCATTTTTTATCCCAAAGCATTCCAATATCATGTACTACTCTGAAAGCACACCTACTGTCTGCATATATATTTACTCTCCAGACTTTGGATAATTAGCAAGATCTAGTAAATAAGCTCTGTCACCTGGGACGATTTTATTTCAAGTAAACAATTATATTCTAAGTGTGAGTTTAAATTAATGATAGTATATGCTACTTGATATCCTCCAAGTTGTATTTTGAAATACAGTCTATCAACAAATAATTCTAGATCAGGGTTATCAACAGGAGTCTCTATAAATGCAAATAATGTACAGAACATCCCTCAAGGAAGGTAAGGCAAACATGATGTTCCTCTTTGTCTGGTAAAGAGAGGAGAATAAGGATTTAGAATATAGTTGGTCCTCTATGTCTAAGACTTCCCTTGTGGCTCACACGGTAAAGTGTCTGTCTACAACGTGGGAGACCTGGGTTCGATCCCTGGGTCAGGAAGATTTCCTGGAGAAGGAAATGGCAACCCACTCCAGTACTCTTGCCTAGAAAATCCCATGGATGGAGGAGCCTGGTGCTGGCTACTGTCCATGGGGTTCCAAAGAGTCGGACAAGACTGAGCAACTTCATTTTCACTTTCACTTTTCTGTGTCTAAGAGTTTTGCATATGTAGATTCAATCAACAACAGGTTGAAAATATTACAAAAAAAAAAAAAAATCAGAATGGCTCTCCAAAAACAAAACATTAATTTACCACTCACCAACAAATATTTATATAGTATTTACATTGTATTTACAACTACTTACATAGCATTTACATTGTATGAAGTATTATAAACAATCTAGAGGGGATATGCATGTAATGTGCAAATACTATGCTATTTTATGTAAGCGATTTAGTATCTGTGGATTTTGGTACGGTGGAGAGAAGCCTGAAGCCAATTCTTCATAGATACAGAGGGATGAACGTATTGCAGCAGTGAATAAAAAGGTGACAGTAAGAGAGTAACAGAATCTCATAAGAAGTTAATTGGCTGGCTAAAAAAGTGTCGTCTTCAATCAATATTAATGTCTGTACTACACAGGAACCCATGAGTTCAGGCAGGGGAGTAGCAGAAGGGTAGCTCAGCAGAAGTATACTATCAACAGGTTTGGCAGTGACAGGTATTGCCCCAAAACACAGGAGATAAAGAATTCCAACCAGGCCAAGGATGAAACTATTATAAGCAATGGGTTTTTGATGTTTCCCATGAGGTTGAATTAAAAACCTAAGGCATTCAGATTGCTCATGCACAAAGAGAGAAAATGGATTTTAATAGCTAGTTAAATTTAGAGAAGATTGTTGAAGAGACTTCTTTAGGCTACAGAATCTCTGTTCATATTTAGGCTCCCAAAAGAGAGATTCTGTTACTGAAGGCTTGGTTAATTCTCAAAGAGGTATAGCAGACTCAGAAAAATTTGTTACACATTTGTTGAAATAACCAGTTAAACCCATATATTTCCTTCAATTATTGTTTTGTAAGGGTCCTAGGATAAGAATGGATAGTTTTCAGTCCATCAGGAGAGATGTTTTGACCTTCTGAGATATGTCATGACCTAATTAATAGACTAGACCTTGAAGAAATTACATTTATCTTTTCAAAATTTATAAAGTCCCTTTTCTTCTAGGGCTAAGCACAAACAATTAGAATGTTTTTGAAGAACATTCCTCATTGTCTGAACAAATTAAGAGATCATCTACATGTTGCACCATAACTGAATCACAAGCGAATTTAGATTCTTTATGTCTTAATTGAGAACCTAGGAGAAAACAAGAGTGGTCTTCAGTGAACTTCTGGAAATGGATATCCAGGTATATTGTCCTTTCCAGGAGAAGGTGAAAGATATTGATTCTTCTGCTCTAGAGGCATACCAAGATAGAGCAAACATGCAATGAAACAAGTGTCTTATAGGAGGGACTAATTGCTCAGAGGATGCTATTAACTCCTGCTGTCTTTGCTCCATCTTCCTCTGTATAAACATACCACACAGGTGGTAGGTATTTAAATAACCCACAGAGTTTCCCTATTATCCTCAACAGTGATCCTGGACCTCTGATTGGAAATCATTCTTTCGTGCTCTGTGATATCATTCTTGCAAGTTGCCCCAGGAGGAAATGATAAAGACTGCTATTTGGGTTAGGTACTACTACTGAGAAAAGATGGATAATAGGTTTGTTGATAGCCTTGAGGTCTTTAACAAATTGATATCCTCATCCAATTGTTTTATTTACTGGCAGGATGAGAGTGTTACCAGAGCTAGTACTGGATATGAGACCTTTGTATATGTCTTGAAACTACAGATTTGAACCCTTCTTTGCTTCTGGCCTCAGGGATATTGGGAGAAGTTTGGGAATCAATTTTATAGAATCTATTTGAACTTTAGTAGGTTATTCTATCTCTGATGTCATTGGAATTTTTAGTTCAGGAGTGTCAGGTAGAGTAGCAAGATATTTACTTGGGATGTGAATCAAAAATTAAGAAGGCAAAACATATACAGTGCAGACACAATTCTTGTGGATAGAGGAATCCTCTGGAACCATGAGAAACAGCCCCACTGATGTTCATTTAATGTTACAATTCCTTTTGCAAAGAAAGTATCTTCCTATTAAAACTTCCTATTAAATCACAAAGCAGGAAGGACTATTTTCCAGTAAGGGGCTCAGAGGTCACAATTAGGGACAAGAGGGAAAATCTTCAAAATCTGTTTGAAACACCTACCACCTGCTTGTCATGCCTACTCAGAGGAAGGTTGAACAAAGCTGGCAGGCGTTATTGTAGAAAGAATGGCACCTGTATCCACTAGGAGTCAATGAGCTTGACTTTCTCTATTAGTGAGCTTGAGCTGCTGTAATAAAACAGCATAGAGTGACTTAAAAAATAACTTTCTCACAGTTCTGGAAGCTGGGAAGTCCATGATCAAGGTACCAGTGAATTCAGTTTCTGGTGAGAGCTGTCTTCCTGGTTTGCAATTGACCACTTTCTCTCATGCTGTGCGTTGACATGGTTTTTCTCGTTGTATATATGGGATGGCGTGTGATGAGGAGCTGGGAGTGGTAAGGGGAACAGAAAGGGAGAACTCTCTGATGTTTCCTCTTATAAGGACACTAATCCTGTCAGACTGAACCTCATTCTTATAAGTACCTAAACTTTATTGCCTCCTTATAGGTAATTCAAATTTGAATTTGAATTTGTATTTACAAATACAGTTACATTGGGAGTTAGGGCTTCAACATATGGATTGGGCGCACAGTTCAGTGCATCAGTTCAGTTCAATTGCTCAGTCGTGTCCAACTTTTTGTGACCCCTGGACTGCAGCACGCCAGGCTTCCAAGTCCATCACCAACATCCTCCATATTTATAATTAATTCACTTTGAGTATTTAAGGGTAAGGCAGAATATTAGGCACTTTTTCCTTCCCTAGCACACCCCATTGATCTGAAGGATTTTTCTTTGTGCCTTGTCTTTTATTTTAAGATGGGACAATATTTTTCCCACTACCCCTTCTATTGATAATACCTCCAAGGTCCCTGACAATATACAGTTGATTAGGAAGTGGGCCACCTAGTTGGTTGATCTGCAGAGCAACAGGTTTAAGTTCTTAATTTTTTATTCTAATACTCCTTTGAAGTATATTCTATATTCTAGGTGTTTTACTTTAGGTAAATGAGCTATTTTCCATTTTGATTTTTGTTTTCCAACTAGGTCTTTAATTTTAGATTTAAATCCATTGACAAAATTAGGTGAAAGGGCTAATCTGTTATATCAGCATCTCTTTAAACTCCAACCGTTGTCAGAAGAATTTTAATCTATCCTGAAAATTTCCTATAATTTGATTTTTCATCTGTGTGGTTTTATTATGACACAATTTTGTTAGAAATGTTTTGGGCATCATTTTTAGGATAACTTGCTCTACTTTTTTTTTGGGGGGGGGCATGCTACATAGCTTGCAGGATCTCAGCTCCCCAATCAGGGATTGAACCCAGGCTGTGGCAGTGAATGCACCAAGTCCTAACCACTAGACAACCAGGGGACTCTGCTCTATTTTTTCTCTCTTTCCCCCTGCCCCATGATCAGGTTTATTGTAAAAAAGGGATCCTATAGGTTCCTTTTCAAGGCAATCCAATCAACTTCTGCCTTTCAGGATTTAGCAACTGAGGTTCTGACCAATATGTGTACAACTTGATATAGATCCATCTAGTCATGGAGCAGCCTGGTAGGCTGCAGTCCATGGGGTCGCAAAGAGTCAGACACGACTGAGCGACTTCACTTTCACTTTTCACTTTCACGCCTTGGAGGAAATGGCAACCGACTCCAGTGTTCTTGCCTTGAGAATCCCAGGGACGGGGGAGCCTGGTGGGCTGCCGTCTATGGGGTCGCACAGAGTTGGACATGACTGAAGCAGCTTAGCAGCAGCAACAGCAGTCAAAGCTATGGTTTTTCCAGTAGTCATGTATGGATGTGAGAGTTGGACTATAAAGAACGCTGAGCACAGAAGAACTGATGCTTTTGAACTTTGGTGTTAGAGAAGACTCTTCAGAGTCTCCTGGACTGCAAGGAGATCCAATCAGTCCATCCTAAAGGAGATCAGTCCTGGGTGTTCATTTGCAGGACTGATGTTGAACCTGAAACTCCAATGCTTTGGCCACCTGATGTGAAGAGCTGACTCATTTGAAAAGACCCTGATGCTGGGAAAGATTGGGGGCAGGAGGAGAAGGGGACGATGGAGGATGAGATGGTTGGATGGCATCACTGACTCAATGGACATGAGTTTGGGTGAACTCTGGGAGTTGGTGATGGACAGGGAGGCCTCATGGGGTTGCAAAGAGTCAGACACGACTGAGTGACTGAACTGAACTGAACTGATAGTTAATTTTATGTGTAAACTTGACTGGGCTGAATAATCCCAGATAGCTGATAAAACATTATTTCTGGTGGTGTCTATAAGGGTGTTTGAAAAAGAGATTAGCAATTGAGTCAGTAGATTAGATGATCCTCCTCACCAGTGTGAGTGGGCATCATCCAGTATAAAAGCCCAAATGGAGCAAAAAAATAAAGGAAGGCAAATTTACTCTGCCTCAGTCTGGATATCCATTTTGCCCTGCACTCTGAAATCAGTGCTTGTAGTTCTCTGATCTTTGGACTTGAACTGAAATACCACTGGCCTTTCATCTCAGACTAAGACTTACACTTTGGCCCCTCTTGTTCTCAGGCCCTCAGACTTGAAATGAATTACACCAATGAGTATTCTGAACCAATTCCTATAATAAATCTATCTATCTAATCTATCTATCTATCTACCTACCTACCTACCTATCTATCTACAGTGGTAAGATAATTGTTGGAAAAGCCTAGGAAGTCTGCACATGAAAAAAAGGAGTGGCGGGGGGTGGGCAGAGGACCAACAGAGATATAATAGAAGAGAGATTAGAAACATAAAGGGGTAGAGGGAGAGCTTGACACAGGGAGGCAACCTAAGGATGCATAACAACTTTGTTTGATTCAAATGTTCTCCCTACTTACTATTGAAGATCCAAATCATAATTGCTGAAATCATGCTATTTTAGAAAGATAGGTGTGTGATTAGGACTATAATGAGAGCACATATAAGAAGCAGGCATTTTTCCTGGAAGAGAGGATTTCAATTTAGGTAACTCCAGGAAACTGGCAACAGTGGTAAGAAATGTAATTCCTATGGACTTCATGTCCAACTTGAAGGTGATCACCTTTAAATGTAGGCCCCAAAGCTGCGCTCCTCAAACAGGTGGAAAACTTTGATCTTTCTCTGGATCACTGCCAAGTTCTCAGCACAGAAAAAATAATCAAGAGAGAAGGAGAATCTCATCTGGTTTTCTCGATGTCCCATCTAAATAGATGGGTCCAGTGAGAATTGCAAATGCACTGTTCTAGGAGGCTGGCTCCAACAATAGGTTTAAAAGTGCTATGCCTGTGTTCTGCCCTGTGATGCTCCTTTTAGGAGAAACAACACTTAAACATCACAGCACAAAATAGTAATAAAATATAGTCAAAAGGAATTTAGAGGAATTTCCTGCCAAACTGAAAATTAATAGCCAAAGAACTCAATGCAAAGAGGGCAGAGTTCAGATCTGGGGCTGATTTACCACAAGGCTGAGGTCCATGGTGATAAGCAGTGTTGAACACACCTTACAAAAACCTCCAGGAAAACTGTGAAAATAAACAAAGACCACTCAAATGAGAATAAACAAAAGATATTTATTCAGAGCTTGCAACAGAAAGGAAGTCAGCATCCCTTGCAAATGGCAGAGACTCAAAAGCAAGCAGGAAAATGTAAGAGCCTTATGGTGGAAAAAGGGAAGTCCTCAGATATCCCATAATTGCAGATTGCTTACAAAACTGAAGTGGACTAACTACAAGTAGGACATCCTACGCTACTGGTTAAAGGTGCATATTTTGCTTTCTCTTACCAGTCCTAAGTTGGAGGCAGTGAAGCTGGCAGTTACTGACCCACAACAGGCCATTTTGAAATGACTGCTGCAGAGGTGGAGGTTTAGATTCTTGGGTAGATTGCTGCAGAGGTCAAAGTTCAATATTTATGTGGTCTGGGTTTCTACATTAAACCTCTCAAGACCATGGTGGATGGCTAAGTGGTACATTGTGACTGTCTTTTTCTTGTTGAATAGCCTTTTGTTCCTAATTGATAATACATAAAGTACACATTGAGACAATTTTTCTCCTGATCTCTGTGCACTATGCCTGTGTACTAAGTCACGTCTGACTCTGCGAGAGTATGGACTATAGCCCACCAGACTCCTTGCCCATGGGATTATTCAGGCAAGAATAATGGAGTAGGTGGCCATTTCCTTCTCCAGGGGAATTTTCTGACCCAGGGATCAAACCCACATCTCCTGCATCTCCTATACTGGTGTGCATGCTATGTCACTTCAGTCATGTACAACTCTGTGCTACCCTATGGACTGTAGCCCTCCAGGCTCCTCTGTCCCTGGGGATTCTCCAGGCAAGAATACTAGAGTGGAATGCCATTACCTTCTCCATGGGATCTTACCACCAGGGATTGAACCCACAGCTCTAATGTCTCTTGCAGTGGCAGGTGGGTACTTTACCACTAGTGCCACCTGGGAAGCTTATATTGGCAAGTGGATTCTTTACCACTGAGCTACCTGGGAAGTCCCTTTGTATAATATACCAATGTTCAAAGAAACTGAAACCCAGTGATGTATTCCTCAGTATTTTGTGGAAATAGCCCATTCCTCATTATCATGGCATATTTTAGAGGGATAAGTATTATCTTGAGGGTAGGACAGGCTAAAGCAAGATTTATTTAAATATCATGTGGGTTTATGCTCAGTGTTTTGCAGTAAAGCATAGGAAATAATATTTAAATACTGTTGAAAGCAAACTGAGGAAACAATAACAGAATATCTGTATAGAGCTTCTTTGATATTTGAGGGGTCTGATGGGCTAGTTCCTGAATGCAATTGGGGAGTACTAAGGAAAAATGTTGATAGAGTGCTGAGTGATGGTTTTGGTATGTAGGAGAGAATGTGTTTCACAACTGATATGTGATAGGAGTGCTAAGATGTAAAAAGAAAATCATTAAATCCAACTTTTAAATTAGTGAAATCGAGAATTCAGAAAAATGTTCTCTGCGTGTTGTCTCCAAAAGAGACAAACATAGTCCCTGAGCACCAGAGGACATATTAATTTAAAATGCATCATATGTTCCAAGTACTCTACAAGTTGACTTAACAAGATGATTATACTGAAAAAAATAAACAGACAAACCTGAAACTAGATAACAGATCAAATAAACAATAATGGACCTTCCTAACTTCCCTGGTGGCTCAGACAGTAAAGTGTCTGTCTACAATGCGGGAGACCGGGTTCAATCCCTGGGTTGGGAAGACTCCCTGGAGAAGGAAATGGCAATCCACTCCAATACTATTGCCTGGAAAATCCCATGGACAGAGGAGCCTGGTAGGCTACAGTCCATGGGGTCGCAAAGAGTTGGACATGACTGAGCGACTTCACTTACACTTATTGTTGATTTTACTAATATTTTTTTTTAAATTAATTTTATTTTATTTTTAAACTTTACATAATTGTATTAGTTTTGCCAAATATTTTATATTTGGCAAAATTATAAAATACTAATATTTTAATCTTACTAATTTTAACTGAATTCTAATATTTCCTATTGTATCTATACAAATATTGTTAAATTAATTTTATAGACATGTGAAATTACTTAATATTTGAAAAAGAACATTATATAGAGTACAAATTCCTTTAATATTCTATATTTAACTGTTCTAAGAAGAAGACTTTCCTTCAATACTTTTTTGGTTTCCTCTGTACTCAAATATGTACAAGGGTAAATATTTTCTATCTACGTTAATATCACACTCAAGAAAACATTCTCTTTTCTTTAGCTTTTGGTCTATATTCCATTATAAGAAATCCATTTAACTTTGCCCCACATAAACATTATCATAATACATTTAATATATTTTTCAAGTCATTGCTCTTAGTTAATTGTGCAATTTACAGCACTCTAAATGTTTCTGAGTTTTAAATAGTACTCTTCAATACATTAGGAAAACAATTTAACATTTCCAAAGCAATTTTGGTATGCAAGATTCCTCAGATTCAAACAGAACAAATAGCTTAAATAATTATAACACCATTTTAAAAATTCATTTACATAGTGTACCATAAATCCATTTTATTAACTGGCAAGTAGCTCCTGGAATGCTATGGCAAACACAAATTCCTGTGTTTAGTCTCTCAGTTGTGTCTGACTCTTTGCTACCCTATGGATTGTAGCCCACCAGGCTCTTCTATCCATGGGATTTTCTGAGCAAGAATATTGGAGTGGGTTGCCGTTTCCTTCTCCAAGGGATCTTCCAGACCAAGGGATTCAACCAGCATCTCTTGCATGTCCTGCATGGCCAGCGGATTCTTTACCTCTGAGCCATTAGCTTCCCTTATAGAATACTGGGGTAGGTTGCCATGCCCTCCTCCAGGGGATTTTCCCAACCCAGGGATTGAACCCAGGTCTCCCACATTGCAGGTGGATTCTTTACAGTCTGAACCACAGGGAAGCCCAAGAATACTGGAGTGGGTAGCCTATCCATTCTCCAGGGGACCTTCCCAACCCACAAATTGAACCAGGGTCTCTTGCATTGCAAGCAGATTCTTTATCAGCTGAGCTACCAGGGAAAATCAAACATACCTTGAATCAATGGAAAATGGATCATTTTATATTAAAAAGCAACTTTTGCTTGCTATTAAATTTAGATAATCTTGGCTCAAGGGGGCAGTGTACACTGCAGTATATACTGAAGAGTTATAGAATATCCTTAGCCCAACAAGAATTTCTGACTTTTTAGGATAAGATTTCTTTTTTTCCTAAATGTTTTAGAAGATAATAGCATTGTAAAACAGAATATATTTACAAATAATATAATCAATACATGTAACAAATGTGTTCCATTTAAAAAGTGTACAGTGATTACTAAAATGCCTGCTAATACTAAACAGGAAACATAAAATATAAAGGGCATATAAATAATAGATTGAACAAAAAAAGATGAATCCCTAAGCTGGTCTAAAGACCCAACAGAAAAGAATATAACTTATTGAGAGACAGTAAAGCTCATGCTAATATACCATATATATCAAGTTATTTCATAGCTATATCGTACATTAATTAGGAAAGATCAATTAGGGAATGTTTCCAAAGCACTTGTAAATCAATAACTGTGTTGAATGAATCGTCTGAATACAAAGAAAGCTACCATTTGGTGTGGGGTGGGAAAAATCAGGTAATAGATCTCAATTTTAGGATTTCAAAAGCTCTTTTACAGATTGTTTTAGAATTTGTACCAAACATATTTTGAAATGCCCTCTTATACAGTAACTGGTCAAATGATGCCTTTCATAGAAGTGGAAAGAGTCAGGAATGATTCGGCAGCTGAGAAGAAAGTATTTGAAATTACACCATGTGAATACACCATTATCTTTGCCCCTTAATACTAGGTAAGTTTTTTTTGGACAAATTTACACTTTTTTGAAACCTCAGTTTCTAGACTGGCAAATAGAAGCTAAAAATATTTACCTTGAAGAAGTAAAATATTAGGGAAAGTTTAAATATAATTTCTTCTCTCTCAGATCAGATCAGTCACTCAGTCGTGTCCGACTCTTTGCGACCCCATGAATCGCAGCACGCCAGGCCTCCCTGTCCCTCACCAACTCCCGGAGTTCACTCAGACTCACATCCATCAAGTCAGTGATGCCATCCAGCCATCTCATCCTCTGTCGTCCCCTTCTCCTCCTGCCCCTAATCCCTCCCAGCATCAGAGTCTTTTCCAATGAGTCAACTCTTCGCATGAGGTGGCCAAAGTACTGGAGTTTCAGCTTTAGCATCATTCCTTCCAAAGAAATCCCAGGGCTAATCTCCTTCAGAATGGACTGGTTGGCTATGTCTAAATTCCATTAATAGGAAATATATTTAGCATTAACCCATATCTACATATTAGTACCCTGGGGCTGTTTCTTAATAAAGTTCCATAAACTGGGTGGTTTAAACAGTAGAAATTAATTGCTTCACATTTCTGGAGGTTGGAAGTCTGAAATCAAGGTATCATCAGGGTTGGTTCCTTGTGAGGGCTGTGAGGAAGGATCTATCCTCTCTCCTAGTTTCTGGAAGCCTCAGGCATTCTTTGGTTTGTACACGGTGTTCTCAATGTATCTTCACATCAGCTTCCCTCTGCCCATGTCTATCTCTGTGTCCAAATGACCCCAATCAAACAACCCTCTCTTAATCTGACCACCTGAAAAGACCCTAGTTTGAACTAAGTTCATATATACAAGTGTTGAGGGTTAGGATATGCTTTTTGAGACACATAGAAGAATGTGATATATTTCCATTTTCAAAAAATGTTTCTTACTCTGTTTAAATTTAAATGGTATAAAAATGATGTCAATATCTTATATAAGTACATTTAGGTGAAAAGAGAAAAAACACATATAGAGTAATACATACATTTAATTTATTTGTTTTAGCACTTAAATGAAGGTTTTTAGTTATAGTGTAACAAAGTTAAGAAAGGCCAACTATAGAGAGGTTTGTGTGTTAGTTGCTCAGTCATGTCCAACTCTTTGCGACCCCATGGACCGCTCTGTCCATAGAATTCTCAAGGCAAAAATACTGCAGTGGGTTGCCATTTTCTATCTCTACCAATAGAGAGGTATTGTTACTTAATAGTTCATTCCTCCCTCAAAGGCTCACATTTTACCTCCTACATTTGCCTGGCACAGATGGTAACTCAAGGAAAAATGCCCGACATCCACTTCAAATTAGAAACTTCATGTTAGTTTAGCTGCAAGCACCATAAGCAAAATTGAAATCAGTTAGGTTGAAAGTTGCAGTAAGAGTCAAAAGATCATGGCATTACAGAAAGCCAAGACCTAGAAGGGACACTAGAGACTACGAATTCCACGGACCATAAATAAAATATACTATCTTTCTTAAGATCAGAATTTTTTCTTCAGTTTTGAGAAGGAATAAAGGTCTCAAATAATTCAATTTTACTCATGTTCTGATCTCAAATAATTGCCAAATGAAAGGAGACTCGAATTCAGCAAGAAGGAAATCGTATACCTCCAGTGAAGCTTAAAGAATATCTATGAAAGCAATTCAAATAAACTATCTCTTCTTTATGAGGAAATAAGAAAGATATGTTTTATCTTAAAATATGTTCTTGTTAAAATGTGCAGGGTAATAAATGAATAATTTGGAATACCATATTACCTAAGATGTGCATTTTTATGAAAAAGCTATATGAATAAAAAATAGGAAATGTTTATAGTTCTTTTTAAAATTATCAACAGTACTTACCTATGTGTTGTTATTTTTATATCAGAGAAATTCATGTTTTAAAAAATCTTAAATGCCAACTGATCCAAAGTAATTAACAGAAACATTCTACAATATGAATTTCATTGTATCATTCTGTTGACATAAACCCATCTTCAAAATACTTCAAATATTTTTCTTAGATAGCCTCACATAGTAAGGTCAGACATATCTGCACTTTGAAAAAAATATGTAAGACTGAAGGATAGAATGTGGGAATATAATTTCAGCGATATAGCAATGCTGAGCCATGGTGATTGTATGGCATGGCTGTGTGTATTGGTGATTGAGGTGAAGTGAAGATTCAGAACACTGAAAAATATAATTTGTAAAAACATCCATTTTATTAAAGATATTATTTTTTAGAGCAACTGTACATCCACAGCAAAATTGAGATGAATGGACAGGGATTTACCATATATTCCTTGGTCCCACATGATTTACCATATATCCATTACCCCGATCACAGCAGTCCATCTGTAACATTCGATGAACTAACACTGACATATCATAATTGCTCAAAGTCCACAGTTTATATTACTGTTCACTCACAGTGATGTACGTTTTATGGATTTAGACAAATTTATGACATATATCTACCATTATAATACCGTAGAGAGCATTTACAACTATTTACATAAAGTTTATATTTACAATGATTTACATTGCATGTACAGTATATTAGGTATTAAAAGCAAACTAGAGAATATTTAAAGTATATGGGAAGATACACAGAGTTTATATGTAAATACTACACTGTTTTATTAAGGGACTCTCTGGCCTTTAATCCTTCTTGTAAAAAGAGTGAGTTTGGCAATAACAAAGCTCATGACACATCTTCACCAGATGCAAAGAGTGCCCTTGAACACTTTCCCGTTTACTTCTCTGTGAAGACATGGTATCTTAACCCTTAGCCCTCTCACTCACCCCAAAAAAGGAATTTGAACATCTGTAGATTTTTGGCTTCTGATGGGTGTCCTGCAATCAAACTCTTTCAGTTACCAAAGTATGACTGTGGTTGGAATCATACAGTATGTAGCCTTTTCAGATTGCCCTCTTTCACTTAATAAATATTCAGTTGAAATTCCTCCATGTCTTTTCATGGCTTGATAGCCCACTTGGTATTAGCACACAATTATTCTTTTGTCTAGATGTACCACAGTTTATTTATCTATTTACTGACTGAAGAACATTTTGGTTACTTCCAAGTTTAGGCATTTATGAATAGAGATAACATAAACATTTCTGTGCAGGTTTTTGTGTGAATATAAGTTTTCAGTTCCTTCCAGTTAATACTAAGGAGCATGACTGTGGGATTATATGGTAACAGTATGTTTAATTTTGGAAGAAACAAAGTATCTCCCAAAGTGGCTGTATTATTTTGTATTTTCATGAGCAATGAATGCGAGTTCTTGATGCTTCACATCCCCACCAGCACTGGTGTTTCCAGTGTTCCAGATTTTGGATTCTAATACATGTAGTTATTCTAATTCTGGCAGGTCTCATTGCTGCTTTAATTTGTATTTTACTGATAGCATATGTTGTGGATATGCTTATTTGCCATCAGTATATACGCTTGAATAAAATATCTCTTAAAGTTTCTGTTGTTGTTGTCTAGCTGCTCAGTCATGTCGACTCTTTGTGACCCCATGGACTGCAGCACACCAGGCTTCCCTGTCCTTCACCATCTCCCAGAATTTGTTCAAACTCATGTCCATTGAGTCAGTGATGTCATTCAACCATCTCATCCCCTTCTCCTCCTGCCTTCAGTATTTCCCAGCATCAAGGTCTTTTCCAATGAGTCTTCACATCAGGAGGCCCAAGTATTGAAGCTTCAGTTTCAGCATCAGTCCTTCCAATGAATATTCAGGGTTGATTTCCTTTAGGGTTGACTGGTTTGATCTCCTTGCAGTCCAAGGGACTCTCAAGAGTCTTCTCCAGCACCACAGTTTGAAGGCATCAGTTCTCTGGACTCAGCCTTTTTTATTGTCCAGCTCTCACATCTGTACACGACTACTGGAAAAACCATAGCTTTATCTATAAAGACCTTTGTAGGCAAAGTAATGTGTCTGCTTTTCAATACAGTGTCTAGGTTTGTATTTGCTCTTCTGCCAAGGAGCAAGCATCTTTTAATTTCATGGTTTCAGTCACTATCCACAGTGATTTTGGAGCCAAAGAAAATAAATTCTGTACTGTTTCCATTGTTTCCCCATCTATTTGCCATGAAGTGATAGGACTGTATGCCATGATCTTCATTTTTTGAATGTTGAGTCTTAAGCCAGCTCTTTCACTCTCCTCCTTCATCTTCATCAAGAGGCTCTTTAATTCTTCTTCACTTCCTGCCATAAGGGTGGTGTCATCTGCACATATGAGGTTATTTATTTTTCCCTGCAATCTTGATTTCAGCTTGTGCTTCATCTGTCCCAGCATTTCGCATGATGTACTCTCCATATAAGTTAAACAAGCAGGGTGACAATATACAGCCTTGACGTATTCCTTTCCCAATTTGGAAAAAGTCTGTTGTTCCATGTCTGGTTCTAACTGTTGCTTCTTGACCTGAATACAGGTTTCGTAGGAGGCAGGTAGTATGGTCTGGTATTACCATCTCTAAGAATTTCCCACAATTTTGTTGTGATATACCCAGGCAAAGGCTTTAGTGTAGTCAATGAATCAGAAGTAGCTGTTTTTCTGGAATTCTCTAGCTTTTTATATGATTCAATGGATATTGGAAATTTGATTTCTGGTTCCTCTGCCTTTTCTAAATCAAGCTTGTACATCTGGAAGTTCTTGGATCACATACTATTGAAGTCTAGCTTTAAGGATTTTGAGCATACTTTGCTAACAAGTGAAATCAGTGCAACTGTGCCACGGTTTGAACAATTATTTGGCATTGCCCTTCTTTGTGATTGTAATGAAAACTATGGTTTCTGACCCATTTTTTAAATCAGATTTTCAAATGTTTTCATTGTTGAGATGGTTTATATACTAGTTATATGTGCCTGACATACAGGCAGAATGATAGCTGCCATCTAGGAGTCAGGAAGCCAGGAAGTTTAAAATAGCCCTTGAGAAAAAAGAACCTCAGCTTCTTAAGAGTCTTGGGAATATTTTAGAATATTTCATACCATCAGGCAAAAAAACAATTGACCATTGTAGAGATTTTAGGACTAACCAACTTTGTGTCTCTGCCTGAAATTTCACCATTTTTTTCAGTCTTCTCTGAGCAGATAGGCTTCTCTGATGACTCAGTGGGTAAAGAATCCACCTGCAATGCAGGAGATATAGCAGACACTCATTCAATCCCTGGGTTGGGGAAATCCCCTGGAGGAGGAAATGGTAACCCACTCCAGTATTCTTGCCTGAAAAATCCCATGGACAGAGAAGCAAGGGGGGATACAGTCCATGGGGTTGCAAAGAACTGGACATGACTGAGCATGCATATGAAGTACTGAACAGATAAATTCCTGTGTCCTTTACTTAAAGCAAGTTGAGTCTTAACCTTTTTCAGTGCATTGTTGCTGTTTACTCAGTCATGTCCGACTCTTTGCAGCCCCATAGACTGTAGACTTCCCTGTCTTTCACTAACTCCCAGAGCTTGCTCAAATTCAAGTCCATTCAGTCAGTGATGCCATCCAACCATCTCATCCTCTGTCATCCCCTTCTCCTCCTGCCTTTAATCTTTCCCAGCATCAGGGTCTTTTCTAATGTGTTGGTTCTTTCCATCAGGTGGCCAAAGTATTGGAGTTTCAGCTTCAGCATCAGTCTGAAGCTGGGGTAGGACAGAGAATTCCTTTTCTAAAAAGGGAATCAGCCACACAGGCACCTAGATTTTCAGTTTGAGTCAATAATATTTCAATTAATCACCATTATCCTAAAATACTTATAGAATTCTATAACAGATATATACTTCTCATCTCACTATTAATGGATATTGCTGTTATGTACCTTGTCTATCACATTCTCACTCATGCACATTTTCTTTCTTTTACTGCACTTTTGACTACTACCCCCAAAGAAGCCCAATTTGAAGTTTCTATGCCATTTTCATAACTCTTTTCAGATACCTTTTAACTCCTTTACATTTCTCAAATTTGATGACAAAAAGGTTTAACCTGATTTTGAATATTAGATATATGGCAATGAGCAAACTCACAAGATTTCTTATTTCTTTATATTACCAACTCCTTTCCAAATCTCAAATTAGTTGTGATAGAAGTATACAGAAACTTTTGGATATCTCTGTTGACTGGTGACATGATGTTCCCTTTTTATCTACTGTAACCCACCCACCTGGCAATTTCTCCAGAGTCAACTCCTGAATTTATAAAAGTCTTATTCTTGTTAATATCAGAGAAGGCAATGGCACCCCACTCCAGTACTCTTGCCTGGAAAATCCCATGGACGGAGGAGCCTGGTGGGCTGCAGTCCATGGGGTCGCTAAGAGTCGGACATAACTGAGCAACTTCACTTTCACTTGTTAATATATATTTAGTACTCTTTCCTTTCCCACATGTTTCTAGATGTAATTAGCAAAGATTATGCCTTGAATTTTTATCTCAAAATATGGTAGATACACATAGCTTGAGTGAACTGTAAGAAGGAAAAACATCTAATGGGAATAATAATAATAGCCATAAGATAATTATATGGTGGTAAAGCTCAGTTGGTAAAGCATCTGCCTGCAATGCAGGAGACCTGGGTTCAATTTCTGGGTCAGAAAGTTTCTCTGGAGAAGGAAATGGCAACCCACTCCAGTATTCTTGTCTGGAGAATCCCATGGACAGAAGAGCCTGGTGGGCTACAGTTCATGGGATTGCAAAAGTAGGACATGACTTAGTGCTATCTTTAGTATAATAATCAGTGTGATTCTACATACTGCATTTTATTGGCACTCCAAATTGTTTGAGTTACAATATTAGTATCTCAATTTATAGAAAGATAAAAGATCAGAAAGTGTAAGTGATTTTTCCAAAATCATAATAGACAATGAGTTAAATTGAGAACTCAAACATAACTTATCAAACTCTGTGCTTAGGTGTATTTGATGTACATAAAATTCCTTTTCTTGAAAGGTACATGCCATCAGGTAGATATGAGCAACACTGCATAGATTTTTAAAAAAAAAATATAACAAAGTATACTTGATTTGGGAGTGAGGTGTATCAAACTTAGAATTGTGATCTTCATAGGCAGTTATTTAAAGTAGTACTATCTCTTTGCTTTTATAATTTGGGCATCTAATTAGATCCTGGGAGATTTTCCTTGGTTATCTCTAGGACTAAAGTAATAAGAAAAAAAAATGTAATTATTTCTACTCATTTTTTTTGTTATTGTGGCTAAATATAAACCTTTGTGATGTTTTTACTGTTTATTCAATTAAATATAAAAAATTTAAACATTATTCTTATATTTCCTATATTAATAAAAACCCTATTTATGCATGTTATCACTAATATATTAGTGTTATAAATAAGAAGGTTATTCTTAAGATGTCCTCCAAACCATTCTTTTTCTATGATTTATTAGTGGGAATTCAAATCTTGCCCTCAAGCAGATACACTCTTACATTTTTCCCACACTAAGGTAAAACCTGATTCATAGTAAACAGTTTCTATTTTATTTTATTTATTTTGTTTTTGTTTTTTTTTTATTTTTATTTTTTTAAATTTTATTTCACTTTTAAACTTTACAACAAAGCATACCATCTGTGACAGCTCTGTTTTGAACCTCAGAATTATGCTGACATTGCATTACTAAAATGAATGATTTCTGACACAAGAAGTCCCAGGAAAAAGCTGGCTCTTTGTTATCTTGTTTTGTTTCTCTCAGCTACTGAGAAAAACACAATATCAAATGCTATTAACAATCAATTTCTAAAACCTACCATGTTTTTTTGATATCTGTTCAAACTTCCCAAGACTCCCAAAGATTAACAGAAGCTGTTGGCAGAATTCTTTAATTGGGTACTGTACTGAAAAGCATTTGGAACCTATGTGAAAATATCAAAGATATGAAGAATCTTTGGGAAAAAGGTCATACATATCTCTTATTAATTTAACACATCAGTTGTAAGAATGATAGTTTCCAAATAAGATAGTATAACTGAAAGCTTTTCAAGTATGATTAGGAAGAGCAAGAAAAGCATGGAATACAGGTAACTAAAGTGATGGGCAGGGAGGCCTGTCGTGCTGTGATTCATGGGGTCGCAGAGTCAGACACGACTGAGCGACTGAACTGAACTGAAAGATAGGTTAGTTCCCAAAACTACATTTTAGTCAAATGAAATCCTCCCACAATCAAATTATAACAATTTCATATACAGAATGCTTTTTAAATAGAAAACTAAAATTGTCTGATACTAATTTCTGTTTTAAATGTTCTCATTACTGATAATATCTTACAACTTAAAATTTTTTATAGAGTAACTTTATATTAGATTGTTTTTAATTTTGTTCAGGTTTTTATAATGTGTTTTTCATTGTAACTTGACAAAGTAATTTAATAAACCATATTTGGTTTATAAAACTAAACAATTAAATTTAAATGCTTTCTTTCATATTTCAAAATATGAACAGGTTTGCAAGTCCTTTTATATACAGAGTAGCATAAAATATCTCATCTATATTAAAACAAATAAACATAAGTGAATAACAGCTACAGAGAAGATTAAAAATATCAAGTGTACATAAGATATTTAAAATAGAGAAGTTATAGTAAAAATAATAGCCACAGCTGTTCTGCAGCTAGTGCTGCCAAAATATGGAATGAATTCAGCATATATATAAACCTGTGCATATATAATTAAATGTGATAAATATAACTTTTCAAATTCTATTTGCAAACTTTGTAATAATTAAAATACTCCAAATTTAAGTCTTCCTTAGTGTATTTTTCAGTGTCATGTGCATTTAATCAAATCAGTATAAATACATTCATTAAGAATCTATTTTATATACAACCACAGTCTAAGTGGTAAAGGGAAACTAAGGCAGTGAAATTAGATATTTGGTTGCATAAATGAATGAATGAATAAAAATGTTTTGCATCATCAGGAACCACATAATGTTGTTGGAAAGCAAAACTAAACATACACAAGAGAAATTAGATGTGAGATTTCCGAGGGGACAACATAAACATTTCAAAATATTGCCAATATCCCACAATACATATTAAGAATTGTCATGGTCAGAAAAACTTAAAGCCACATTCATATTTTAAAAACTTGAGATTACTTCTCTTGAATTTAATTTATTATGCCTGGGTCCATGGCTTCCATTTGATGTTTGACATTTCCTTCCTTCTTTTCCAATTTAAGCCTTTATCTGAACCACAAAGAATGAACATTCTAGCAGTCCTTGTCAGGAACTAAGTTCAATGATAGAGCAGAGAATCCAATTTCCCGTTGAGGTCTAGAAGCCAAGGGCATGATCAGTTTATTTCCAAAGGGTCAACTTTGAATGGGTGTCCTTTGAGTGGCTTTGCTGAAAGCAGGAACTTATCAGATTTATCAATCTAACACTTCCTTACAAAAGAAAACGGGACAGAAAGTATCTCTCATTCTTACCAACCAAGGTTGATGGTTTTCAAAATACTCTGGCTCTCTCACATATGCTACATTTATATTGAGCTCTTTAAAGGGAAGCTGTAATATATTAACCAGGATCAAATGTCATGTCACCAGCACTGTTTCTATTTCACTATGTTTAAGTTCTCAAATCAAGATCTTAATTGAAAAGAATAGTCATAAACCAAGAAAAGATTAGTTTGGCGGAGGGGGAGATACATTATTGTGTCATCAAAAATATTGAGGCACATTGACAGAAGAGTAGGTAATTGTGGCTAAAGTGACAAAGGTCTGGAGATGGCCAAGTTAACTGGATTGCTAAAAATATATATCTCCAAACACTCGGAAACTGGAATGTCATAAACAACTTTATCTGAAAACTTTCAAAGAAAATCTAGTGGTGAAAGCCAGATTGCACAGGACTGAACAATGAGTACAATGTAAGTAGTGGTAACTTCAAGAAACTCTAAGAATTTTTTAAAAACTTTAGATATGAAAGTGATAATACATACTAAGCAATGGTTAGGTAAGAATGTAGGATTCAAGGACAGTGATTTTATTTTACTTTTTAGGATAATACAGACTTGAATACATAACTATAATGTTGAGTAGATACATAGAGAGGAATACAGTGAAGCATTACTTATGGAAATGGGTTTCTGAGAGTATGGTGTGTAGTCACAGGGAGAAATTGAGAGACTGACATAAAATGGAGAATGAAAATGATGTTTGTTAATGGTGGGGTTGGAGAACATGCTGAGAAGCAGGTGAAAGTCAATTAGAGCATGTAGAATTTCTAATGACATTTTTGCACAATTTTTTACATTTCTCCAGAAGTTTCTTCAGGACTCAGAGTAACTAAAATAAAAAAAAAAAAAATCTAGGAGTTTTTAGCACTGGTCCTAAGTGGCTATGTGAGGAATGAGATCCAATAGTGTACGTAATGACACTGAAGTAGCTACAAAGAAAGAAATTATGTGGTTGACCATCAAACACGAATTAAGTAGAAGAAGAAACCCAGTTAGTTACTAAGATAAAATGATCCTTACTGGAGGGTAAATGCACAAAATGATGAGGTTAAAGAAACATGAAGTAGTACATAGAAGACTTACATGGATACAGAGCCCTGATTGAAGATTTTGATATTGACATTTGTTATATCTGAAAGTGATATCAAAGTTGAATTTTAGCAAAGAAATTGAGCGGTTGAATTTTAGAGCTGTCTCTTCAAGAAAGAAAATCAGATATACCAAAAGAAAATTTCATGCAAAGATGAGCTCGATAAAGGACAGAAATGGTATGGACCTAACAGAAGCAGAAGATATTAAGAAGAGATGGCAAGAATACACAGAAGCACTGTACAAAAAAGATCTTCATGACCCAGATAATCACGATGGTGTGGTCACTGACCTAGAGCCAGACATCTTTGAATGTGAAGTCGAGTGGGCCTTAGAAAGCATCATTAGGAACAAACCCAGTGGAGGTAATGGAATTCCAGTTGAGCTATTTCAAATCCTGAAAGATGATGCTGTGAAAGTGCTGCACTCAATATGCCAGCAAATTTGGAAAACTCAGCAGTGGCCACAGGACTGGAAAAGGTCAGTTTTCATTCCAATCCCAAAGAAAGGCAATGCCAAAAAATGCTCAAACTACCGCACAGTTGCACTCATCTCATGTGCTAGTAAAGTAATGCTCAAAATTCTCCAAGCCAGGCTTCAGCAATATGTGAACCGTGAACTTCCTGATGTTCAAGCTGGTTTTAGAAAAGGCAGAGGAACCAGAGATCAAATTGCCAACATCCACTGGATCATGGCAAAAGCAAGAGAGTTCCAGAAAAACATCTATTTCTGCTTTATTGATTATGCCAAAGCCTTTGACTGTGTGGATCACAATCAACTGTGGAAAATTCTTCAAGAGATGGGAATACCAGACCAGCTGATCTGCCTCTTGAGAAATTTGTATGCAGGTCAGGAAGCAACAGTTAGAACTGGACATGGAACAACAGACTGGTTCCAAATAGGAAAAGGAGTTTACTTACTTTAAAAGTATATATGTAAAAAAAAAAAAAAAAGTATATATGTATATTAAACCAAAATAATAGGATATATATATTTGAAATATATATTTCACAACTTTTTAAAAATAGAAACTAATAATTAACACTGATTATCTCAATTTCTTCTCTCTTCTCCTTATCACCATGACTTTTGCCTATACTGTTTCATTGCAGTACTCCTCACCATCAAATTGTTTTTCAAATAGTTATTTCAAATTGTACTAAAATTAGGAGGATATATATATAATATAGAGCTTCTGCTAGAATATAAACATTTCTGGAAAAGTGTCTATATACAAACTTCATCAAGATCAACAGCTTTAGTTATTAATCCTTCAAATGTCCCAAATTACTTATTAAACTTTTTGCCTGAGCATCCTCATTGAAAATATTTTTTGTATTGATCATATTGAACAGGGCTGGTCACAAAGCAATTTTTGTTTCGCTTTGCTTATTTTTTGGCCATGCCACACAGAATATGGGATCTCAGTTCCCTGACCAGAGATCAAACTTTGTGTACCCTGGTATGGAAGCGTTGAGTCTTAACCACTGTACTGCCAGGAAGTCCCTAGAAAGCAATTAATAATTGTTATTTAATAAGATTTTAGCAACTAACCCAATGCCATTATAATATTAGTATTAAATTAAACATACAGTGATGAGGGGTCTTCCCCGATGGACATAGAAAACCTGCCTGCAGTGCAGGGGCCATGGGAGATGTGGGTTCAGTCCCTGGGTTGGGAAGTTCCCTTGGAGGATAGCATGGCAACCCACTGTAGTAAGTATTCTTGCCTGGAGTATCTCATAGGAAGAAGAGTCTGGCGGGCTACAGTCCACAGGGTTGCAGAGTTGGACACGACTGAAGCCACTGAGCAGGAAAACACAGTGATGAGGAGTCTGGATATAAGGATATTTTTAACTCATACTGGAGAAAAATAAACCTCTTATTTATTACTCTGTCCAAGAAAGAAGGAGAAAGAATGAAAAGTAGAGACAAAGAGAAAGAAGTCTATTGCCAGTTACTTATATTTTTTGTTCATGCCAACAAAATATTCTCAAATTAAGGTACAGACTGAGGACAAAGATCAAATCAAAAGCAATATCACTAAAGTACAGCCTACTGGCATGGACCAAAACAAAAATGTTTTCATGGCACCCTTTGTTAAAATCTGTGAACAAATTAAGAAAATTCCTAACAGATCTTATCAGCCAGAAAAAACAAAAAAAATTTCTAGAAAGATTAAGTGCATTCTAATGCACCTGTAATTAAGTCTAGAGAATCATGTCTGAACAAATAATTTTAGTCTGACTTTTGAACCATGGATCAGAATAGAACCACATAGTAAAAAAAATCACAAGCTTATAGACATGGTTGTACTGACAAAGTGATGACAGATCAGATTGAAAGAGAGTGAGAAACTTTATTATGAAAAAGACTTCTGCTCCCCAACAGTTTATATTCAGGAAGTAGGCTGGTAAATCACTGCAGATGGTGACTGCAGCCATGAAATTAAAAGACGCTTACTCCTTGGAAGAAAAGTTATGACCAACCTAGATAGCATATTCAAAAGCAGAGACATTACTTTGCCAACAAAGGTCCGTCTAGTCAAGGCTATGGTTTTTCCAGTGGTCATGTATGGATGTGAGAGTTGGACTGTGAAGAAAGCTGAGCACCAAAGAATTGATGCTTTTGAGCTGTGGTGTTGGAGAAGACTCTTGAGAGTCCCTTGGACTACAAGGAGATCCAACCAGTCCATTCTAAGGGAGATCAGTCCTGGGTGTTCATTGGAAGGACTGATGCTAAAGCTGAAACTCCAATACTTTGGCCACCTGATGCGAAGAGCTGACTCATTTGAAGAGACCCTGATCCCGGGAAAGATTGAGGGCAGGAGGAGAAGGGGATGACAAAGGATGAGATGGCTGGATAGCATCACTGACTCGATGGACGTAAGTCTGAGTGAACTCTGGGAGTTGGTGATGGACAGGGAGGCCTGGCATGCTGTGATTCATGGGGTCACAAAGAGTCGGACACGACTGAGCGACTGAACTGAACTGAGGCTGGTAAAGTAGTTGAGCTATTAAAAAGGGGATATAGTCTACAATGGCTTTTGCAGAAGTGACCAAGAAGAGTAGAAAACTTTAGACCTTACAGAGGAATAATTGAGACCCTTGGCAACATACTGGGGAACAAATTCCAAGAAGCAGACTCGAGGCATAATCAGGAAATAATACATGTCTACTGTGAAGGAGAAACGGATACCATTTTCCCAGCAAGATTTCCTAAATATGAACCATTAGCTGCTCTGTAACTTTCATTCTTACCTTTTTAAATGAGCGTTGCTTACAGTTATCCTGTTTCTGCTCCATTATTACATGTGTTTAGCAAATAACTAGTCTTTTCATAGATCTTCAGATCATGAAGACTCATATCCAGCCCTAATGTAGAACATGGTATGTTGGACTTCAAGCATAATTATTAATACTATCAGTGGATGAGATTTTGGAGACATAGGTATGATTCAATATAGTTTGCATATGGGAGAGATATGAAGAATTGTAAACAAGTATATAAATGTAATATATTGAATTATTATGATTATATACTGTATTATTAATCTTTTCTTATCACTGTATCCATGGTCTTTGCCATGCTGTTTTATATTTCCTCCCACAAAAGGAATAGAGTAATTCTTCCTCAAACTTGAGTTTGATCTCAACTGTGAGACTATTTCAGCTAAAGAAAACGTTGGTGGAAGTTACATGTATTAGTTTAAACCCTAGGCTTTAAGCAGCATGGCATGTTTTTTCCACAATGACAATGCCATAGGAAAAGCTTCTCCTGGGTATCCGCTGTCCCTTCCACCTGGGTCTTAAAATAAATATTCATGATGTATGTGTGTGTTTGTGTCTTCCTTACATACTTAAAACATACTTAAATGACAGAGTTCAACATGCATTGAGGAGCCATGCCTGGAGGTGATGTAGCTAGTCCTGCACCCAGCTGAGCCCAGCATGGATCCAAAGATCTGCAGTAGACCTGGGGAACAATCAGGGTGATTCAATATCTGTTTTTCTAAACTATGTAATTTGTAGTGGTTTGTGATGGAGACATATAACACTGTCAAATCTAGGTGCTGGCAAATTCAATTGCTGATAAAGAGTGGCCTCCTGCTTTATTAGAAGGTTTTTTTTTTTTTTTTTTTTCTGTGTCCTCACATAGTAGAAGGGGGAAAGGGAGATATCTGTGGTCTCCTTTATAAAGACTAATCCTATTCATGGGAACTTCAGCCTCATGACCTAATCACCTTCCAAAGGCCCACCTTTAAGTACAGTCACACTGGGAATTAGATTTCAATAATGGAGAGACATAAACATTTAGTCCATAGCAGCACATAACATGCATCTGTATTTGAATTGTTCTTTAAGGTTTAATAACAAGGGAAATTTTATGCTTTAATGATTTTTCTTAACTTGTTAAGCACAATGTTTAATTGTATTAAATGTCCCTTTTCTCTTTTGCTATAGAAAACATTTTATAAAAGAATGTGTACATAATAATAATAATTTTTGATGATATTTGAAGAGCTAATCACAATTATAAGAAATGCATGAGTGATTATTTTCTGGAGAGGGATTACAGTGAGTAATGGTGAGACATCAAATGGATTCTTGGTGATACTGACAGCCAAGCTCAACAAGGAGGCTCACTGAGACTCACAGAGTTTAAAGAACAGTTAATAAGTTCTCCTTCTCTGACCTTGGACTATAACATTGGATACCAATGGCTTTCCAAATGACAGAATATTCTATAGTAATATAAAGAGTAGAAATGCCAGAAGACCTACAAAGGACTCTTTCCATGTAGCATCTACTAAAGGGTAAACATCTGAGTGGAGATTTTGGCAGCCTTGTGGTGATGGTAAAAAGGAAAAACACATGAATTTCAGAAACTCTCTTGAATTTCAGAACTATCCAATGAGGAGATGCCTTGATTAATTCTTTAGACTTTCAATAGAAAATTCTAAAATACTGTGCCTTGTAAGCAATAGATAAAAGAAAACCACACTTGACTAGACCAAGGTGACCTTCCTGTCTTATACTTACCAGTAGGTAAATATAGTGAACACTTTTAACAGTTATGTTAGTAAAGTTTCAGACAGGACATATAGAATGGGGCTGAAGCAACAGTTTAGGAAATATAGGCCAAGACTTTTGAAAAACTGATAACAACCATCAAATCATATATTAAACAATCTATGTAAATATTAAAAAATATTACAAAATCACATTTAAAAACATAATAGTAAATTGCTGGAACCAATAGAAAAAATGACAAGATTAGCTACAAAAAAAAAAAAAGAAAGAAAGAAAAGAGAGCAAAAAGGAAAGACAAATGTACATCTCCCAATATGTTAAAAGAGAAACAATGATACTGAGACATGATTTTAAAAATAAAACATAAAAAAATGGAAGCCTGAAGAAAAAGCTCTGGTAAAGAAATCTATATGAGATATTCCAACTAAAAAGGCACAAAAATAAAACCAGAATGGAAAAGACTCGAAACCATTAACATCATTATCAGAAGGTCAAGAATCTGTAACAAAAAAGGAGGGAGGGAATCCTAAAATACCCAAAGAACTTAGTTCTGTAAAAGACACTGAAGGAAAAATGCAAGCAAGTATATTAAGAAGGCAGGAGGAGAAGGGGGTGACAGAGGATGCAATGGTTGGATGGCGTCATGGACTCAATGGACGTGAGTTTGAGTAAGCTCTGAGAGTTGGTGATGGACAGGGAAGCCAGGCGTGCTGCAATCCATGGGGTCGAAAAGAGTCAGGACATGATGGAGCAACTGAACTGAGCTGATATTAAGAAGTGCATCCAATAATCCTGTGCACTACTGGTTCCCAGGTGGTAGAATGGTAAAGAATCTGCCTGTCAATGCAAGTGATGCAAGAGACATGGCTTCAATCCCTGGAACTGGGAAGATCCCTTGGAGTAGGAAATGTCAATTTACTTCATTATTCTTGCCTGGAAAATCCTATGGACAAAGGACTTAGGCAGGATACAGTCCACAGGGTCCCAAAGAGTCAGACACAACTGAGTGTGCACACGCATGTACACACACACACCCACCCACACACAGACACACGTCAGTTATACCCAGAAAGGAAGAGAAGAAACAAATATGGTGGAAAGTGAACAACATCAACAATTTTGACTGAAGTTTTCTATTTTAATCTCAGTCCCCTTTCCTGCTTTGCCACTCACCTACATCCTCTTCCAGGATGGAAGCATCTCACTCTGGATCTCCTAAAGTACTTTCTTTTGATTGCTGTGCTTCAGTGAACCTTACACTTTCCTTTCTATTACTTGGGTATTTGCCTCACCTCTTTGACCATGTTTTAATCACCTTTGTATCTTCTTTAACTGCTTAATAAATATTTGACATAAAATAATAATAATAAAGAGTATACAATGTTAGAACATAATGAAAAATCATGGTAACTGAAAATGAGGGCCATCCCCTTACTAAACTGCTTTTTTAAAATAATTCAACAGAGATTTTTAACTACTGCAGTCTAACAATCTGAGAGTTTTTTGAAACAATGTAGAGTTTAATTGAAAGAGACCTTTTCTCTAATTTACATAAGTAGTACAGACTTGTTAACTAAATTCAACATTTCCCTTGAAGCAATCCTTACAAAGCAACAGAGACATTAGTAGATTTTATATGAAGATTTAAATTCTAGTTTTCTAGTGTTTTTTTTCCACAAATGTAAAATAAAATCAAATAAACCATTCATGTAGTTAATTAAAGCTTTCTTTTAATATATCAAAGAAAGCAGTATTTGAGGAGATCAAAGGAAATTTTATAAAATTTTGTCAAAAGCTAACTTGTTTAAAGTTGCTTTTTCTCTTAAATTGCCCACATCTTCAAAAAGGTATATCATATGGAGGTTTCTGAAGGAGTGAACAGAAGTTCACATACCATATATTTACTTGGATATCAAATAGTCTGGAAGTTGAGGACCCAAACTGGAGGTTAAATAATGTAACTATCAGTTCAGTTCAGTTCAGTCGCTCAGTCGTGACCGACTCTTTGCGACCCCATGAATCGCAGCACACCAGGCCTCCCCGTCCATCACCAACTCCCAGAGTTCACTCAGACTCACATCCATCAAGTCAGTGATGCCATCTAGCCATCTCATCCTCTGTCGTCCCCTTCTCCTCCTGCCCCCAATCCCTCCCAGCATCAGAGTCTTTTCCAACGAGTCAACTCTTCACATGAGGTGGCCAAAGTACTGGAGTTTCAGCTTCAGCACCATTCCCTCCAAAGGAATCCC
>NW_011495050.1:11308536-11308774 GCF_000754665.1 Bison bison bison | reverse complement strand
CACTTTCTGCCATAAGGGTGGTGTCATCTGCATATCTGAGGTTATTGATATTTCTCCCGGCAATCTTGATTCCAGCTTGTGTTTCTTCCAGTCCAGCGTTTCTCAAAATGTATTCTGCATATATGTTAAATAAGCAGGGTGATAATATACAGCCTTGACGAACTCCTTTTCCTATTTTGAACCAGTCTGTTGTTCCATGTCCAGTTCTAACTGTTGCTTCCTGACCGGCATACAAATT
>NW_011495050.1:11300748-11308436 GCF_000754665.1 Bison bison bison | reverse complement strand
GGTGGTCTGGTATTCCCATCTCTTTCAGAATTTTCCACGGTTTATTGTGATCCACACAGTCAAAGGCTTTGGCATAGTCAATAAGGCAGAAATAGATGTTTTTCTCGAACTCTCTTGCTTTTTCCATGATCCAGTGGATATTGGCAATTTGATCTCTGATTCCTCTGCCTTTTCTAAAACCAGCTTGAACATCTGGAATTCATGGTTCACGTATTGCTGAAGCCTGGCTTGGAGAATTTTGAGCATTACACTACTAGCATGTGAGATGAGTGCAATTGTGCAGTAGTTTGAGCATTCTTTGGCATTGACTTTCTTTGGCATTGGAATGAAAACTGACCTATAATGTAACTATAATATCCTTAATTACATATTTCTATTACTCTTTTTGGTCTTGTTTTCCTTTACCTCTGTTTATCCTCCCTTGATCAAATTACCTATCATCTATTTATCTATCTATCTATCTATCCATCCTCTACTTGTGCTTATCCTTCTTGTAACTTCAAATCTATATGTAATGAGGCAGAAACAAACAAAAAAAAAAAACTCAAAAAAATGCTTTAGTCTTAAGTGTTTAATGAGAAATTTATATGGACCTTTCAAAATCTTTTCCATTAATATGGTTTCAAAGTATAACAATGCAATAACAGAATTCATTGAAGTTTGTTATAATTAAAAATGTCTTGATCTCATTATATTCTTCTGAATACACTGTACTCAGGATGCTAAGACCAACTTTTGGTTATGTTAGGGATGATAAGCATGTGTGTGTGCGTGTGTGTGCTGAGTCTCTTCAGTCGTGTCCCATACTCTGTGACCCTACAAACAGTAGCCCACCAGCCTCCTCTGTCTATGGAATTCTCCAGGCAAGAACACTGGAGTCGCTTGCCATTTCCTTCTCCAGGGGAATCTTCCCAGCCGAGGGATCAAACATGTGTCTCCTGAGTTTCTCACATTACAGGCAGATTCTTTACCACTGAGCCTCAGTAGAAGCCTTAGGGATGATGATCTCATGTAAATGAACATTGATTTGTAAATATCATGTAAAAACAGATGTAGCAAAATTTCCCAATTAATTGCAATCATCTTTGAAAGAGAATGATGATTACAGTTTAGTTTTTCAACTAAAGAATACTTTAATATAAATGATGCTACCTTCCTAAAAGTTAAAGTAAGAAATTAACATAAACTAATATACTAATCGACACCAAATCAGTCATTCAGGCTTCTTAGGTAATCTATAAGATTTGTTTTACTTGAATTACTATCAATAAATATGTGAATAAGAATAAAATCTTGAAAACCTGTTCTTTAAGCCAGTTAATGTTAAAACGAAATGTTAAAAACTGCATATAGTTGACAAATTCAATTTAATGAGATAATAAAAATATTTGAATTATACCTTTTATGGATGATATAATCACAAAATACAATATGGAATTGGAAGTTTTCCCCAAAAAGCTTGCTAATACAGTAAAATATATTACATACTCTCCTTTCACTTGAACAAGGCCATTAAGAAGCAGTGATTCTATGCTTAGAATTTTCTGAATATCTAATGTGTGCCACCATGTTCGTCTCTTGTGGTAATTTCTATAATGTCAGCTTTTTTTTTCTTTATTTCTTCCTTTTCTCCTTTCCTTCTCTCTCCCTCCCTCCCTTATTCCCTTCTTGGTCCACTGTATAGTAGTATTCCATTATCTTACAACTTCTGGTGCTTTTTTTTTTTTTTAATCTACCAGATAGTTTTTGTAATTTAATTGCTGTATTTACAACAATTATCTTAAAGTCATTCATGATATGATTCATATTAAAGTCAGTCTTGATATAGTTAGATTAGTATCTATAATATTATTTGTAACTATTTTCAGTGTACTATCTTTGTTTTTTTGTGTTTCATTTTTTGTGTTCTACTGGTTTCTGGCCTTATCTGGTTTTAACTGAGCAATTTTTTAGATTTCATTTTCTCTTATCTCAAGACATATTGAGTATATTTAATCATTTTTTTAGTGATTGACCTAGAGTTTGCTATACACATTTATAAACTAATCAAAACCTACTTTCAAATGACATAGTGCTTCATGAGTTGTGAAGGCACGTTACAGCAGAATGCTCTCATTTCTTATAATACTGTTGTCATTTTTATTGCTTATTTATAATCTATCTACAATATATTATTATTATTATTATTTTGAACAAAATTTTCTCTGTTAGACCAGTTTAGAGTTAGAAAAATGAAAACTTTCTCTTTACTTTCATTTATTCCTCTTTAAATGCTCTCCCCTTTTTATGTGCATCTGAGTTTCTGATCTTATCATTGTTCAAAGAACTTTTAACATTTTTTGCAAGGCAAGTATACTCTCAATAAATCCTCTCAATTTAGTTTTTCTGACAGTTTTTATTTCTCCTTTACTTTTGAAGAATAGTTTTGATGGATACAGAAATCTAAGTAGTTCTTTTTTCAATACTTTTTAACTAATACAGGAAGGGATGGATAATTGAAATACATTTATTGACATTTCTAAATTATTTGTCACTACAGAGTAACAGTGTAAACCATTGGAATGGCCATTTTTTATATCATTTTAAATCCTGCTGTCATGGAAAGCCTAGAGCCATTCCTTTTTTCCAGTGTTTACTTGTCAGTTTTTAGCTCAGTCCAAAGATGGGCAAAATTCATCATTGTTCTGTTCCAGAGTCATTTGGTGCTTGTGAAGTATTATGTTATTGTTTCAGTTTGGATAGATTTGCAATGCTTGCATTTTGTTTGAGACTGTAGTTGAACTGAATCCCCAAATGCAAAGTAAAAAAGTCAGCAAAACCTGACAAGTTTTCCCTAGCTTTGGGTTGAAATAGGTAAAGTCAGAAAATTTTCAAATCAAATTTGGAAAAGTGAAAAATAGCCTAAGGGCAATAAAACCCTTAACTAAAAGAGTAGTTGGAGGTATCATCACAAAATTTGGGGCAACATTGAGTTATACACTGAGTACACAGAATATCAAATGTTCCCTAATATAAGAATTGAATGTCACTCATTTTATGCTCTTCCATTTTCATTGCACTGTTCAACACATATTTTTGCCTGCCACAAAGATGAGTCAAAACAAACTGTTGTGGTACAGAATATGCCTACCCACTTGTTTTCCAATAACAAATACATTCTCTTCATAAACTTTTCTATTCTTAGTTCATTTTTAAAATGATGCATGACTTAGTCAAAATTCTCAGAAGTCTTAAGTTAGTGGAAATCTATATTCCAAAATAGTTATCGAAAAACATATTTGTTACATACTATCTCTTTTAGATTTAATACTAGTCTGCTACTGTTATAGAACTAATCAAAAAATAAACAGAAATAGCAAAACTATGAACAGTCCCATAGCTATGAAAACTTTTCTAATTTATCCCTGCACCAATTTTTGATCTGCTGTCAGGATAGCTCAGACCCATTCTCACAATAATAGGAGAGAAGCAGGAGAGAGAGCAAAAATATGTAAGTCCTTTTGTGGCTTAACAGGTCCTGGCAACATGTCATTTTCACCTCATTCTTTTGGCTAATGCATATCTCATACATGCAACTCAAAAAGCCAAGCTGGAATTAAGGGGTAAGAAAATAGATTCCAGTTCTCTATGGTAGAAGAATAAAAGTCATAGTTCAAAAGGTGAGAATACTGGAAGGGGTGCAGAATTGGGTTCATTTTTTTGCAATCAATCTACCAGAGCAATCTAGGAACAAAATTGCAAAGGGAGAATATAAAATCAAACTTCAAATACTACTATACAGTGGACCAAGAGCATTTAATTCAGGAGGAAATAGTATACTATATCTCAATAACACATATCCCAAAATGGAGCCTAGTAAAGTAATACAGTTTCATAAAATCACACAAATGCAGGAACTTTTTCAATACTTGAATGGTATTCTAGCATACCTTTCCTCTCCTTTGTCATTTCCCAAATTTATCTTATTAAGTACACAAAAGCAGGAATGGTGAACCATTTGAGTTTTTGAAGACTAATCAGAAGTAATATTATTTGCTTGACATTTATTCACTTATTCACTAACTTGGAAAATTGTTATATACTTAGTTAAAGGGAGATGAAAGAGGATAGAGTTAGAATATACTTGGAACCACTAGCATCTAGTACTTTTGTAGAAGAGATCTAAAAAGAAAAAAATTACAAGAATTCAAAATAGAAGGTGAAGAACACAGGTAAAAATCAGCATCATTTGATTGAGCCTAGAATTCACTGATCAGGAAATGTAAACAAGTTATTGGATTCACTTACTCTCAATATCCTATGGAAAGACAGACTTTCACCTGGATGAAACTGGATACACCATGAAATGGACCTTGGTAAGAGGGAGAATGTTTGTAAACAGAAAAGTCAGCCTATGTTTTCACATGAAAGCATTTGAGCTCAGACACTAGCAGTCTATAGATATTATTGGGAATGGCCACTGTTCAACATTTGAAACCTTAGGGTAGTTCACTTTGGTCCAAGCTCCCTGCTATGTGGAAGAGAATCCCATTTTCTTTTTTTTTCTGAGAATCCCATTTTCTAGCTAGCTAGTTTTCAAGCAATCTGGGGAATTCTCTGAGTAAATTACCAACAAATTATTTTTGTCTTTTTATAGTAGAAAAATATTAAAGAAATTATATAAAGCAGAAATTATCCTTTATATCAACTCCTATATAGGAATAATAATAAACATGTTGTAGGTAATAATAAACATATCAGAATAATATTTTTCTCAGAACTTGTGCTTTGTCAGGCTTTGCACATACGGAATTTTCAAAAGCCAAATCTTCTAGATGTATATTATCTCCCCTATTTCAAGAGTGGGGAAATTAAGACTATATAATTTCCAAGCATCTCAAAATCAGCAAATGAAAGTTGAGATCCAAACCCTCATATTTATAAACTCTAAATAAAAATGATTACCACCCTAAGATCTCATGGATACGGAAGATACCATGCCCAAATTTGTACCACAGAGAGATACAAGTATAGTTCCTGTTATATTTCTTATTAAATAAAATGTTACCAAGATGAATTTCAGTAAAGAAAATGACAGAAGTTCCTTTATTGACTGAACTGATATACTGCAAGATAAAGAAATATAATTGGGAATATAATTTTAAGAAAGAAAAAAAAAACAACAGAAGGTGAGAGATGACTATAATTAGTTATATCTAAATTCCTTTTCAGTATTATCTGGTCTAGTAAAATAATTATTTTCAAAGCATATGTGATAGTTCAGCCATCCAGATATTTTTCATACATTATACCTCCCAACCATTCCACTTCCTATCTTATTATTAATATTATCCACATGAATATGAATGGCATAAGTTGATATCATATCAGTATAGAACCTGGTAGTGAAATGAACTGGTTGAAAGAGAGCTTCCAAAATGATTTTTGTCATGTAATAAAAAGGATTTCAAAGTAATCACTCAAAATGATCTGCTGTTGTTCAGGATGGAGTAACAGAACACTTTTGCTCACCAAAAATATAAAAATGGACAAAACATAAAAACCACTAGTTTTCAGATATTGGGCATTGAAGAGTGAAAAGTAATGATACATGAGAGAGGGTAAGCAAATTAAGATCAATGTTTGTCCCACTTCATTGCCTGGAAAGAGTTCCCAGACCACAGTGGAATCAAGGGAAAAGCCTAGAGGTCCTCACTGGGTTGAAGAGACCAGCCTGGGTTATAGAGCCTAAGGCAGCTTGAGTTGTAGGGAATAGTACTGGAGAGGAGAGAGTAGCACAGAGGAAGATCTAAGGGATCTACAGAGGGTACTCCTTAACTCTTCACCTACATTCGGGTTAGCTAATGCCTGTGATGAAACACGGGAAAACACGACCGGAAATGAGTCGAGAGAACAATACCTAGTGCTTTCCTCTGGTTTTGAAAGAGTTCCTGTTTACCAGCCAATGTAGTCACCACCTAATCCATAGGGCAAATGAGTAGAGTTCCAAGATGGGTACCCCCCTCAGTACCAGGTCAATGTGGGCTCAGTCGCATCTGACTCTTTGCAGCTCCAGGGACTGCAGCCTGCCAGGCTCCTCTGTCCATGGGTTTTTTCCAGGCAAGAATACTGGAATGGGTTGTCACTTTCTGCTTCAAGAGATCTTCCTGACCCAGGGATCAAATTCTCATCTCTCATGTCTCTTGCCATCGGCAGGGGGATTCTTTACCACTGGCGGCATATGGGAAGCCTTTAGAGCCAGGTCAAAATTAACCCTAAATTAAAGGCTACTCTGTTCCCATGTAAAAATCTTAAAAACAAGCCTCAAGAAAATCAAACATAATCACATCTCATAGCAAAGATCAGGAATTTGTATAGTGACTTAGCACTTAGCATAGCAAGATTAGGATGTAGACATCTGCAGGGGGCATTATTCTGTCAGTCAACTCCAGCACCTTTTCTTCCAGGCAAAGTAATCATTTGGATATAGTTGACAACATGCTCCCCACTTGGAGGATTTCATGTTACTCTTCTCTCCTTCAGTGCCACTGTAGACAGCAGCTGAACTGCTTCAGCAGTCCACTTCGAACTGGTGTGAGCATAGTGTATAAAACAGGTTCAATTTATTTCCCTCCCCTAATCACCAGTCTTAGAGAACTCCTTACTTGGCAATATGCAGGTACAGAAGGCAAGGTGGTAGATCATGGTGGCAAGAGGATAGACCATGAGAGTCTGAGCCTGCCCACTTAACTTATTTATTACTTCCCAGTGTATTCCAGCCAAACTACACATAGACTTGCACGTGCACACACACACACATATAATCATTATTTTATCACCTATGTATTTTATCTAACTTAAAATTGATAGACAATGCCTGCTGCACATTATGGCTTGGTGCCTCATGATGGCAGTTCAGGTTTTAGGATCACTTGGTGCCCCATTATTAGGAATTCAATCTTTGGCAGGGTTTTGTATCATGAGCCTAATGTATCGTAGACTCTGTGTGGTAGGGTGATTTACACTGCTGTGTAGACATGCTGCAGAGGTTTCATTTGCTCTGAACCTCTCTCACTCTTAGCAGGAAATGGGTCAGAATAGCATTATGCTAAGTGAAATAAGCCGGAGAAGGCAATGGCACTCCACTCCAGTACTCTGGCCTAGAAAATCCCATGGACAGAGGAGCCTGATGGGCTGCAGTCCATGGGGTCACTAGGAGTCGGACACAACTGACCGACTTCCCTTTCACTCTTCACTTTCCTGCATTGGAGAAGGAAATGGCAACCCACTCCAGTGTTCTTGCCTGGATAATCCCAGGGATGGGGGAGCCTGGTGGGCTGCTGTCTCTGGGGTCCCAGAGTTGGACATGACTGAAGCGACTTAGCAGCAGCAAGTGAGTTACAGAATAACAAATACTGCATGATTCCACTTAAATGAGGTATCTAAAGTAGTCAAACTCATAGAAGCAGAGAATACAATAGTTGTTGCCAAAGACTGAGGGGTGGAGGAGTTGGGGAATTATTATTTAAAAGATATAAAGTTGTAATAGTGCTGGATGGACAAGTTCTAGACATCTGTTGTAAAATATAATGCCTACAAATAAAGATAAAGTATTGTGCAATAAACTGTGGAAAATTCTGAAAGAGATGGGAATACCAGACCACCTGATCTGCCTCTTGAGAAATTTGTATGCAGGTCAGGAAGCAACA
>NW_011495050.1:11300154-11300648 GCF_000754665.1 Bison bison bison | reverse complement strand
AAAAAAAGAAAACTGTTAAGGTCAGAGAATAGATTGATAAAGTTATTCTATTCCCTCCTTTTTCTTTTTTGAAAATATGGAACACATAGTTTTGTGATGACCTCAATAAAGATCCTTTTTCAATCAAAAAAAAAAAAAAATATAAATGATGCTACCTTCCTAAAAGTTAAAGTAAGAAATTAACATAAACTAATATACTAATCGACATCAAATCAGTCATTCAGGCTTCTTAGGTAATCTATAAGATTTGTTTTACTTGAATTACTATCAATAAATATGTGAATAAGAATAAAATCTTGAAAACCTGTTCTTTAAGCCAGTTAATGTTAAAACGAAATGTTAAAAACTGCATATAGTTGACAAATTCAATTTAATGAGATAATAAAAATATTTGAATTATACCTTTTATGGATGATATAATCACAAAATACAATATGGAATTGGAAGTTTTCCCCAAAAAGCTTGCTAATACAGTAAAATATATTACATACTCT
>NW_011495050.1:11291271-11300023 GCF_000754665.1 Bison bison bison | reverse complement strand
AGATGGCTGGATGGCATCACTGACTCGATGGATGTGAGTCTCACTGAACTCCGGGAGTTGGTGATGGACAGGGAGGCCTGGTGTGCTGCGATTCATGGGGTCGCAAAGAGTCGGACACGACTGAGCAACTGATCTGATCTGATCTGATTGTGCACTTCAAAACTTGTTAAGGGGTAGTTCTCTTGTTAAGTGTTCTTACCACAAAAAATAAAAAACAACCAAACAAAAATTCAAAGGGACACAAGAAAACTCTGGGAAGTGTTGGACATGTCTATCTCCTTGATATTGGTGATGGTAGTGTGGATCTATGCACATCACCAAACTCATCAAAATGAAACCATTAAATATGTTCAGTTGTTTGTACATCAATTATACCTTAATAGAGCTGTTCAAAAAGTTAAAATAAAAACTCAACCAAGAAGCTGAATTTGTTCCCAATTTTCTACTAAAAATAAGGTGTCTTATTGTATGAATTGCTCATTGTCCTTTCATTTGCATGAAATCGTCCTAAATAATATTTCCTAGCATTAATTAATTATTTGATATTTGCCCTTTCTGCTAGCAGTAGTATTCAACTTTGAATAGGTAGTATTCCATAGTGTGGTAGGATGGTGAGCTCTCTATGGAGAGCGATCTAGCATGAAAAAAGACTGTGATTAATGTTACCTTAAAGCTTTCAGGTGTAAGCAAAATGACACTTGAGAAGCATGCATGAACATAGATTGACCAATCATTTCTCTCTGGTTACTTAGCTGAATGCTATTCCAAATATAGGTCTTATGACTGAGACAACTGTTGACAGAAATAATCAGCATTTGCTTGGGGACACAAGCAAGGGGAAGGGGAGAAGTCGTATCAACAGAACATTAATCTGAGTGGATCCTGTCCATCAAAAAGGGGCCAGAAGTCTTTGTCCTACCAACTGAAGAGCCATCAGAATAAAAGATGACACACACATTTGAAATTCCTTCTAATGTTTGAGGCTGATGCTCACTAACCTTTCTTTGTATTCATTTGGTCTGGTGACCAGCTTTATGTTTGTCTGTTCTCAAGTTCTGATCAGGATAAGGGATGTCTCTGCCTTCATGCCAAAGCTTTTACATCTTCCTACCACTACTGTGTTCTACCTTTCTTCTTTTTAAGGTTTTAGCCCTGTCTCCTGCCTCTGCTTCCTAAACATACACATATTCTTTAATTTACCCTTTAAATTTAATTTAAATTTAGCAGTTTAGAGAGCTGCCTGAGAGGTAGCCACTCAGTTACAAGTCATATGCACTCTTTTAGTTTTATATCTGAAAGCTTTAGGTGGGATTTATTAAATATTTCTTCTTAAATCGCTATTTGACATCACTTAGCAAAAATTTTGTATATTTATTGGTTCATCTTCTACCTAGGTAATTCTTTCTTCTTTGACACCCTTGCCCTTATGTTCAGATGTTTTCCAAGCCTCTATTTTTTTCAGATTTTCTCTTTTTCCTCATGAAAATTCCATCTGCTCTGAGAGTCTTCTCTGATATATATCACCAATCTAGATTAGGACTCTCAAATATGCTAATACAATACCTATCTTGACTTCTAAGCAATTACCACAAATGTATTTCAATTGTCTGTTCACTTATCTACATTCTCTATTTTACAGTAGAACTCCTGATAGCCTACAAGGTCTATCTATTTCAGTTCTACACTTGCAATATCTAACTCAGAGCTCAGAGGAGAGCAGGTGATCAAATATTTCTAAATGACTTAATCAATGGATATAAGTTCTATTCAGAAGACATAGAAAGCCACAATAACCATTAGGATCCCTCTCCAATGTTCTGTTCTCATCTTTTAAAATATTTTCTGTCTATTTTATAAAACTATGTTTAAGACAGTCCCACTATTTTTTACCCAAACCAACACTGTTCCCCAGGCCATCATATCTCTGAGCAGATGATTCATTTTGTGGAATCTGGTCTCCCTTCTCTATGCGTGTGATAATACTATAGATAAGATCTCATGTCCTTATTTCATGAACTAGTGCAACAGTGTATATTCTGGCCATTGCACTGTCAACATATCTTTCTCATGTGTAAATCCTCCTCAGGTAACATCGTAACTTTCTAAGCCACAGTCACGCTCATAATACGCATAAGTCTCAAAATCTTCCATATTCTCTTTACAAATTTCAAGGTATCCAGGTTGTATATAGGGGCTTCCCTCATAACTCAGTTGGCAAAGAATCTGCCTGCAATGCAGGAGACACTGGTTCGATTCATGGGTCAGGAAGATCCACTGGAGAAGGGATAGGCTACCCACTTCAGGATTCTTAGGCTTCCCTTGTGGTTCAGCTGGTAGAGAATCCATCTGCAATGCGGGAGACCTGCAATGCAGGAGACATGGATTTGATCCCTGGGTTGGGAAGGTCCCCTGGAGAAGGGAAAGGCTACCTACTCCAGTATTCTGGCCTGGAGAATTACATGGACTATATAGTCCATGGGGTTGCAAAGAGTTGGACACAACTGAGCAACTTTCACTTTCACTTTTCAGGTTGTATATAATGTGCTTCGACCTGGTCTCTGTGTATTTCTCCTCACAATTCCAGAACAGGAAGAGTTTGGTAATGGAGATGGTACTAATTTTGGTAACAAGAATAAACTCTATGGACTTTGTTCTCCAACTATACATATACGTATTTGTAAACTTTGGTCAATCTCTTACTTGTCAGTGGCTTGGCTTTTTTCTATAAAAATAAGATAATGTCATTTCTATTCCAGATTGTGTGTGTGTGTGTGTCCAAAGAACATTTGATAATGCATGTAAAGCACTTGGAAAAGTGTTTATCGCATACTGTCTGCTGTTCTTACGTCCACCCATGATCTTAACAAGCTGAACCATTCCTCTATCCACCTACTATACTGTGCTTTAGACACTGCATAGGGAAACAGACTGTTTCTAAGTCTGTACTGATTCATACAACTATCTAAATGGAAACATGAATGTTTCTAAATTCTCCATTGTTCCCCTTTAGGAAGCTTTAAGCTTCTCCTGAAAGTTGTCTGCACTGTCTACCTGTTTCCTCCTCACTTTTTCCCATTCCCTCTTAAATCTGCTCCAATCTGGCCTTTGCCTCCAGTACTCACCAAACTACTCTTCTCCAGGTCACCAATGATAAGAAATATTTCACATAAAATACTTAAAACATGGTACAGTATGACTCTGTATCCAAGAGCTCTTAGCTTTATAGGGAATGCAACAGAATTCCCAAAAAATTTTAAGTAATGAGGGTACAGTAAGGTCTCTTGGCCTTGAAGTACTTGAGTGAAATAAGGCAATCAGACTCAATGTAGTGCACATTCTGTGTTATCCAGGAATTGATATATTTTTCATGAAGATTGTAAAAAACCTGAGTTATTTGATAGCTATTCAAAATTTTATGCATTCTTTCATAGCAGACTTTAACAATGATAAAACAGGAACCTTTTTCATCTATCATATGATAGCATAAAGTTTTCTTTTTCACATTGTGCTCTATCAGCCTTGAAGTAGATAGTGTTTACTCAGATTGAATGAAAATTGAGCAATTTTGTATGAAATTTGATGATTGTTGATAGCTATGAAGAATGATGATACAAGCTCCATATTGCAACATCTCCAAATGGCAAAATATTTGCAGTATTTGTACAAATAAGTAAACCTATCCTTCTGTGTCAGTAAGAGTCCAAAGCTTTCTGTCTGTGAGAAAAATTGCTTTCAGACAAAATTAAATTTCCAATATTTTTAATACAAGGAGATATTTCATTAAGTTAATACAATGTAAATGCCAAATGCAGGAACTTCTCCCAACCTTTTTCTCTGAAATGTTCTGGGTCTTAATTTATAAAGGTGACTGAGTGATGACATGGAGAGGTCAATGAATTGAAAGAAAATTTTAATGTTCATAGTTGCCCTAGAAACAAGAGGCGTAGCTCCAAACATAGGGTCACAGCAGGAACGCCAAATTTGGGTTAAGGATTAGAAACAGGATAAAGCAATAGCTTTAGGCTAGAGCTTTATTAGGGTTTACACAGGTTAAAAAGGGCAGGGTGACTGAGGGTGGTCTTGTCTGAATAGTATCAGTAGGCTAGACAGTGGTGGTCCCTAGTCGCCCAGTGCCTGGCCCAGAGATGACTAAGATAGAGAAATATTACCTCCTAGGGTACCAGAACCAGAGGAGGTTTGTCTCTGTACTGGTTAGTTTGCATATCAAAGACATGTTTCCTGAGTCATGCTGTCTGGAAGAATTGATTAACTGGTTCACCCAGGGAGGAGCAATCTGTACCTAAACTGAAAGTTCTTTTGTTTTTGTTTTTGTTTTGGGGTTGTTTTTTTTAAAGATGTCAAAACATCATAATATACAGAAAATTAAAATTTTTAAAAATGATGAATACTCATAACTATTCATACCTGTAACACAGGCAATTATCTGTTTTTACATGCTTTAACAGACCTGTCTTGGCAGTATATAAAACAAGGTTTCAGGGACTAAGAAATAGATTTATTGGACTTGGGAAAATTGAAGTAGATGAAGAACTATTAAGGGTCCTTTGGAAGAAATAGATTCCACTTCAGGGAATGCAATAGGACACTGTCCTAAATTGGTTCATCCTTGGGGTGTTGAATGGGTAATCAGAGAGAAACAATGCCCTGACTGTAACCGTTCCATGTGGCTCTCACTATCCTAAAGTAACCACAGTAAGGCATTTCTGCTATAATTCAGTGCACCAGCCAAAAATTTCAGTAGCTTATTGGGTTAAATTTTCAAGTAGAACATTAAAAAATATAATGAATCAATTAGCCATTTCTGCCACAAAATAAAAGGAATAGAAGGAAGTTACTTTGGTTTAGAATATTACAACCCTGAATATCCATTGGAAGGACTGATGCAGAAACTGAAGCTCCAATACTTTGGCCACCTAATGCGAAGAGCCAACTCATTGGAAAAAACCCTGATGCTGGGAAAGATTGAAGGCAGGAGGAGAAAGGGATGACAGAGGATGAAATGCTTGTATGGCATCACCAACTCAATAGACATGAGTTTGAGCAAACTCTGGGAGATGGCGAAGAACAAGGAGGCCTGGTATGCTACAGTCCTTGGGATCACAAAGAGTTGGACACAACATAGCTACTGAACAACACCAACAATTACTTATAGAGGAAGTGTCGTACCTTCTAGTAAGTCAGCACTGACACTACCTTTCTGAATTATTTTTATTCATACAATTATTTTCCTTAAGTCATGGTCATACTGAGTAACTATATATTTCTGTGATCTTCTATTTAATAGATGCCTTTATCACTAGATTACAGAGTTCCTAGGGCCATAACCTCCTTTCACTTTCCATAGTGCAAAGCAATGCTTAGTATATGTCTACATGATCTATCTATCCATCTATTATTTATCTATAACAGACTTTCTGATTTTTCATTGTTCAACTTTAGCATGCCATCCCTGATAACCTTGGAACACAGTGATAAACTGTGTTCCAATGAAACTGTTGTAAGATAAATATTGACTTTCTATTTTCTTATTTTTTTGGCCCCATCAGAAAAATAAAAATTAAAACTTTTGAATAATTGTTTTCAATGTTGTTTTCAGCCCAATGCTGTCTTCAGTGTTTTTGTACTCCTTTGTATAAAATTGAAAATGCTGATTTGAATGATGTCTTTTCAGCATCTAGATACAGTATGCTCAAGGAAAAGAAGATCTGGGGAAAATAAAGGCAATTTTATGTTATATATATGTCAATAGATGCTACCATTGCACTGTGACAACCCTCTATGTTCTGGTAACAAAGGATAGTCTTCATTCTTTGCTCCATCCTCCTACTAGAGAATGCCCAAGTATGAATTAAGTAAATACAGTTTGGGAGATACACACCACACATGATTTTTCTCTGCTCTTGTAATAGAGATGAAAAGTTAAATTTTCAAAGAAGAACATTTCCTGTTGATGTTGAATATATTGCTGCTACCCTTATAGCTGAAATATAACCAGGCTGACAATGTTGCTTGTAATTATTCTAAACCTCTTAGGAATCAAATTGTGTCCAATACTGAATAAAATTTAAAAAAAAAACAAAAACAAAAATAAAAAGCCCACATCAGATTTATTTCTCCTGTTTGCTTTATACATACTGTTTGGCTCTTAAAGTATTTAAAATTTCATCTACGTTTTAAATTTTACCATAGAAATTTACAAATATATATATAAAGCCACTCAACAATGTTGTATGAACTATTTATAAGAAAAATCCCATTAGGTTATGAAACTGGGAACTAAAACTTTAAATACAAAGAAAGAATACACAATCATTACAAATAGTTTTCTCTTCTGTGTTAGTGAATACATCCAATTTATGTGCCATTGTATTAAAAGGTCACATTCCTGGTTCCTTCATTTCCTTTTCTTCTAATTCTTGATAAGATTAATTTTTGATTTATAGTTCACTTCTTTCTGAACAATCCTATTGACTGGCTTCTAATTAGTGATTTGTGCTACCATTAGTGAAATTCATTACTATTTCTACTGTTTTTAAATGATGCTTAAATAGAAATTTTTCTGAATTTATCTATACCTTGAGCACCCCATTCCGAGCTATTATTCCTACTGCTAAACCTTAACTGACAGCATACTTGTGAGGGACTTGTTTTAACAGAGTGAACAAAAATGTATTATATACTCTTTCCTGTTTCAGTTTTTACAGAACCTACCTCTATTGTTCAAATTAGTATACTTATTCTTTTTTAAAAGAAAATTTCTTCTTTTAATTTCACATAATGTAATAGGTCAGTGGTGAAAAGTAGAGATGGGAAAATAACTTTTCTTTCAGTTAATACAATATCAGACCATATAAAATGACATCTAGACTTTGCATTAACTCAGGGTTCTTTCACTGTCACCAATATGCTGTAACTGATAAAACAGATAATTTTCTTCCTTGGAAAGGATATACTCAAAAAGCCAATGACAAGAGTCACCATAGCAGTGGTTGCTACCTGCTGACCATGCTCAAGTGTCCATTATGTACATCTGCACCCTCTCTCTCTCTCTATCTCTCTCTCTTCCCACAGAGTCTTAGTTCCTCGGGGTACTCTTAGCAAAAATGTGCTTCGGTGGCATATGGATTTTCTTGAATTAAGTTAAGAAAAAAGTGACCAATACAAGTGGAACACTCTGACTCTGACTCTTCTTTCTGTCTTACTGAAAGTAGGAAATAAATTTCTCATGTGAAAGGTGCTTTGGTGCTTAATTAGTGAAGAATCTAAACAGAGTTTGGAGTTGGAATAGTAAATTAAAGAAGTAACAAGGTGTACTAAAGCAACAAGGCTTTTGACCCAAATTCCCTATCTCTAGTGCTGAGTGTTGTTTTACCCCCAACCCCAAACTCTGTTTAGATTCTGCACTAATTAAGCACCAAAGCCTAAGTTTCTTTGTCCTGTCAATTCTTCATACATTTATTGTTTCTTCATCTAAAAAGTATAAAAGTTGCCTGCTTTGGCCTCTTCTTAGATCTCATATGAGACTTCATGTGCATGAATTAGAAATTGATGCTGGGAAAGATTGAGGGAAAGAGGAGAAGGGGCGACAGAGGATGAGAAGGTTGGATGGCATCATTGACTCAATGGACATGAGTTTGAGCAAACTCAGGGAGATAGTTGAAGGACAGGGAAGCCTGACATGGTGCAATTCATGGGACTGCAAAGAGTTGGACACAATTTAGTGACTGAACAACAACAACAATGCATTAAGGTTCAAAATGATTTTATTTTCTTCTAAAACAGGCATGATTTTTGGAACCCGATATATTTTCAATCAACAAGTCTTATAAATGTATATCCCTAATGAACTCAATATCAGAATCTGCAAACTTTCTGAAATAATGTGAAAGTTTTGATGCTAGTCACAAATTTTATTTGAAATCCTAGGAATAGTTATTTTGCTCATTTTATGAATCTGAAGGCACTAAAAGCATATCACTTAAAGCATCACTACGAACAAAGCTAGTGGAGCTGATGGAATTCCAGTTGAGCTATTTCAAATCCTAAACGAATATGCTGTGAAAGTGCTACACTCAATACGCCAGCAAATTTGGAAAACTCAGCAGTGGCCACAGGACTGGAAAAGGTCAGTTTTTATTCCAATCCCAAAGAAAGTCAATGCCAAAGAATGCTCAAACTACCACACAATTGCACTCATCTCACATGCTAGTAAAGTAATGCTCGAAATTCTCCAAGTCAGGCTTCAACAGTACGTGAACCGTGAAATTCCAAAAGTTCAAGCTGCATTTAGAAAAGGCAGAGGAACCAGAGATCTAATTGCCAACATCCACTGGACCATGGAAAAAGCAAGAGAGTTCCAGAAAAACATCTGCTGCTGCTACTGCTAAGTTGCTTCAGTCCTGTCCGACTCTGTGCGACTGCATAGACGGCAGCCCATCAGGCTCCACCGTCCCTGGGATTCTCCAGGCAAGAACACTGGGGTGGGTTGCCATTTCCTTCTCCAATGCATGAAAGTTAAAAGGGAAAGTCAAGTTGCTCAGTCGTGTCCGACTCTTAGAGACCCCATGGACTGCAGCCCACCAGGCTCCTCCGTCTATGGGATTTTCCAGGCAAGAGTACTGGAGTGGGGTGTCATTATTGACTACACCAAAGCCTTTGACTGTTTGGATAACAGCAAACTGTGGAAAATTCTGAAAGAGATGGGAATGAAAGTGGAAAGTGAAAGTGAAGT
>NW_011495050.1:11277506-11291171 GCF_000754665.1 Bison bison bison | reverse complement strand
TTGACTACACCAAAGCCTTTGACTGTTTGGATAACAGCAAACTGTGGAAAATTCTGAAAGAGATGGGAATGCCAGACCCCTGACCTGCCTCTTGAGAACCCTCTCAAGAAACCACAGTTTCTTGAGAAACTGTGGTCAGGAAGCCACAGCTAGAACTAGACACGGAACAACAGACTGGTTCCAAATAGGAAAAGGAGTACATCAAGGCTGTGTATTGTCACTTTGCTTATTTAACTTATATGCAGAGTACATCATGAGAAACGCTGGGCTGGAAGAAGCACAAGCTTTTTCCAGAAGAAGATTCAAGATTGCCGGGAGACATATCAATAACCTCAGATATGCAGATAACACCACCCTTATGGCAGAAAGTGAAGAAGAATGAAAGAACCTCTTGATGAAAGTTAAAGAGGAGAGTGAAAAAGTTGGCTTAAAACTCAACATTCAGAAAACTAAGGTCAAGGCATCTGGTCCCATCACTTCATGGCAAATAGATGGGGCAACAGTGGAAACAGTGACAGACTTTATTTTTCTGGGCTCCAAAATCACTGCAGATGGTGACTGCAGTGATTATTTGAATGCACATTACGCTGTAGGAACCTTGATCAATCCTGGAGTTAAGGAAAAAACAGGATGCTTCCTACCATCAGAAAGCTTTCTTTTAGAAAACAAATACTGCCATAAATGTATGTTTGTATAAAGTCTCATCATAAAAAGTATCCTCACACACTTAACTCTATTTGAATCTAAAAAATAAAAATCTCTATGATTCATGATAATCACCCTAATTTGCAAACAAAGTCACAAAGACTCAGAGGGGAAAAAAGTCCGTTTACAACAACTTGTAAGAAACATCCAAGAATGTATAACAAGTTGGTTATATTTTCATATCTAATATCATTATTATTTCATCACACTGCTCTCATTTTACTTTTCCTTTCTTTTTAAAAAACTTTTTATTTTATATTGGAGTATAGCCAATTAACAATGCTCTGATAATTTCAGGTGGACAGTAAAAGGACTCAGTTTAGTCACTCAGTCATGTCTGACTCTTTGTGATCCCATGGACTTCAGAACACCAGGCTTCCCTGTCCATCACCAACTCCTGGAGCTTGTTCAAACTCATATCCTTCGAGTTGGTGATTCCATCAAACCATCTCACCCTCTGTCATCCCCTCTCCTCTCACCTTCAATCTTTCCTAGAATCAGGGTCTTTTCCAATGAGTCAGTTCTTCACAACAGGTGGCCAAATTATTGGAGCTTCAGCTTCAGCATCAGTGCTTCCAATGAATAGGACTCAGTGATACATATATACATGTATTCATTCTCCCTGAAACTCATATGGTCTAATGTCATCCCACTGGAGGCTTCTTTAAATTGGCTTTTTAAAACCTATTGCATGTCTTATCATGTTTTCAGTAATTCCATACTTTGGCATGTCTCATTTTGGTTCCAGTATCATTTTGAAGATTTATGCCCTAGCTCTGAAATTATCCATTTTTTTCAGGGAGCCTAGATTTCTTCCAGAGAATGGAATTCATAAACTAAGACCCAGGTCTTAGGCATATTCATTGTTACTAAAGTGTCACTGCTTATAGCTACTCACAGAGGACCAAGTTAAATTATTTCTATGTCTATACCAATATCCATATCTATGTTTATATCTATATTGATAAATATATATATATATACACATATAAACACACTGTCTTTTCTTTCTAGCAGTATTTATACCAATCTTTCACTTAACTTTTGTTTAGAATTCCTACTCATATAATCTTTAACACTGATGAATTTGACATGTCTATTGCCTGAGTTCACACCGACACTTCCAATTCCAGTCAGACACAAAAGGGTTAACATGCTTTGCCTTACTTTTTATCTCCTTTATGACAGTAAGAAACCTGCTTCTCATTATCCATGAAACATGTGTTAGCTCAATCCTAAAATGCACATGAAATAGATGTGGAATTGCTATCCCATAACCTTGGTGCCAAACACACTACTGGCTACAGCCACATGTTTGCTTATGGATTTTACATTTATTGTTATAGGATTTGGACAAAATACTGTTTTGTAAAGTATCTTAGGTTAGTTATTTTCTGTGCTCTTTCTTTAGGATGCAGTATTCATTTGTAGTACACTTAGGTTCATTTGTTTCTTTTGCTGTTTTCAATTTGGGTCCCCTTTTCCATCTTACTGATTTTAAGTATTCATTCTTTGAGTAAAACATTGCCCCTTTTATTTTTTAAACTATCCATGGGTTTTATAATTTTTTTTCCAGAAATGTAAAAACACTTGAAAATTCATAATAAACCACAAGAGAGAAACTTCTTTCTCATTGTTATGGAGCCTGACTGTCAGCTGGTCAGAATGTAGTAAGAATTCTCTTATTTCATTGTATCCTCACATGGTAGAAAGCAGAGAAGAGAAGCAAGCTCTCTATTGATGATTACAAGAGAACTAATTTGATTCATGATATTTTAATCTCATTACCTTATCTAATCCTAATTACCTTTTAAAGCCCCATCTCCTAATTCCAGGAGGCAGACTTTAACATATGAATTTGAGGGGAATACAATCAGATCAGTCTGTATTATTCTGCCTTTGGTCAACCAAAATTCATGTTCTTATAAGCAAAACACATTAATTACATTACGAAAACCCTGAAAATTTTAACTCTTTCCAGCACTGACTCTAAAGTCTTAAAATTCAAAATGTCATCTAAGTATCATCTAAAGCAGACAAGAATGAGACTCAAAGTATGATTTATCCTGAAACAAAATTCCTCTCCAGCTGTGACCTGGGAAATCAAACATGTTAAGTGCTTGCACAATACAAAATTGGGGCAGGCATAGAATAGACATCTCAGGAACTACCAAATGTGATAACATTGGATATTATATGACAAGTAAACAAGCATGCTACACACTCAGCCATATCACCACTACCAATTATATGTTTATCAAAGTTAGTTCAGAAAGAGTGGGTGACTGTTGGCATTAAAAATAATAATGATAATAATACATCTTTTCAAAATTGCTACTGAAAGAAAATTAAAAATTCTTTCAGAGGTTGTCAAAGGGTTTTCTATTGCAAATGGCCACCTATTAACTTAAAGAGGAATTTGAATGATATTCCAAATAATAATAGAGGTGATTATTTAGAAATAAGAGAATATGCTAACTTAATGATCACTTACTTTTCCCCATAAAATTGACTTACACACTATTAAAGACCAAGTCTATGTTAGTATAGATAAGTTTTTTAAAAGAGCATGAAAAGGATTTTCTAATCCTTTTATACACTTAAATCAATGGACATAATTTTTCATAAAAACACAGCTTTTAATTGATACTATAAGATTTAATGCTAATTGTCCTTCAAATAATATTAGGCCAACCACCCACGTTATCATTCATCTATTTGTGAATTCATTCAGTTCCTATGGAATGCCCACTGTGTGTGAGGGCACTGACTTGATTCATTGAAGTATGGAAATCATCATGTTTTAGGATTGGAAATAGTTCAGCTGGAATTCTATCACCTCCACTAGCTTTTTCACAGTGATGTTTCCTAAGGCCCACTTTACTTCACACTCCAGGATATAACATATAACATATATAACATAGTGACTCACAATTTTTAAAAGTTATACTACATTATAGTTATAAAAATTTGGTTATATTTTTTGTGTTGTAGAACATATACTATAGCTTATTTATCTTATATGTAGTGGTTGTTACCTCAATACCTTAATCCTAACTTGCTCCTTCCCTTTCCTCTCCCCACTCATGACCACTAGGTTATTTTCTGTATCTGTGGGTGTTTTGTTGTTGTTATATTTACTAGTTTTATTTTTAATTCCACATGTCAGTGATAACATACAGTATTTGTCTTTCTTTGTCTGACATTTCAATTAGCATAATACCTTCTAGGTCCATCCATGTTGTTGCAAATGGCAAAATTACATTCTTTTATACGGCTGAGTAGTACCTTGTTGTGTGTATGTACCGCTCTTCTTTATCAGGTCAACTGTTAATGGTTACTTAGGTTGCTTCCATATCTTGGCATTTGTAAATAATGCTGCTATTAACATTGGCATATATCTATATTTTTACAGTTGGGTTTTTTTTTATTTATGTTTTGCTATTAATATTTGGGAATATGTATATTTTCATGTTAGAGCCTTTTGTTTTTGTACCCAGGATTGCAATCACTGGGTCATAATGGTAGTTCTGCCTCAGGAAACAAGAAAAATCTTAAAGAAAGATTCTTAGTAGAGTCCAAGCATAACTGTTTCTATAAAACATTAATTTCGAATTTAAAAGTTTCATTTAACCTTGGTTTTCAAAACTGATGTATTTGTATTTATACAAATAAATACAAATCATACACCTTCTTAATAAGATGTAAATATAATCATACACCTTCTTAATAAGAGTCTGTAAGCTAATGTAGGCTCATCTTCACATTGGTCTGATGAAATTTTGTAAAGAATTTAATCATTACTAGTTAAACTAATCTAGGGTCATGAAATTCTTAAAAAAATCAAAGAAAGAATGACTGAAAATAAAAGTTGAGCTGCCTTTAAAGGAGAAATGAACTTTTCATAGGTTCCTTTGTGATGCAATCTTATGATAACATTTGTTCTTGTTTACTACATTTATGACACATCAATAACAAATGTGAACTTCTTATTAATCTTCCTCCTAGAAGATACCATACTCCCACTGAATTATTCCTTAAAAATGAACATGAGCAAAGAATTAACTGCTGCACTCAATATATTAGCAAATTTGGAAAACTCAGCAGTTGCCACAGGACTGGAAGAGGTCAGTTTTTATTCCAATTCTAAAGAAAGGCAATACCAAAGAATGCTCAAGGTACTGCACAATTGCACTCATCTCACATGCTAGTAAAGTAATGCTCAAAATTTTCCAAGCCAGGCTTTAACAATACGTGAAACCGTGAACTTCCAGATGTTCAAGCTGAATCTAGAAAAGGCAGAGGAACCAGAGATCAAATTGCCAACATCCGTTGGCCCATCAAAAAAACAAGAGAGTTCCAGAAAAACATCTATTTCTGCTTTGTTGACTATGCTAAAGCCTTTGACTGTTTGGATCACAGCAAACTGTGGAAAATTCTGAAAGAGATGGGAATGCCAGACTACCTGTCTTGCCTCTTGAGAAACCTGTATGCAGGTCAGGAAGCAACAGTTAGAACTAGACTTGGAACAACAGACTGGTTCCAAATAGGAAAAGGAGTACGTCAAGGCTGTATTTTGTAACCCTACTTATTTAACTTATATGCAGAGTACATCATGAGAAATGCTGGGCTGGAAGAAGCACAGGCTAGAATCAAGATTGCAGGGAGAAATACCAATAACTTCAGATATGCAGATGACACCACCCTTATGGCAGAAAGTGAAGAAGAACTAAAGGGCCTCTTGATGAAAGTGAAAGAGGAGATTGAAAAAGTTGGCTTAAAACTCAACATTCAGAAAACTAAGATCATGGCATTCGGTCCTATCACTTAATGGCAAATAGATGGGAAACCAGTGGCTGACTTTATTTTGGGGGGCTCCAAAATCACTGCAGATGGTGACGCAGCCATGACATTAAAAGATGCTTACTCCTTGGATGGAAAGTTACGACCAACCTAGACAGCATGTTAAAAAGCAGAGACATTACTTTGTAAACAAAGGTCTGTCTAGTCAAGGCTATGGTTTTTCCAGTAGTCATGTATGGATGTGAGAGTTGGACTATAAAGAAAGGTGAACACTGAAGAATTGATGCTTTTGAACTGTGGTGTTGGAGAAGACTCTTGAGAGTCCCTTGGACTGCAAGGAGATCCAACCAGTCCATCCTAAAGGAGATCAGTCCTGGGTGTTCATTGGAAGGAGTGATGTTGAAGCTGAAACTCCAATACTTTGGCCACCTGATGCAAAAAGCTGATGCATTTGAAAAGACCCTGGTGCTGGGAAAGATTGAGGGCAGGAGGAGAAGGAGACAACAGAGGATGAGATGGTTGGATGTCATCACCGAATCAATGGACATGAGTTTGGGTAAACTCCAGGAGTTGGTGATGGACAGGGAGGCTTGATGTGTGCGGTTCATGGTGTCACAAAGAGTCAGACACAATGGAACGACTGAACTGAACTGAACTGAAAATTAATCTCAAAAATATACAAGCAGCTCATGCAGCTCAATTCCAGAAAAATAAACGATCCAATCCAAAAATGGGCCAAAGAGCTAAACAGACATTTCTCCAAAGAAAACATATAGATGGCTAACAAACACATGATAAGATGCTCAACATCACTCATTATCAGAGAAATGCAAATCAAAACCACAATGAGGTACCATCTCATGCCGGTCAGAATGGCTGCTATCAAAAAGTCTACAAATAATAAATGCTGGAGAGGGGCAGATAAAAGGGATCCCTCTTACACTGTTGGTGGCAATGCAAACTAGTCCAAGACACTATGGGAAACAGTGTGGCGATTCTTTAAATAACTGGAAACAGAACTGCCATATGACCCAGCAATCCCACTGCTGGGCATACACATTGAGGAAACCAGAACTGAAAGAGACATGTGTACCCCAATGTTCACTGCAGCATTGTTGACAATAGCTAGGACATGGAAGCAACTTAGATGTCCATTGGCAGATGAATGGATAAGAAAGCTGTGGTATATATACACAATGGAGTATTACTCAGCCATTAAAAATGCATTTGAATCAGTTCTAATGAGGTGGATGAAACTGGAGCCTATTACACAGAGAGAAGTAAGTCAGTAGGAAAAACACCAATACAGTGTATTGGCCCATATATATGGAATTTAGAAAGATGGTAATGATGATCCTATATGCAAGACAGCAAAAGAGACACAGAGATAAAGAACAGACTTTTGTACTCTGGGAGAAGGAGAGGGTGCGATGATTTGAGGGAATAGCATTGAAAAATACACATTACCATATATAAAATAGATCACCAGTCCATTTTCAATGCATGAGACAGGACTTTCAGGGCGCGTGCACTGGGACACATCTGAGGGATGGGATAGGATGGGAGGTGGGAGGGGGGTTTGGGATGGGGGATGCATGTGTACTCCTGGCTGATTTGTGTCGACGTGTGGCAAGGGCCAATACAGCGCTGTGGGGTGGTTGGCCTCTAATTAAAATAAATTAATTATTTTTTAAAAAAGAAGAAAAATATGTGAACTCTGCTGTACACTAGCAATAAACAATTGGAAAATGTTTTAAAAAATGAACATGAGCTCTGTAATTCTAGTTACTTTCAAGTATTTTATCCATTTTTTCCACTATGCTTACATTTTGTCCATTTTTTGGGTCTTTCACTATTTCACCTTATTTTACAATTTCTCATGTATAAAAATATTTCTAACTTTGCCTTAAGTCCTTCTTGCCATTTTCTTTTTCTGCTTCTGTCTTTTCTCAATTCTCATCTAACTCATTTTCTTAAATGTGCTGGATAAACATGTTGTGTAACAGCATTTATTGACAAATGGTCTTATTGCTTTGCTCATATTTATATGCTATTAAAATAGATAATGTCCCAAAAAGTGATTTTATGAAAATAAAATAATACAAAGTTACTTGTATAAATATTCAAACATTTTGCTCTTAATTTCAATAGCCATAATGTTTTATGCATTCATTAATAAATCTAAATATTATTCTTTAAATAATTTTTAATTTTATGAACTCCCTGCCATTTCATATTAAAGATGTAAGTTATTCCAGATATAAATTCTTACAATTTCTTCATTTTACATATGATGAAAATAAAGGTCAAAGACATATGCTTTGCTTACAGTCACACAGACTGTTGGTCCTCAAACTCCAAGACTCTTAATTTCCAGATTCCCCTCTTCAGTTGAGAGTAACAAGATAATATAGGGAGATGGAGATATTGTGTTACTGTGTATAAAACCAGGTCAGAATTTGGAAGCGGCTGAGGATACATGATATATAGAGAAATTAATCTGCAGTTTACATTGCAAGTCATTGTACTGGTATGTACAAATGCTCTCATCTATGTCAAATCAATTTTTTTAATGAGATGAAGCATGAATTTCCTATCTTAATATGACTTTAATTGAACTCTTCCTGTTGAAAGACCCAGTGCTTTTGTTTAACTCAGTCCGCCAGCCTCCTCTATTCACAGAATTCTCCAAGCAAGCCTACTGGAGTGGGTTGCCATTTCCTATTCCAGGGGATATTCCTGACCCAGGAATCGAACAGGGGTATCTCTCATTGTGGGAAGATTCTTTACCATCTGAGTCACCAGGTAAGCCCAATATATACACATTTATTTCCAAATACATAGATATATTTCCAAAACTTGCTTTCCAAAAAATCACAGAGATAACAAGAGTCAGGTTGATGACATGAGTCTGTTCTTTTACCCTCTGTCTCATATTGTTTGCAGGCTGTCATGTTTTCTGGTAAATCTGAAGAGCTTGTTCACAGTAAACCAGTTAAGTTTCTTGTCAGGGATTGGATAGGCTAATAATTTTTAGAAGAGGAGATGGAGATGTAATAGTGTGAGTCTTACATCTTAAATAACTGAGCCATTACATCTGCTGCATCTGTAGGCTACTGTGCTGTAGTCTTTATCTCTCCCTCACCCTATCTTGGGACACTGAATAAAGCATTATAGTTAAGAGCCAAACTCTGTCGGATATTAATTACCTGAGTGAACTTTGTCAAGTCACTTAACTTTGTGTAACTAGTTTCCTCATTTGGCAATGAGAATAATACTGGTACCTTCATAAGATTAGAAACATGTTTTACTGAATTAAAACACATGCCAGAATAGTGCCTAACACATATTAAGTGCTACATAGTGATATTTATTATTTTCATTATCTCTTTCCTTCTTGTTATATTTCTCCTCTCCACATCTGTCTCTATTTTTTTTTGTTCATACATACATAGAGCTAGTAATGTTCAGTAGTTAATTTTCTATTAATAGATCAAACATTCAAACAAGCATTTTCATAAGAAAAAGTAAATAAATTTGGTTCACAGTGCATGCTCTAAAAATTGCCTCTTATTCTAACAGCATACTTCATGGAATGGATTAATAACAAAATAAAGAAATAAACACGTTTGCTTTCCAAAATTTTAAAGTTTGAATTATATCGTTAGTTTTACAGATAAATAAAGCACTAGAAACCTCATATACTGTTAGAAATGTACATAAAACTATATAGGCTGATAAATCTCAGTAGTATTTAGCAAGTACTCTACATTTTCAATTTTAGCTTGTAATCATTTGAGTATGACAAGGGAACTTTAGAAAACCCCATGGTACATAGCTATTGCTATTTAAATTCAGGTATCTTCAGATACAGAAGCAAAAATAAAATGACACTATTTGTACTGTGTGTGATGATAATGAGGATATTTTCACAAGAACCAAAAATAAAATACATTCTTTGCTCTAATTACTTTAGGAAGAATGTTAGAGCAAAGTGCCCAAGGAAGATGCACAGTTTATTTATCCCTGAAGGATAAATAGCTGAAACAGCAGAGGCCAAAATCCTGACAATTTGTCTACTAAATCACTCACCTGCTACATGCAGATAAATTGTATTTTAGAATTTGCCATAGCCAAGGAAGTTTTATGCAAAAGTCAGAACCAATCTATGTATAGCAAACTATTTGTCAAATTTCTTTCAGAATTATGAGCTCTGAACATATGGAATAGTGTCAGACATAATAAAAAATTGAGACTGGCATGTTTCTACAAAAAACTTCTTTGCTGTTAGAAGGCACTGGTTGCTATATGCATTCCTTAAAATAATCTTAAATGTCTGTTGTAAGAATTTCCAGCTTATATATGGGTATCTTAAAAGTGGTGACTTTATGCTTTTACACAGTATTTCTTATATCAAAGTAGCACAATGTCATTAAGATAAACAGGTTGCTACAATTTCCCTTTGCAAGTCATTCTAGATGGCATTCAGTATTAGAGTTTGAGTTTTAAAATGTAATTATAATGTTTGACCAGTAATCCACATCAACTTGGATATAAAATATCTGCTTTAGTTTGCGTTGCTTATTGAACTTAATTTATTGTACTTAAGCCAATGTGCTATTTATTTCACATTAACAAATTATATTTCAATGAAAATTAAATACTCAGTGGTAGATATCAATTTTTTCCTAACCTAAATTTTTTTATAATATAGCCCAAATAATACTGCTTTAAGACATAATACTTTCTTATATTGTCTGTGAAGATCATGCTTAATGATTTTCATGTAGTGACAGAGGATGGAAAACAAAGAAACTGAAATTTGAAGTCAGGTAACCTGCGTTTCTTCATCAAGCACAATTTCAATGCATATTACTAATGTTAAATTTTATTATTAAAAATGTCAATCCCAAGAACCTCAATTTCTATACTTATGGAATAACATTATTAATGAGAGTTAAAATTTTGAATATGCCTTTTATGGTAGATACAGGGCTCAAACATATGTATCTATTAACTGTATAGGATAAATAGTCTTAACAGGTCCATTTATTAAAATAAAGAAATAGGCTTAGATGTGTTAGTAATTTGCATAAAGTAACAGAGCTCATAGTAGAGGCAGGATGTATACCCAGGAATTCTACCTACGTAGAGTTTAAAATCCTGGCAAATGGAGTGTCCTACCTACAGTAGAATAATTACACTAACAACTCCAAGTTTTCACTCCTCCTTATGTCCTTTGGTAAGTGAGGAATAATTTTCTCCACCTCAACTTGGCCATGTGATCTGCTATAGCCTATGTAGGGTTAAGCATAGCAAACATGACATCAGTAGAGTTTTGAAAATCAATTATATACGTGGGCTTGTGCTTCTGCCATCATAAAAAGAAGGTCATGCCCCAGTCTAATCTGCTTGTCCCAAGAGAAGGTGAGAGACAAGGGCGTCGAGGTCAGTTGTCCCAGTTCAGTAGTCTAAGGCAACTAGCTGACCTAAGCCCCACCGAGACCAGCAGAATTTCACCCTGACCTATAATTATAAACTGTTGTATTACATTGTGTTTATAAACAATAGTCAAAAATCAAGTTTGTCATAAACAGCTACTTGATATACTGCTTTTCTAAATATAAATTGAGAGAAAAAAACCATATATATCATCATTTTATGGAAGGTCCTAAACTTTGAAAATATCTATACATGGAAAGAGTCACAAATGTTTGTTGTTTTTACTAACCCTGCCCTATCTAACTTTCTAAAATCAGTCCCTCTGGTGGTTTCACAGGGTAAAATAAACTAAACTGTCATTTGGGCCCTTCTCCATTCCATGTGAACATGATTCTTGAGGGATTATTTTGGATTATCTCCAAAAACTTAAGGACCAGACATTTAACATTTTCCCTGAAATTTTCATTCACAATAAACACCCCATCAATCACTATCTTTATTCTACCTTCAAATTGTCTTCCCTAAGACTTTTTATCTCCGTTTCCACTTACACTGACATACTGCAAACATTCATCATCTCTCTTTCCAGGATTCATTTAGCAGCTTCCAGACCTAAACAATAGACTATCAAGAAGTTAATGCCTCTAGCTAATCCCTCTGGAGCTCATCCTGAACATTCCCACCAGTGTGATATTTATGGCACACAGAAATGAAAATCTGACAAAGATATTTTCAGTGACTATGAACTTCTTAAAGGGTAAATTCTCAATTTTTTTGCATTACACAAATATACCTTTGTCTTTCTCTTTTTTCTCAATTACTAATAGTTATCCAGGAGAAATATCAACAACCTCAGATATGCAGATGATACCACTTTAGTGGCAGAAACCGAAGAGGAACTAAAGAGCCCCTTGATGAAAGTGAAACAGGAGAGTGAAAAAGCTGGCTAAAAACTCAACATTCAAAAAACGAAGATAATGGCATCTGGTCTCATCACTTCATGGCAAATAGATGGGGATACAATGGAAACAGTGAGAAACTTCATTTTCTTTGGCTCCAAAATCACTGTGGATGGTGACTGCAGTCATGAAATTAAAAGATGCTTGCTCCTTGGAAGAAAAGCAATGACAAACCTAGACAGTATATTAAAAAGCAGAAACATTACTTTTCCTACAAAGGTCTTTATAGCCACAGCTATGGTTTCTCCAGTAGTCATGTATTTACATGAGAGCTGGACAATAAAGAAGGCTGAGAGCCAAAGAATCAATGCTTTTGAACTGTGGTGTTGGAGAAGACTCTTGAGAGTCCCTTGGTCTTCAGGGAGATCAAATAAATTAATCCTAAACAAAATCAGTCCTGAATATTCACTGGAAGGACTGATGCTGAAGCTGAAGCTCCAATACTTTGGCCACCTGATGCGAAGAGCTGACTCATTGGAAAAGACTCTGATGCTGGGGAAAATTGACTGCAAGAGGAGAAGGGGGTGACAGAAGATGGGAAGGCTGGATGGCATCAATGACTCAATGAACATGAGTTTAAGCAATTTCAGGGAGATATTGATGGACAGAAAAACCTGGCATTCATGGGGTCAGTTCATGGGGTCACAAAAAGTTGGACATGACTAGTGACTGAACAGCAACAACATATCCATATCACACATCAGTTCTTCCACCCTCCAAAAACAAAAACAAAGAAATCACTAGATTCTGAAACAAAAGTTTCTTAACTATTATATATCTCAGCAAACAGTAATTTTTTACTAAGCTTGCATATACCAATGTATCTAACTGGAATTTTTTTCGCTTTCTTGGACTCCAGGAAAACTACAATTCTTCCTGCTAAGTCTCTACTCAAGTGATTGATTCTCAAGACATATTCTCTGACTACACTTCTTTAGTGTTTTGACTACAACTTCACTCAGAAAATATCTTTTATCATTAATTATTTTTCATCTTCTCTAGAATACAGATTCCTTAAGAATAATATCCATATATTTTCTTTCTTTTTATAATCAGCATATAGTACTTGATCTTGATGATTTGGCAACTACTGATTAAGCACATTAAAAACTGATTTTATGATTCATAGACAATATTCTTATTATCTTTAATCAATCTTCTTACATCTGTAAATAAAAGAAATAGATTCCTTCTGCTATGGATTTGATAAATAGAAAATCATTTGAATTATATTGATCACAGAGCTGCATCAAATATTAGCCTAGTTTAAAATCTCTAAAATGATCTTAAAGACTCATACAATCACCTAAGAGAAAATTATAACTGATATTAACTGTTGAGGGAATATGCAGAGACAAAATAAAAACTTAGACTGCATTTTTTGAATGGGTTTAATTTACATGCTTGCAATGGGATTATACATTATAAAATGATTAACTTCATCTTTATGCTATTTTGAGGTAAAGTAGACTTTCAAGTGTTGGACCACCTCAGTTCAGTTCAGTTCAGTTGCTCAGTTGTGTCCGACTCTTTGCGACCCCATGAACCACAGCACACCAGGCTTCCCTGTCCATCACCAACTCCTGGAGTCCACTCAAACCCATGTACATCGAGTTGATGATGGCATGCAACCATCTCATCCTCTGTCATCCCCTTCTCCTCCTGCCCTCAATCTTTCCCAGCATCAGGCTCTTTTCAAATGAGTCAGCTCTTTGCATCAGGTGGCCAAAGTACTGGAGTTTCAGCTTCAACATCA
>NW_011495050.1:11276978-11277406 GCF_000754665.1 Bison bison bison | reverse complement strand
ATTCCTTCCAATGAACACCCAGGACTGATCTCCTTTAGGGTGGACTGGTTGGATTTCCTTGCAGTCCAAGGGACTCTCAATAGTCTTCTCCAACACCACAGTTCAAAAGCATCAATTCTTCTGTGCTCAGCTTTCTTTATGGTCCAACTCTCACATCCATACATGACCACTGGAAAAACCACCGCCTTGACTAGATGGACCTTTGTTAACAAAGTAATGTCTCTGCTTTTGAATATGCTGTCTAGGTTGGTCATAACTTTCCTTCCAAGGAGTAAGCGTCTTTTAATTTCATGGCTGCAGTCGCCATCTGCAGCAATCTTGGAGCCCAGAAAAATAAAGTCTGACACTGTTTCCACTGTTTCCCCATCTATTTCCCATGAAGTGATGGGACTGGATGCCATGATCTTAGCTTTCTGAATGTTGAGCTT
>NW_011495050.1:11210033-11276878 GCF_000754665.1 Bison bison bison | reverse complement strand
TTCACTTTCTGCCATAAGGGTGGTGTCATCTGCATATCTGAGGTTATTGATGTTTTTCCCGGCAATCTTGATTCCAGCTTGTGCTTCCTCCAGCCCAGCGTTTCTCATGATGTACTCTGCATATAAATTAAATAAGCAAGGTGGCAGTATACAGCCTTGATGCACTCCTTTTCCTATTTGGAACCAGTCTGTTGTTCCATTCCAGTTCTAATTGTTGCTTCCTGACCTGTTGGACTGCCTAATATATTTTTAAACAACAATTTTCTGAGTGGCAAAATTTCTTGAAATTTATGGAATTAATTATGGCAATTAGATTTTCTAATCCATGGTGTAAGTTGACCAAGTTAATATTTAAGCTTCCCCTAATGAACAGAAAAGCCAAAGGAAAGTATTAATTAATATGTAAACATCAATTTACACTATTACTGCTGGATACTGCCTATATATATTATATTATATTATATATATACAATATATATTTGATATATAAATATATATATATATATTTGATACTAAATTTTTAAAAAGCATAACCTTAGTTTTAGCAAAGCAATGTCATAGTAGCAAAAATTAAGTCAAAGTAGTGAATCTATTTAGTAGGAACTAATTTATTTTTTAACAAGTTTACTGAGTACTCTCTCCATCCTTGCAAGGGTGAGGTAGAATAATCACAAATAAAATAATTAGAGAAGGCTTGTAATAAGTGGTGAAGGGTGGTTGACATTCAAATAAAAGTAGGTAGTGAAAAAGTGATAAAAAAAATTTATATAGGAAAACTATAGTCCTTAAAAAAATCATGTTTAGAGCTATCACACAGAACCTCCTACAGTTAGTTAAGGAAATCACTGAGGACACAAAAACAGACAGTGAAGTGACTGTACATTCTCTCCCTGTCATATTCTGGATGAAAAATATACGAGAAGAGGAGAAAGGCCTGACACCTTTGAAAATTTCCTAATTATATAAGCAGTTGCTAAACTTATAAGAGGGAGTATGGAATCTGAGCAATAATGAAAGTAGCCAGCATCAACATTTCAAAAAAAAAACAAAGACTTTGTAGCATGTGCTGATTTTTAAAACCTCATTGCAAAACATAGAAATAGGATAGCTTGAATTGAAGTTATATTTTATCCCACCAAGGAAGCCAAAATTAGAAAATCAAACAGGCTTTTAGCATGGAGAATCTAACTCAAACTGAGGGATTATTTTTATATCTAGAAGATACAGTATGATTTGAATACAAATAAGCTATTACATCAGCTCCAATATGGCAGAGGAGAAGGACATACACTCATCTTCTCCTGAGAGAACTCCAAAATTACAGCTCACTGAACAACCATTGACAGGAGAATGTTGGATCCCACCACAAAAAGATACCCCATATCCAAGGGCAAAGGAGAAGCCTCAAAAAGATGGTAGGAAGGGTGAAATCATTTTTAAAATCAAACCCCATACCCACCAAAGATGCTTGGAGGGCTCAAACAAATCTTCTGCACACCAGGACCCCAAAACCCCACAGAGACAGAGCCAGAACTGTGTTTGAATGTCTCCTGTGGAGGTACAGGTCAGAAGGGGACTGCTGCAGGGGTAGGGGCTCTGGGGGCAGTAGACCTGGGTATGGCATAAGCCCTCTTAGAGGAGGTCGCCATTAACCCACCATGGAGCTGCCAGAACTTACACAGGACTGGGGAAACAGACTCTTGAAGGGCACAAACAAAACCTTATGCACACCAGGACGCAGGAGAAAGGAGCAGTGATCCCACAAGAGACTGACCCAGACATCCGTGAGTGTGCAGGACTCTCTGGCAGAGCCATGGGTTGGCAGTGCCCTGCTACACGGTGGGAGCACTGAGTGCAGCACTGCCTGCAAGGGACCTTCTGAAGAACTAGGCCATTATCTTCCTTACCTCCACCATAGATTGGCCTCAGGTCAAACAACAGGGAGGGAACACAGCCCCACCCACCAACAGACAATTGGATTCAAGAGTTACTGAGCATGGCCCCACCCATTAGAACAAGAGCCAGTTTCCCTCTCAGTCAGTCTCTCCCATCAGGAACATGCCATAAGCCTCTTATCATTCTCCATCAGATGGCAGACAATGAAAACCACAATCACAGAAAACTAACCAATCTAATCACATGGACCACAGCCTTGTCTAACTCAATGAAATTATGAGCCATGCCATGTAGGGCCAATGGAGACGGATGGGTCATGGTGGAGAGTTCTGACAACGTGGTCCACTGGAGGAGGGAATGGCAAACCACTTCAGTGTTCTTGCCTTGAGAACCCCATGGACAATATGAAAAGGCAAAACGATAGGACACTGAAAGTTGAACTCTCCAGGTCTGCAGGTGCCCAATATGCTAGTGGAGTAGAGTGGAGAAATAACTCCAGAAAGAAGGAAGAGACGGAGCCAAAGCAAAAACAACACCCAGTTGTGGATGTGAATGGTGATGGAAGTAAAGTCCGATACTCTAAAGGGCAATATTGAATACGAATCTGGAATGTTAGGTCCATGAATCAAGGCAAATTGGAAGTGGTCAAACAGGAAATGGCAAGAGTGAACATCGACGTTTTAGGAATCAGTGAACTAAAATGGACTGGAATGGGTGAATTTAACTCAGATGACATCTATTACTATGGGCAAGAATACCTAAGAAGAAATGGAGTAGCCATGATAGTCAACAAAAGAGTCCGAAATGCAGTACTTGGATGCAATCTCAAAAATGAAAAGAATGATCTCTGTTTGTTTCCAAGGCAGATCATTCAATATCACAGTAATCCAAGTCTATGCCCCAACCAGGAATACTGAAGAAGCTGAAGTTGAATGGTTATATGAAGATCTACAAGACCTTCCAGAACTAATACCCCAAAAAGATGTCCTTTTCATTATAAGAGACTGGAATGCAAAAGTAGGAAGTCAAGAGATACCTGGAGTAACAGGCAAATTTGGCCATGGATTACAAAATGAAGCAGGTCAAAGGCTAACATAGCTTTGCCAAGAGAATGTACCGGTCATAGCAAACACCCTCTTCCAACAACAGAAGAGAAGAAGGAGAAGCTCTATACAGTCAGCAAAAAGAAGACTGGGAGCTGACTGTGGCTCAGATCATGAACTCCATATTGCTAAATTCATACTTAAATTGAAGAAAGTGGGGAAAACCACTAGACCATTCAGGTATGACCTAAATAAAATCTGTTAAGATTATACAGTAGAAGTGAGAAATAGATTTCATAGACAGAAAACCTAAAGAACTTTGGAAGGAGGTTCGTGACATTGTACAGGAAGCACTGATCAAGACCATCTCTAAGAAAAAGAAATACAAACAGGCAAAATGATTGTCTGAGGAGGCCTTACAAATAGCTGAGAAAAGAAGAGACACAAAAGGCAAAGGAGAAAAGGAAAGATATACTCAATTGAATGCAGAGTTCCAAAGAATAGCAAGGAGAGATAAGAAAGCCTTCCTCAGTGATCAATGCAAAGAAATAGAGGAAACAATAGAATGGGAAAGACTAGAGATCTCTTCAATAAAATTAAAGATACCAAGGGAACATTTCATGCAAAGATGGGTACAATAAAGAACCAAAATGGTATGGACCTAAGGGAAGCAGAAGATACTAAGAAGAGGAGGCAAGAATACACAGAAGAACTATACAAAAAAGATCTTCATGACCAAGGTAATCATGATGGTGTGATCATTCACCTAGAGCCAGACATCCTGGAATGTGAAGGCAAGTGGGCCTTAGGAGGCATCACTATGAACACAGCTAGAGGAGGTGATGGAATTCCAGTTGAGCTATTTCAAATCCTAAAAGATGGTGCTGTGAAAGTGTTGCACTCAATATGCCAGCAAATTTAGAAAACTCACCTGTGGCCACAGGAATGGAAAAGGTCAGTTTTCATTCCAATCTCAAAGAAAGGCAGTACCAAAGAATGCTCTAACTACTGTACAACTGCACTCGTCTCACATGCTAGTAAAGTAATGTTCAAAATTCTCCAAGGCAGGCTTCAAGAGTACATGAACCGTGAAATTCCAGATGTTCAAGCTGGATTTAGAAAAGGCAGAGGAACCTGAGATCAAATTGCCAACATCTGCTGGATCATTGAAAAAGCAAGAGAGTTCCAGGAAAACATCTATTTCTGCTTTATTGACTATTGCAAAGCCTTTGACTGTGTGGATCACAACAAAGTGTGGAAAATTTTTAAGAGACGGAAATACCAGACAACCTGACCCACCTCCTGAGAAATCTGTATGCAAGTCAAGAAGCAACAGTTAGAACTGGACATGGAACAACAGACTGGTTCCAAATTGGGAAAGGAGTACATCAACGATGTATATTGTCACCCTGCTTATTTACTTTATGTGAGGAGTAGATCATGAGAAACGGTGGACTGGATGAAGCACAAGCTGGAATCAAGATTGCCAGGAGAAATATCAATAACCTCAGATATGTACATGACACCACCCTTATGGCAGAAAGCAAAGAGGAACTAAAGAAATTCCTGATGAAGTGAAAGAGGAGAGTGAAAAAGCTGGCTTAAAACTTTACATTCAAAAAACAAAGATCATAGCATCTGGTCCCATCACTTCATGACAAATAGATGAGGAAACAATGGAAACAGTAGAGACTTTACTTTTTGGGGCTGGAAAATCACTGCAGATGGAGACTGCAGCCATGAAATTAAAAGATACTTGCTCCTTGGAAGAAAAGCTATGGCATACCTAGACTGCATATTAAAAAGCAGAGACATTACTTTGCTGACAAAGGTCCTTATAGTCAAAGCTATGGTTTCCCCAATAGTCATGTACAGATGTGAGAGTTGGATCATATAGAAGATCGAGCACCAAATAATTTATGCTTTTGAACTGTGGTATTGGAGAAGACTCTTGAGAGTCCCTTGGACTGCAAGGAGATCAACCAGTCCATCCTAAAGAAAATCAGTCCTTAATATTCATTGGAAGGACTGATGCTGAAGCTGAAGTTCCAATACTTTGGCCACCTGATGCAAAGAACTGACTCATTAGAAAAGACCCTGATGATGGGAAAGATTTAAGGAAGGAGGAAAAGGGGACAACAGAGGATGAGATAGTTTCATGGCATACCCGACTCAATGGACATGAGTTTGAGGAAGCTCCAGGAGTTGGTGATGGACAGGGAAGCCTGGCATGCTGCAGTCCATGGGGTCACAGAGAGTAAGACCTGACTGAGTGGCCAATCTGAGCTGAATCAATGTCTTTGCTCTTTCAGCTAAGAGGGCCTAGGAACAAATACACCCCAGAGGCAAAAAGCACACCTAGTGTTCAGATCTAGGTTTTTAATATCAAAGCAACCAAGAGAAAAGGCTGATCTTAAGACAAAAACAGGAAATAATACATAAGATGAGCTTGGTAGTGTAATACATATTAAGTTCATTAAAAGAGTTTAGTTACCAGAAAAATACATGGTAAATTCATGAAAAGGTTGCAATGACTACAGGCAGAAGTTTAGAATAACTAGGATAAGGAGAAAATCTTTACCAAGTATATAGCCAACAACAACAGAAAAATTAACCAAGCAAAAATCATTAAGAAAAAAAACAAACCAGAAAAAAAATCCAAAAAACCTCAAACAAAACATAATGTTCCTTCAAAGAAGTCAAACTCAAAATGTATCCAGAATTTTTCTGTGTACTAAAAGATTCTGGAAGACAAAAGAGAATGAACCTTTACAGTTTTAGGAGAAATACATTTTGACCCAAAATATTTTAAAACCAACAATCTAGGTTTCTATGGTGGTATGTTGCTTTCCTTTCTAAAACCATCAAATGTTCCAATTCTCTTTCCTGTCCATAGAAGGCATACATCATTTCTTACCACATCTGTCTGGTCAGATTTCCAACATTTCTTTCCTTGCTTTTAGAGTGACATATATTAAAGCTTATAGTAAAATAGTTCGGAGAAAATAATCTCAGAAAGCCCTATTAGGTATGTATCCACTGAAGTACAATTGTCATCAGGTAATGTAATTTTTTTATTGCCATATGTTCTACATCATGAAGTTTAGTGCCAGGCGGTACTCCAGTACTTACTTTTTGTTGGATTTTGTTCAAGAAAATAATGTTTATCATAGCAAGGTGAGCCAGTCCTGGGAGAAAAGAACCATGATAGATGAAATGTCATAAATAATTTCTTGAAACGATGTTTATCTTGTGTTTGTATAATTGACAGACTTAACTACTGTAAAGTTAAAACAACAATTGCTTAGTGAGATAAGTAATCATAACATCAACCATGCTATCTCTGTTAGTGTATGTGACCACCCCTTCCTGCAAAGAGGCTCTCAGATGTGATAAACATAACTAATAATTAAAATATAATATATGAAGTAGCATGTTACAAGAAGGCTCATATTTTTATGAAGCCAGATGAAACCCTACAGTGAAGTCTCAGAATAAAATGCATTTTTATACAACACAGTGCCTCTTTGTCCTATCCTCTGCAGCAAGCTCACTCAGACATTATTTTGCTGGCATTATGTCAGAGATTTGGGGCAATTTGTATCCTATCAAATCAAGAAGTCCTATTAGTATAAATCATACTTTGGCCTATGTCTTAGGTGATAAATGGGGCTTAAACAGGTGGAAAGACACTTAAATATGCGCACATCAAGAGATGTAGAAAAGACAAGTGTGTTTTCATTGAAGGACACTTTGATTTCTCTGTGCAAAGTGTAGTTTTGGTTAAGGAAACAACAGGATGTTAGGTTGGAATATATAGAGAGTCATCTTGTGAAAGGCTTTGCTTACTATAAGGGGATTGATTGCCACTATGAAGTTACAAAAGCGTTTTTATCCAAACCAAAGAAAAGAAGGAAGGAAAGAAGGAAGAAAATGTATGATTAAAGGGAGAAGAGACAATACATAAAAGACTTCAAGCAGGGAAATTTCTTCTTCTGTTAATTCTACTATCTTAGTAGTCTAGGCAAGATATTGAAGGACTAAAATGTCAATGCCAATAAGCAGGAAATCAGAGTGGTAAGAAATTACTTGGAAATATGACTAAATATAATACAAATAATTGAAGCTGGGTAGTGGCACCCCACTCCACTACTCTTGCCTGGGAAATCCCATGGACGGAGGAGCCTGGTAGGCTACAGTCCATGGGATCGCGAAGAGTCCGGACAGGACTGAGTGACTTCACTTTCACTTTTCACTTTCATGCATTGCAGAAGGAAATGGCAACCCACTCCAGTGTTCTTGCCTGGAGAATCCCAGGGACGGGGGACTCTGGTGGGCTGCCGTCTATGGGGTCGCACAGAGTTGGACACGACTGAAGCGACTTAGCAGCAGCAGCAGCAGTGTGGAGGTAAAGCAATTCCCATGTAACAGTGGTTAAGAACCCTGGGTCGGGAAGATCCCCTGGAGAAGGAAATGGCAATCCACTCTTGCCTAGAAAATTTCACAGGCAAAGAAGCCTTGTGGGCTACAGTCCATAGGGTTGCAAAGAGTTGGACATGATTGAGCATGCATGCATGTGGAGATAAAAATGCCTTAAATATAATAGAGAATGCAGGAGAGAAACAATTTTGTGGAACATGATAATAAAGTAGGTTTTGAAAGAGGTTACAATGAATTGGAAAACATAAAATAGGTATATGATTTCAAGCTTCAGATCTACTTATTTCAATATCCAGCATAAAGTGGGCAGTTGAAGCCAAGTCATAAGAATACCAGATCTGTCAAGGGAAGAACTCCTTTCGGAAAACAGAAAAAAAATTCAGTAAATATATTGCTTTCTACAGTATTTTTGTTCCTCTATGTGTATTTTAATAAAGATTTACTAAGAAAAATGAAATTATATCTTAACCACTAAGTAATTGTTCTACTTTCATCATGACAATTGCAAAAGAAAAGCTTTCTGTTTGTCCATGCGTCTGTTTTCCAAAAAAGCTACAATGAGATTTTGTTAATTTCTATCAGTTACTACCCAAAGTATGTTTGCTTGTCAACCTGCCTAGTTATTTGATCCCTCGGTTAATAGAGTTAAAATGAGGGGGAAAATTGAATTAGATGACACATAATGACTCCACTAAAATCCAAAACCCAAAGGGCTTATCAAGATATTGATTTCAGTGATATTCATCTTCACATCTGATAATGACATGAAACCTCATTCATGATATTTACTTTCCTTTCAAAGGATGAAATTATATTTACTATTTTTCAATTGGAAGTTTTAAGAACAGTTATAATAATTAATATCACATTGTCTCTGGTAATTAAAGGAAAGCCCAACATTTTTTCAGCTTTACTTAAGTAAAATTGACATGTAAAACCTAACAATCTATTACAGATATAGGGTTTTATTTTTATGATATAACAAGTAATGCGATGGTAAAAGGTACTGCTAGTGTTGGTTGCATGTTTCAACAATATTAAAGCTAAGCACTTAGTGTTTTAAATGCTTCTCACATCGTTACAAGATGGCTATTGCCACTCCAGCCATCCATTCACCTTCAAAAAAGGAACCTGGAAAAACAGGGAAGGGCTGCTTCAATCACCATTGTCTCTTTCTACAAACAGTAAAAATTCTCAAACTTACTCCTAGCGTTGGTTTCCATGTAAAGCAAGTAAAATTGAGAAAATAAGCTTTTGGCTTTCCATTTTGCTAATGAAACAAATTCCATGGACTAGTACATAGGGTCGCAGAGTCAGACATGACTGAGCAACTTTCATTTTCACTTTTACATTTCACCTTGAAAAAGGAAACTAAATAAAGGAGTTGGGAAAGGTTTTGAATAGCAAACTAAAAGTATCTTTACAGCAACATAAAACATGAAAATATTCTGGAAGGTTTAAATCTTGTTCTAAGTAAGTTTTGGAAATATAACTTGTATAAAATAAATTCATGAAATAAAATATATGGTATTATATATAAATGTATACAAGTATACATGATTAAATAATATGTAAAATATATAAATAATTGATATTATAACATATAAATTATTGTCACTTTTATTATATTCCATCATTAGTTTATTAGAAATCAAAGCATTTATCTTTTAAACTATCATTCTCATCTTCTGCTACATTTTACATCTCAGCATTTTTAATCTTAAATGTTAACCACACACTGTTATTCCATGTGATGATGGTACTCACAGTTAAAAGCACACCGGGCACAGAATCAGAAAGTCCATATGTGAATTCTAGACTTTGCACTCAAGCAGATGTATGAAACTCATAGCACATCAATAGAACTCTCTGCACTCATTTTCCTCATTTATAGAAATAGAATGTTAGTATCTCTATTCATCTGAGAGTTTCCCTGTTAATTAAAGGAGATAATATATGGAAACTGTATTGTGAAATGTAAGGTGCTAAACAAAATTTTGATCCTGCTGTTTTGGAACAAGCATTTATATGTACTATTTTAAGTTATTAATAAAAGTACATTAATTTTTTCAGGGGACACAGCATTCTTCCATACCAGAGGTACATTACACTGAGTTAAAATAATGCATTTTTCCATATTATTAGTTAGCATGCACAAATGGGAACTGGCGATTATGGGCACCTAAACAGATTCAGAATGGATGTGCAGAGTGATGGTGGGAATGACAGATATAAAATCCTGCACACAGTAGAGAAACAGTTATCGGGAGCAATTTTGTGGCATAAATCATGTTAAGTTTTGAGTTGCAAGAAAGTCTGTTAGAGGAAGTGACAGTGAAATGCTGATTAGTAAAGATTTAGTTTAATATACATTTAGCCTAGGATTGTCACTATTTTGATTTTCTCATATCATAATCAAAACAGATGAATAAATGAAAACCTTTTAATACTGTGAATTTTAATAAAATACTTTGTTAAATCTTTGATATTAGTAAAGGATAGCATATGATTTTAAGCATATTAACATTCACTTAAATGAGGGGAGACTTCCCTGGTGGCTCAGACGGTAAAGCATCTGTCTACGGTGCGGGAGACCCGGATTCGATCCCTGGGTTGGGAAGATCCCTTGGAGAAGGAAATGGCAATCCACTCCAGTACTATTGCCTGGAAAATCCCATGGACAGAGGAGCCAGGTAGGCTACAGTCCATGGGGTTGCAAAGAGTCGGACACAACTGAGCGACTTCACGTTCACGTTCATGTTTACTGAGTCTTTACTATGAAATTATACATTCATTAGAGCTTGTGAATTCAAAAAGTACTACAAAATTCATTTATGACAAACTCATAGTAAATATGGAGAAAGCAATGGCACCCCACTCCAGTACTCTGGCCTGGAAAATCCCATGGACGGAGGAGCCTGGAAGGCTGAAGTCCATGTCGGGCATGAGCCGTCTATGGGGTTGCACAGAGTCGGACGTGACTGAAGTGACTTAGCAGCATAGTAAATATAATGTTTACTTATGAAAACTCATATAAAAATATCTAACACTGCTGTTCAAATACTGTGTAAGAAATTTCTTTCCCAAACTATTAAACTGATTGCAAAAGTATTCTTAGACTTTATCAATGTCTTTATGAGTAATTAGAATAACTAAGTATTTAAAGCTTTTATGTAGAAAAGGAAAACTGCTAATATTGCTGAGTGATAAATCATCTATGACTAAGCTAGTAAGAGTTGGACTGTGAAGAAAGCTGAGTGCCAAAGAAGAATTGATGCTTTTGAACTGTGGTGTTGGAGAAGACTCTTTCGAGTCCCTTGGACTGCAAGGAGATACAACCAGTCCATTCTGAAGGAGATCAGCCCTGGGATTTCTTTGGAAGGAATGATGCTAAAGCTGAAACTCCAGTACTTTGGCCACCTCATGTGAAGAGTTGACTCACTGGAAAAAACTCTGATGCTGGGAGGGATTGGCGGCAGGAGGAGAAGGGGACGACAGAGGATAAGATGGCTGGATGGCATCACTGACTCGATGGACATGTGTTTGAGTGAACTCCGGGAGTTGGTGATGGACAGGGAGGCCTGGTGTGCTGCGATTCATGGGGTCGCAAAAGAGTAGGACATGACTGAGCAACTGAACTGAACTGAACTGAAGCTGGAAAGCTGAGTACCGAGGAATTGATGCTTTTGAACTGTGGTGTTGGAGAAGACTCTTTCGAGTCCCTTGGACTGCAAGGAGATCCAACCAGTCCATTCTAAAGGATATCAGCCCTGGGTGTTCTTTGGAAGGAATGATGCTAAAGCTGAAACTCTAGTACTTTGGCCACCTCATGCGAAGAGTTGACTCACTGGAAAAGACTTTGATGCTGGGAGGGATTGGGGGCAGGAGGAGAAGGGGACGACAGAGGATGAGATGGGTGGATGGCATCACCAACTTGATGGACGTGCATTTGAGTGAACTCGGGGAGTTGGTGATGGACAGGGAGGCCTTGCGTGGTGCAGTTCATGGAGTCGCAAAGTGTTGGACACGACTGAGCGACTGAACTGGAACTGGAACTGGAAGCTAGTAATTAAATGTACTGTTTTAAAAATAGTATTTTTCTTTTCTTTTATTGTAAAAATCAACATTAAAATCCTTTACATAGGCATCAAGCTAGAAATGCACAGACTATCACTCAGTAAGTCTGAAACAGCCACTTTTCTTACAACAGGAAAATACTTGTTTGTAATAGCACATGATAGATGGTTGTCTTGTATTAGGGCTAAGTGATGTTAAAAAGTAAGCACTGTTCTTTTAAATAGTAGAATCATATTCAGATGGAGGAAAACTCAAAAAACAGAGGCATCTGCAAGTGCTTCTTAAACTCATTTCCCTGAAAGATAAGATTACTCTCCCCTTGGTCTTTTGCTTTGTATTTCAGCCTTAGATTTAAACCTTTAATCCCAACTGATCCCTTTGACAAGAGAAGATTTATAGAACAATGAAAGACAAATGCTTGAAAATTACCTAAGTTATGTAGCAATGCATATGTATCAACATTTAAACTAGAGATTTTTAAAACAGATGTTTATATATTCTGGTTCATTTTTGTGTAAAAATGCATGTAACTTTTTGCAGGCTTTGTTATTGTCACCATGACACTACACAGTAACTCCATCATGTGTGTATGCATGCACAGACATATGTATTATGTACATATCCCCCACTACTTCTGCACTTTTCTGACTTTAGGAGAGTTACATTAATTCCTACATTAAAGAGGAGGGGATTACACACAGGAGCGAGCACTAGGGGACATTTTAAAAACTGTCTTCACAAGCATTAAGTTGATGGAAATTTAAATTTTTAACATTGGGTATAGAATAGATTCAGGTAACAAATAGACATCATAAGCTTATGGAGTTACACTGTAAAACTTTTTCTTTTTCCCAAAGAGGAGAAATAACATGAAGTACTAGATTTTCATACCTAGTGCAGACATCTAAAATTTGCTTCAGAAACTTTGGTTGCCGAAGTATAATGAGGGAAGTGAACTTGTTCCTTTGGGGTCTGGGTCTGTAGCTCAAAGTAATATTGGTAAGTGTAAAATGCATTTGAAGTCTTATATTTTATTTGAACATTAATGCAATTATCTTAAATAATATATCTGGATTTTTAATATTAATTCAGCTTCCCAAACTTTCAGTAAAAGTTGATACTGCTAGAAAAGTGCACATGTACTCATGTATTCTGAGGACATATTTTTCTAAAATGAATAAATCCACAGGAATATAGATTTTTAGGAGTCCAACTCTGTGAGACCCATAGGGGAGAATGGAAGAACATGGAAAGTTCATGGGAGAACCTCTTAAAAATTATACTTTTTGCAATATGCTAAAAATGTCTTAAATATAAAAAGCAATAATAAGAGTATATTTTAGAAAGTTATATATGTCTTAATCTTCAAAGCATATGTACTCTAATAAAGTACTATGACTTTATTAATTCCATTCTTGATAAGGATGAAGGTATAGTGACATGTCAGAACTTAGTGAACAGTTATGTTACTATATGGAGTTATTAATAGCTGTTATAACATTTATATTATATAGAAACATATCCAAAGAGTTGTACACAACTGAGGAACTGAGTATGCACATGAGAAGTTATAATAGTTACGTGCTTAATTTTTCAGTCATGTGCAACTCTTTGCAACCCTATGGCTCTATGCAACCTTGTCGCCTGACAGGCTCCTCTGTCCATGGGATTCTCTAGGCAAGAATACTGGAATGGATTGCCATGGTCACCTCCAGGGGATATTCCTGAACCAGGGATCAAACCCAGGTCTCCTCCGTCTCCTGCATTGGCAGGCAGATTCCTTACCACTTACCACTGAGCTATTAGGTGAGGCATTAGTTAAGTTTCGATTATTATTCCAAGTTTAGAATTATAATTCTGAAATTATGAAATTTATGAAGTAACGGTTAAAGTTTACACTAGTTTTTCCTCAAGACTTTTGTGATAAGGGAGAAAAGGTAAACGATCATTTTTATTTAAAAAGATCAGTGGTTGAGAACAGAAACATATCATTAATAAATATCAATTAGAGTTAAACTAAGGGAGCATGGGATGTGCAAAGCTATAAACTTTAACTGGAATAGACAACAGTGGTTGTCTTTCTTAGTGGTAAAAGAGTATAATGTAAATAATTTGTTTTTTCATCTTGGAAGGAATATGCCAAAAGACTCAGATCACTGAACACCTAAAATCTTCACAAACAGAACAGCCCTTTCTGGAAAGTTTATTATCACTTCTGCAAAAATGGGTCTTTACTAGGACATTTGTCATAACTGTCACTTCTTGTAAACCAGTTCTGATTTGTATGCTATTGCTGCTGCTGCTGCTGCTAAGTCGCTTCAGTCGTGTCCGACTCTGTGTGATCCCATAGACGGCAGCCCACTAGGCTCCCCCATCCCTGGGATTCTCCAGGCAAGAACACTGGAGTGGGTTGCCATTTCCTTCTCCAATGCATGAAAGTTAAAAGTGAAAGGGAAGTCGCTCAGTCGTGTCCAACTCTAGCGACCCCATTGACTGCAGCCTACCAGGCTCCTCCATCCATGGGATTTTCCAGGTGAGAGTACTGGAGTGGGGTGCCATTGAAATAGTAAAACTGTGTTACTATGTTAAAGGTCTCTACAGCCTACAAAATGATGGGTAAAGTTGAAATTAATTAACCTATAACAAAAAACAATAGTGCACTGGAAATGGGAATTGGGTTTTGAAATATTTTCATTGCATCCCTGGGAAATTAAAAAAAAAATATTGTGGTAAGAACACTTAACAGAAGAACTCCTCTTTTAACAGATTTTTAAGTGTACAATATAGCATTGTTATCTGTAAGTATAATGCTGTACAGTAGATATCTAGAGCTTAATCATCTTATATAACTGAAATTTTATACCTGTTGATTAGCAGCTCCTTGTTTCCCCCATCCCCAGCTCCTGGCAACTGCCATTTTATTGTCTGTTTCTATGAATGTGATTATTTTAGGTACTTTATATAAGTGGAATCATGCAGTATTTGTCCTTCTGTGACTGGTTTATTTTACTTATAACGTCCTCAAGTTTCATCCATGTGGTCACATTGCAGAAATTCCTTCTTTTTTAAGGCTTAAAAGTATTCCATATTATGTATATACTACTTTTTAAATGCATTCATTTATCAATGGACATTTATTTCCGTAACTTGGCTACTGTGACTAGTGCTTGCAGTGAACATGGGAGTGCTAATATCTCTTTAAGATTCTGTTTTAACTCTTTTAGGTAGATACCCAGTAGTATTAATATTTGGGATTTTTCTTAATTGAAAAATATTAATATTTTACTCTTATTGGGCACTTTAGTGTATTAAGTGTGCAATAGTGCACAGACATATTTAACATCATCTTCTAGACATAAATATTAGTTAAAACTATTATATCAATATGTAAGCAAAAATAACTAATGTTGCTATATCTAGGAAGTACAAAATGTAATGTGGTATCAAACAACAAATTCCAAATGTAATAATGACTTTTCTAGTTACTGAGCTTCTAGATTAAGAATACAAATTTGAAATGTTTGTAAATAAGGCACTTTATACTCATTGTAAAAGCTCAAAAAGATGGAACCAATTTGTATTATAAACATTTGCTTTTTCTTTTATGTTTCTATAAAGATTATAATTCTGTAGTACTATAATGCAATTTTACATGCTTTCCCTTGATATGCCTACATAAAGAAACCTTAGGAATTCATTTAATAGAAGCAGTCATTTAGCAATGGCATTGTTTCAGGAAGAAGAACCCTTATAAGTACCATAAATGCTCCAGAATTCCACTTGGCAGGGGTATAAGGGAGGTTAGGATTCATTTGTTTTTTTTTTTCTCAGAGGACAGCTGAGTTAAGTATTTCTTTAACATTCAACTGTGGCTAATTTGTAGTCTTCTCATATTGCCAATATTGCACTGAATATGAAGTTTTCTCTCCGCATGATGATAATATTTATAAAATTAAGACAAAGGATCCAATAAAATGCTGTATAACAACAATCACAAACTGGCAGTTGAAAACTAAAGAGGCTGAAGTTGCTCCAATTTACACCTCCTTTCAACTACTGAATTTTCTTTATTTTCAGTCTGTTTTCACACAAGAGTAGCCTATACTGACTGTTGCTCTTTCTCACAGCCCCCACTCTGCATTCTCTCCTTTGTTGTTCAGTTGCTCAGTTGTGTCTGGACTCTGTGACCCCATGGACTGCAGCATGCCAGGCAGGGGTCCCTGTCCTTCACCATACCCTGGAGCTTGCTCAAACTCATGTCCATTGAGTCAGTGATGCCATCTGTCTTTTCCTCTGTTGTTTCTGTTCTCTCCCTGCTTTCAACCGTTCCCAGTATCAGGGTTTTTCCCAATGAATCGGCTCTTTGTATTAGGTGGCCAAAGTACTGGAACTTCAGCTTCAGCATCAGTCCTTCCAATGAATATCCAAGGTTGATTTCCTTTAGAATGGACTGGTTGGATCTCCTTGTAGTCCAAGGGACTCTCAAGCGTCTTCTCCAACATCACAGTTCAAAAGCATCAATTCTTCAGCACTCAGCTTTCTTTATGGTCCAACTCTCACATCTGTATGTGACTACTGGAAAAAACATAGCTTTGACTATATGGACCTTTGTTGGCAAAGTAATGGACCTAACAGAAGCAGAAGATTCTCTCCTTACCTTAGGATAATTGAGGGTGTTCAGTTCAGTTCAGTCGCTCAGTCATGTCCGACTCTGCAAGCCCATGAATTGAAGCATGCCAGGCCTCCCTGTCCATCACCAACTCTGGGAGTTCACTCAAACTCATATCCATTGAGTCAGTGATGCCATGCAGCCATCTCATCCTCTGTCGTCCCCTTCTCCTCCTGCCCCCAATCCCTCCCAGCATCAGAGTCTTTTCCAATGAGTCAACTCTTTGCATGAGGTGGCCAAAGTACTGGAGTTTCAGCTTTAGCATCATTCCTTCCAAAGAACACCCAGGGCTGATCTCCTTCAGAATGGACTGGTTGGATCTCCTTGCAGTCCAAGGGACTCTCAAGGGTCTTCTCCAACACCACAGTTCAAAAGCATCAATTCTTCGGGACTCAGCTTTCTTCACAGTCCAACTCTCACATCCATACATGACCACTGGAAAAACCAATACCTTGACTAGACAGACCTTTGTTGGCAAAGTAATGTCTCTGCTTTTGAATATGCTATCTAGGTTGGTCATAACTTTCCTTCCAAGGAGTAAGGGTCTTTTAATTTCATGACTGCGGTCACCATCTACAGTGATTTTGGAGCCCCCAAAAATAAAGTCTGACACTGTTTCCACTGTTTCCCCATCTATTTGCCATTAAGTGATGGGACCAGATGCCATGATCTTCGTTTTCTGAATGTTGAGCTTTAAGCCAACTTTTTCACTCTCCTCTTTCACTTTCATCAAGAGGCTCTTTAGTTCCTCTTCACTTTCTGCCATAAGGGTGGTGTCATCTGCATATCTGAGGTTATTGATATTTCTCCTGGCAATCTTGATTCCAGCTTGTAACTGAGGGTGTTAGAGCCAACCATAACTGTAATTTTCTGCTCTTAAACTTTCCTGCTCTGAAGCACTGAACGAAGACATTCTTCCATTCCATCCTAAAAGTCTGCTTTTTTGTGGCTTCTTATCCTAAACTTTATATAAATCCTCCTTTCTTTTGCCATACTATTTACATACACCTTCCTTCCTTCCTTAAGTGTTGTTTTCCCAAAAGATACTGAAACATGGCCCTCTACTTTTATTTTACGTTTGTCTTCTGAAAAGGTTAATATTTCCATGAATTTAAGAATAGGTGGGGAAAATTCAAAACAGTATTTTCAGGCCTGACTATTCAACTTGGCTCTGAATTTCCATTACCCATTCAATATTTCTAAATGCCACCAGAGCCGTTAACAGTTAACCAATCAAAATCAACAAATTCTACACACATGGTCAAATGAACAAGTCTTCATGAATTCCATAACAGACCTCCAAAATTTGTGCAGTCCGAAATATGAGGGATGTGTTTATTTATTTAAAATTTTTTTTCATGTAGACAATTTTATAGTCTTTATTGAATTTGTTACAATATTGCTTTTGTTTTATGTGTTTTTTTTTTTTTTTTTTTTTTTTGGCTGTGAGGCATGTGGGTCATAGACCCCCTGATCAGGGATTGAACCTGCGCCCCCTGTATTGGAAGTTCAGTCTTCACCACTGGAATGGCCAGCAAATTCCAAGGGGTGTGGTTAGATTTAACATATGCATGATACTCACTCTTCAAGTTAGTCTTATTTCCTCTAAAGTTACTGAATAAGCCCTTTCTAAAACTAAAGATACAGAAATTCAGAATAGGCAGTTTCTTACTTGTTATTTTTATCAAAGGAGTTTTCTAAATAGTTTGTTTCATAGCAGTCTGATGCTAACACATCTTACCCAGATCACTAGCTGACTGCTAGGGCCATGCTTAACTTCCCTGTAGCTCCTTTTAATTGTCTGTAAAATGGGAATATCAATAACCTGTAACTCATATGACAATTTTAATGATTATCAGTAGGTCTTCCTAGGTGGCTCAATGATAAAGAATTTGCATGTCAATGCAGGAAATGCTGGAGACTTAGATTTGATCCCTGGGTCAGGAAGATCCCCTGGAGAAGAAAGTGGCTACTCACTCCAGTATTTTTGCCTGGGAAATCCCCTGGACAGAGGAGCCTAGTGGGCTACAGCCCAGGGGGTTGCAAAAGTGTCCAATTAAACAACAATAACAGCAAGTACTCAGTAAACTCTCAGACTAGTGTAATAATGATATAATCCACTGTAACAGTACATACTATTTTGTCTCACTGTTTGATCAGTCTCTGTCTCATGGATATTGATCTATCTTGTCAGACACATAAATGCTTAGAGTTTTTATTTCCTCTCAGAGAACTGACACATTTCATAATGCAATGCCCTCTTTATCCCCAGTAGTCTGCTAAATTATGAAATCTGTTTTTTTCTAAAATTAATATAGCTACTTCAGCTTTGTCTTATTCTTACTGTTTGGAAGCCTTCTAGTTTTACGCCATTGAATATAACATTGTACCCATGCATGTTCAGTTGTTCAGACTTGTCCGAATCTTTGTAACCCCCACAGGTTCCTCTGCCAATGGGATTCCCCAGGCAAGAACACTGGATGGGTTGTCATTTCCTAGTCCAAGGGATGCTGCTACTGCTAAGTTGCTTCAGTTGTGTCTGACTCTGTGGGACGCCAAAGACGGCAGCCCACCAGGCTCCCCCTTCCCTGGGATTCTCCAGGCAAAAATGCTGGAGTGGGTTGCCATTTCCTTCTCCAGTGCATGAAAGTGAAAAGTGAAAGTGAAGTTGCTCAGCTGTGTTCGACTCTTCATGATCCCATGGACTGCAGCCTATCAGGCTCTTCCGTCCATGGGAGTTTCCAGGAAAGAGTACTGGGGTGGAATTATAATGTTAGCTGTAGGGTTTTCACTAAATTCCTTTTATCAGGTTGAGGAAATTACTTCCTATTCCTATATTGTTAGGTATTTCTATCACATATCATATCATATATCATATCATACCACATATAAGTGTTCTGGTTTTGTCAAATGATTTTTTATCAACTGAAATGACCATGTGATTATTTTTAATCATTCATTCTACTAATGTGATTAAAAATTGTGGATTAAGGCCTCCAAATTTGTTGCTTGGGCTTTTATGATTTGGCAATGGATTCTTGGATATGACATCAAACACAAACCACAAAATTCTCAAACTTTTGATTACTCTGAAATGAAAAATATGAACTATCTACTCAGAAGGTCAAGTAGGTTTAGCAGCAGTCTTTCATACAAAAGGTTTCATACAAAGAGATTGTTCATAAAAAGATTCATTCTTTAAATGATTACAATAGCATTTAAACATGCAGCATTAGTTTTAAGAATCTAATACATATTGTTATTTATTATTTAACTTTTCAGATAATACAAAAACTCTGTAATACTTTAAATCCATAAATTCATATACTTTGTCAAATCTGATATGCTACACGTATTTTCACCTGTGTCTTTTAAAACACTTAAAAGGTTTTTTTTTAGTCCAATCAATACTCATTTTATATCTACATATTTACTATTTATTTAAATTTCCTTCTGGACAAGTCTGTATAAAACATATTCCCTTGGATTTTGTTTGCCACATAATATATGTATTATGGGCTTCTCTAATACATATGTGAAAGATGGGCTAAGAAAGATGGGCTCGATAAAGGACAGAAATGGTATGGACCTAACAGAAGCAGAAGATATTAAGAAGAGGTGGCAAGAATACAAAGAAGAACTGTACAAAAAAGATCTTCATGACCCAGATAATCACGATGGTGTGATCACTCACCTAGAGCCAGACATCTTGGAATGTGAAGTCAAGTGGGCCTTAGAAAGCACCACTACAAACAAAGCCAGTGGAGGTGACGGAATTCTAGTTAAGCTATTTCAAATCCTGGAAGATGACGCTGTGATAGTGCTTTATTCAATATGCCGGCAAATTTGGAAAACTCAGCATTGGCCACAGGACTGGAAAAGGTCAGTTTTCATTCCAATCCCAAAGAAAGGCAATGCCAAAGAATGCTCCAACTACCACACAATTGCACTCATCTCATAGGTTAGTAAAGTAATGCTCAAAATTCTCCAAGCCAGGCTTCAGAAATACGTGAACTGTGAATTTCCAGATGTTAAAGCTGGTTTTATAAAAGGCAGAGGAACCAGAGATCAAATTGCCAACATCTGCTGGGTCATCGAAAAAGCAAGAGAGTTCCAGAAAAACATCTATTTCTGCTTTATTGACTATGCCAAAGCCTTTGACTGTGTGGATCACAATAAACTGTGGAAAATTCGGGAAGAGATGGGAGTACCAGAACACCTGACCTGCCTCTTGCGAAACCTGTATGCAGGTCAGGAAGCAACAGTTAGAACTGGACATGGAACAACAGACTGGTTCCAAATAGGAAAAGGAGTTCGTCAAGGCTATATATTGTCACCCTGCTTATTTAACTTATATGCAGAGTACATCATGAGAAACCCTGGGCTGGAGGAAGCACAAGCTGGAATCAAGATTGCCGGGAGAAATATCAATAACCTCAGATATGCAGATGACACCACCCTTATGGCAGAAAGTGAAGAGGAACTAAAAAGCCTCTTGATGAAAGTGAAAGAGGAGAGTGAAAAAGTAGCCTTAAAGCTCAACATTCAGAAAACGAAGATCATGGTATCTGGTTCCATAACTTCATGGGAAATAGATGGGGAAACAGTGGAAACAGTGTCAGACTTTATTTTTCTGGGCTCCAAAATCACTGCAGATGGTGACTGCAGCCATGAAATTAAAGGACGCTTACTCCTTGGAAGGAAAGTTATGACTAATCTAGATAGCATATTCATTACTGTGCCAACAAAGGTCTGTCTAGTCAAGGCTATGGTTTTTCCAGTGCTCATGTATGAATGTGAGAGTTGGACTGTGAAGAAAACTGAGCACCGAAGAATTGATGCTTTTGAACTGTGGTGTTGGAGAAGACTCTTGAGAGTCCCATGGACTGCAAGGAGATCCAACCAGTCCATTCTGAAGGAGATCAGTCCTGGGTGTTCTTTGGAAGGACTGATGCTAAAGCTGAAACTCCAGTACTTTGGCCACCTCATGCGAAGAGTTGAGTCATTGGAAAAGACTCTGACCCTGGGAGGGATTGCGTGCAGCAGGAGAAAGGGACAACAGGAGATGAGATGGCTGGATGGCATTGCTGACTCGAGGGACATGAGTTTGGGTGAACTCCGGGAGTTGGTGATGGACAGGGAGGCCTGGTGTGGTGCAGTTCATGGGGTCACAAAGAGTTGGACACAACTGAGCGACTGAACTGAACTGATGGGCTTCCCTGGCTGCTCATATGGTAAGTAATTTGCCTGCGATGTGTGAGACCTGGGTTTGGTCCCTGATTTGGGAAGATCCCCTGGAGAAGGAAATAGCAACCCACTCCAGTATTCTGGCCTAGATAATTCCATGGACAGAGGAGCCTGGTGGGAGTCTATAGGGTCAAAAAGAGTCGGACACGACTGAGCGACTTTCACTTACTTACTCACTTATATGTATTATACTTTACTCTTGAAGGATATTTTTACTGAAAAGACAATTCTTATTTTACTTTGATATATTAAAACTATCCCTGCTTTTTCTGGCATCTACTTTTTCTGTAGAGAAGGATGTTATCAGTATAATTTCTGGTTATTTTAAGGTAATATATGTATTTTTGTCCTCTGGTTGAGTTTTAAATTTTATATTTGCTTTGACTCTCAAATATTTTAATATAATATACATAGGAGGCTTTTCTTCTGGTGTCATGTGAGGACCCAGTGAGTAGGTGGCCATCTGCAAGCTATGGAGAGACCAAAACTGCCAACATCTTGATCTGGAAACTTTAGGCTCCAGAATGTGAGAAATAAATTTCTGTTAAGATATCCAATCTAAGTGGTGTTTTACTGCAGCAAACCTAATAGACCAATACACAATATATCTCCTATTATCTTCACATTTTTTACTTTCCCCCTCTGTGTTCAATGTTGTCCTTTTACTTTTCAAGTTTTCTTAAGAAGCTGTGGTAAATCTACTATAAAAATCATCTGTCAAACTCATGTTTCTTTTTTTAATATGTTTTGTTTGATTTGTTCTCTTTTTTAAGACTTTACCTTTTTTTTTTAAGAGCAGTTTTAGATTTGCAAGATTTACAACAAAATTGAGAGGTAGAAATGATGATTTTTCATAGCCTCCCTGCTCTCATACATGCATAGCCTCCTGTTTATTGAAATCACTTTACAAAGAAAATATACAGATGGCAAATAAGCACATGAAAAGATGCTCCTCCACATCATCTATCATCAGGGAAATGCAAATTAAAACAACTTTTTTTTTCATGTTTCACAACTTTAATAGAATATACTAACTATTCACACAAAGTAAAACACCATATTCAGCTGTAAGTGTATCACAAATAAGGCTGAGTGCTCCACAGATGTGTCCCCTGGCTACCAGGGCCCAAGCTCTCACATTCAGAAGTCCACATCCAACTAAGAACAATTTGCTCCAAACCCAGAGCTTTTAAGATAAAATGAATATGTGGCCAAGAAATAAAAGTTACTGAGAAAGAAAGACTCAGTATTTACACACTGAATGAAAAACTATACTTCTCAGTCCAAGTCTTTTGCCATAATATTCTGCTCACTGGATCTGTCCATTTCTAAGACAGGTGTGGTAGTGAGCACTGGATCATTAAGAAAGGTGAGCGCTGAAGAATTGATGCTTTTGAACTGTGTTGTTGAAGAAAACTCTTGAGATACCCTTGGACTGCAAGGGGATCCAACCAGTCTATCCTAAGGGAAATCAGTCCTGAATGTTCATTGGAAGGACTGATGCTGATGCTGGAGCTGAAACTCCGATACTCTGGCCACTTGATGGGAAGAACTGACTCATTAGAAAAGACCCTGATGCTGGCAAAGATTGAAGGCAGGAGGAGAAGGAGACGACAGAGGATGAGATGGTTGGATGACATCACAAATGCAATGGACATGAGTTCAGAAAGCTCAGGGAGTTGGTGATGGACAGGGAAGCCTGGCATGTTGCAGTCCATGAGGTCACAAAAAGTTGGACATGACTGAGCAACTAAACTGAGCTGAGACAGGTGTGTTAAAGTTTCCAACTATGATAGTGAGTTACTCTGTTTCTTTGAAGTTCTATCAACTTTTGCCAAATGAAGTTTATGGCTCTGTTGCTAGGTGCTTACATGTTAAGAACTGTTATGACTTCTTGGAGAATTTAGCTTACTACCATTATATAATGTACTTTTTTCCCCCCTGATAACTTGTCTTTTATGTCTTCTCTGCAGTTATTAGAGCTATTCCATTTTCTTTTGATTAGTGTTAGCATCGGGAGTTGGTAATGGACAGGGAGGCCTGGCATGCTGCGATTCATGTGGTCGCAAAGAGTCAGACATGACTGAGCGACTGAACTGAACTGAACTGAACTGAGCATCATATATTTTTTTTCCCCATCCATTTACTTTTAATCCATATTTGACAAGAGTGAGCTGGATGTGAGCACTTTACTTCCCTAGATCATTTAGGGTCTGATAATTCCCCAACTGGTTAGGTTCTGATTAACTTTCCGTGAAGGCAGGCCTTGTTAAGAACAGAATGCTCTAATGTATCTTATAATAGCTCTTTTCCCCTTCCACTGGAAGAAAGTCTGAGGAAATTTTTCTCCATTATTTACTGTGGGAATTTAGTAGAATTCCTGGAGACAAATCTTGCAATATTGCAAGGCACTCCCATATGACTGGGTTCCCCTGGAGTCTTAACTCTCACTGTTGTCCAGAGTGAGCCTCCAGGAGTTTATCAATTACAGAAAGAACACTGGTTCCCATAGCAGTTTCTGCTGGGGAATCTCTGTTCAGGAATTCTTTGATTTCCTATATTCACCTGGCTCTTTAATCTTGGGGATGAATATTTCCCCTGTAACCATACTTCTCTTATGGTTCTGAGAAGAGTTGGCTTTTCAGTCTGCTCAGGATTTTACTTGATGTTAGAATGGAGTAACTTCCAACCCTCATATATGGAAGTAGAAATCAGAAAGTCCTGTGCTTTTTTTAAATAGTATTTTTTATAAAATTATGTCTTGTTTGTTGAAACATATTAAGCATAGTTACATTGTTAAGGTTTCTCAACTTCAGTTGTTAGAATACTATGTAACTATTCAATTTTACTTGTTTCTTTTGTTTTCTCATATCTTAGAAAGCTTGGTTATTTTAAACTGAGGTCTGGGCTGTGCTTGGTTACTCAGTCCTGTCTGACTCTCTGTGACCCCATGGACCCCACCTGGCTCTTCTGTCCATGGGGATTCTAATGCTATATATTCCAGGTCTTGGATAATAGGTGCATACAGAAAACATTTACATTTCCAGGAGTCTAAGGGAAGTACCAGTACCAGATCATCTTAAGTTACTGTGTAGATTGAGATAGTTCCTATAGAGATGATTTTCTATCGCTATTTCATTTAACTTTAAGGCTATAGTCTTTAGGATCCTGTTGAAAAATATGTAGGTTCAACATACCTGGGGGACTCCAATTTTATTTATCTCACCCCTAAAGAGTCTAAATATCTTCCAATATTAACACCCACCACTTTTATAATTGTCAGGCCCCCAGAAGTCACTGATGCGGTATAGTTAAGACCCTGGGTAGGCAGCCCAGAAAAAAGGGATAATCACAACTGCAGAAGTTCCCCCTAAAAGAGAGAGTGATCCAAACCTCACATCAGTCTTCCCAGACCCGGCGTTATGCACCAGGAATACAAGCCCCCAGATATCTGGCTTTGAAGGCCAGTGGAACTTGCATTCTCATTCCTACTGTAGGAAACAGAAAAAGGCTGTAGGAAACAGACTGCTCTTAAAAAGCACATGTGAAAACCTCACATGCACCAAGACCCAGCACAGGAACATTAGTCTGAAAGGAACCTGGGCCAGGCACACTTACTGATCTTAGAGAGCCTCCTGGGGAAACAGACAATAGCCATTTTGGGGACCACATTCTACATCAAGGACACTGGGGCTGGGAAGTGCCATTTTAGAGTTCTCCCTTTAGCTTATCAAGGATGAGTTGCACCACTGCCAACCAGTGGGCTGGTACCAGCTTTGGGATTCCTAGGGGCCTGAAAACTGGCCACCTTAGGACATGGTCTTTTCTACCAGTGGACCAGCACCAGTCCTGGGACCCCATCTTAGGCTCTAGCCCCATCCACCAGTGGGGCATCAAAGCTCTAGCAGTCTCTGAGACCAGCAGGCAGTCAACACAGGATCCAACTGCACCCACCATTGCCAGTGGCCTAAGCATTAGACATAGCCTAGAAGCCAAGCAGTAGGGATCTACCCCCTGCACCAGCATGCCCACAGTAGTCAGTCCCACCACACAAAAGTACCCTAAGAGCTCAGAGAGGAGGCACTCCTAGAGTATTAACTCTAATGAACAGAGGGAATATTTTGCTGGGCCCCAACCCACTCCAGTGTTCTTGCCTGGAGAATCCCAGGGACAGGGGAGCCTGGTGGGCTGCCGTCTATGGGGTTACACAGAGTCAGACACGACTGAAGGGACTTAGCAGCAGCAACAGGACATCTTCCACATAAGGCCATTTCTCCAAGATCAGAAAGTGTAACCAGTTTAGAATGAGGCAAAATGAGATAACAGGGAAATATTTTCCAGCAAACGAAATAAGATAAAACCCCAGAAGCACTAAATTGAGATAAGCAATCTTCCTGATAGAAATTCAAGTTAGTGATCAAAAAATTCTCAGCAGACTCAGAAGAATAGATGACTACATTGAGATGTTTAACAAAAAGTTAGAAAATATGAAAATGCACAAAACAGAGCTGAAGAATATAGTAATGAAATTTAAAGTGCACTGGAAGAAGTCAACAGTAGATTAGAGAATAAAGAACAATGAATCATTGAAGTGGAAGACAGAGTCCTAGAAATTATCCCAGATGAACAGATAAAAGAAAAAAAAAAAAGATTAAAAAAATGAGGACATTTTAAGAGAACTATGAGACAACATCATGCACATTAACACTCACATTATAGGGGTCCCAAAAAGAGAAGATAGAGGAAAGGGCATAGAATACATTTGAAGAAATATTAGCTGAAGATATCCCTAACCTGTGAAAGGAAACAGACATACAGGTCCAGAAATCAGTCTCAGACAAGATTTATCCAAAGAGATTCACAAGACCCAATGCAATTAAAATAGCAAAATTAAGGATAAAGAGAGAATATTTAAAACAACAAAGGAAAAACAACCAGATAGTTACAAAGGAACTCCCAGATGATTATCAGCTGACTTTTCAGAAGAAATTTTGTAGGCCACAAGGAAGTGCCAAAATAATACTGCCTACTCATTTTTAATTCTTAACTTGTGTACTATACCCTCCAGGAAATGTTTACTTTCATCCATAACCATGACTGCAACTCCCATCTGTACAAAGTGTCATCTCTATACCTGATTAGTATTAGACATTTATTTCTATCATGGAAGTAATAATTTTTATCTATAAAATTGTTCTTTCTGTCTCTTTGATTTAAGAATAGAAAATATATACTAGTCTTAAGAACATTTATTATTGAATGACCAATGGATAGATTGGTGGGAAAATACTGAATTAACAAAATTATGGAATCTGAGAGAGAATATGTTTTCAGAAACAAAGGCAGTTAAGAGAAGAATAGTGTAAATGTGACTAAGAAATCTGTGCAATTGATTAATAAGTCTATACTTTGGACTGAAGATATCAATGATGAGGAACACAAATCACCTTACTGGATAAGTAAATATAAGCCAGTAATTGAGTCTACAGGAATAGACTGCTTTTTGAGAAACCTAGTTGTAAATCTAAATTCACTCAACCAGAATGAATGCACAAGATAATTGATATTCAAAAGTCTTTGTGAAGAGAGGATAAGAATATGATAGATAAAGACACTGAAGAAAGGTATTGCTTATGTTATTATTGTGTCCAATTTTAACACAAATAGAATAAACATAAGTAATTTTGATGACTTCTTTCAATGATTACAATTAAGATTATGGCCATTTTTCCTTTCAATAGAGAAGGCAATGTCTTGGATTTGTAATAATAGACCAAGAAAAATGTATGTCAATAAAGCAAAGTTAAATCTATTGTAATTTAGATGACATCAAGGGGGAAAATGTTATTCCTAAACACTGTGAGTTTATTGTGGATTTTACATAAGAGTGGTTGTATATTAGTCAAAAAATTGTTTTCTCTATTTTCTAATTTATATAGGCAGCTACTGAAATAGGCAGCTACTGAAAACCTCAACTGAGCAAAACAACAAAACATATTTAGAAAATTATGTTTCTATGGGTATATTCAAGGAATTTTTATAGGTGCTCCTCTTCCACTTGGCTTGATTTTCACTTTCTATTGCTTTATCATTGTATTAGAGAGCTGCACATTTTTAGGCTGCAAATGACATGTTGTTATCTTTCCAGAATTTCCTATGCAGTAGGAGAGAAGAATGATAACATTTTGTGCTTGAAAAACACTTTAGAAGAAAAAATAGTTTATTCAGTCTATTTGATTTTTAATGTATTGTAAGAAAAAACTGTTTGGCATTATGTAAATAGTGAGCACAGTAATTTGATTAAAGCATGTACTATTCTATTGGCTTTACTTTTATTGTTTAGAATGTGAATTCTCTTGAATTAGTTTAGCTGTATTTATATAAAACTACATCATTTTTATTCACAAGAGCACATTTTTCTCTTATTATTTACTTTGTATACTATTTAATTGTTTAAATAACTTATTTACTTTTCTGAACTCTTAAATAACTAGCACAATCCTGAACCTATTTGGAGTTAAAAATTTATACTCAAATGAAATGACGGTCATGAACAGTAAAAAATCCTTAAAATTATAATCTTGTTTATGTAAATCAGAACAATATTATTTGTTTTAAAATTTTTTCACAGTGAATTTACATTTTTAATATTAGTTTTTAAGTGTGTTTAAATTATTTCTGAGAAAATTCTTTATATCTCTGCCCTAAACTTGTAAATTTACTTGAAATATGTCTTGCTTGCATCTGATTCTCCAAAAAATTCATTGTCTCACCTGTCACAAACACACGCACATATACATGCACATTCCTTTTTCGAATAGAACCCACTGTCGAATCAAAAACGTGTCCTATTTCTTTTCACAATCCACATCTTAGGATTTTACGCATAATGCTACTCTTCTCACTGAGCTATTATTCTATTCTAAACTGATTACTCATACATGGATTCACCTGTCATATGGCTGTGCATTTTTGAGAATTCACTATGAAAATGTATGTATGACATGCTTTTATAGTCCAACATATATTTAATGGGACATACTTTCTACATTAATTCAAAGTATATGTTTGAAGATTATTTTAGTTAACTTGTCAATAAAATAAATAAGTTTTAGACCTGGAAACTGAAGCTCAGGTCAACTCAACAGATTGGCACTACCTCAAGTATACTGTCACATATGGTGTTAGGTGGATGACACATTCTGAGCATGATGTAAAATTCTTGTTTGGAGGCCTCCCTGACTTTTCCCTTTCTGTTTCCTCCTTTGGCTGATTTTAATGTATATTCTTTCCTTATAATCAGTGTAACTGTTTTCAGTAATTTCTGTTTCTGGCAAATTAAAAAAAAAAAAAAAATGAGGGTTCTTGGGGCAAAAAAAAAAAAAAAGAACAAACAAATCTGCAGTTGATATCAGAATCCTTTTCTTTCATTTACGTCTACTTATTCTTTAACTTTGCCCAAAAGTTCTATTACATGTCATAGTACTGTAGGAAAATATTGATAACTTTATTTAACAACTTCTCAAAAATTTCACTAATTCATATTCATGATAATCCATCATTTAATTTAAATTTACTGCTCATTGGTTGTAGCTTTTACCTTTGTTCCCAGTTCAAATGTCAGAATTCTCAGGCAGACTTGACAATTTGGAGGACTTGCCTCTAACCTGACAGTTTGACTAACACCAGGTACCTTCCTAGACACATTCTAGGGTCATAAACACAGATGCCTTCCAACATTCCCCTGGAGAATTTTTTTTTTTTTTTTGCATTTCAAGTAACTAGTAAACTTTCTCTCTGAAGGGCAGGACAGACAGGAACCCTATAAAAGGCGAGTCTCCTAATTTTGGTATTCCTGGCTCCTGCTTCAGTCACTACACGTACAGTTAAATATCTGCTCCTCCTCCTGAACACCCAAATAACACTGTACTGATCTGGCTGCTCCTTTATTCTGTGAGTAATAAACACTTTTCTGACTGAAGAGTCTTATTTTCTTTCTTACTATATGTATGTGAAACTGTGGCAGGCTAACTTGTTAACTTGCAAGTAAGGAAGATTTGCCCTGGAGAAGGAAATGGCAACCTACTCCAGCATTTTTGCCTGAAGAATCCCATGCACAGAAGAGCCTGGCAGGCTACTGTCCTTGGCGTCACAAACAGTCAGACACAACTGAGTGACTGAGCACAAGGTAGATTTCCAGACACTTCACACCTTCAGATTTAAGTATTGTGTAAAGTTGCCAAACATGAAATATATCTAATATTCCATTTTAAAAATAGGAATACTAACAAAAATGAAGCTTTAAAGAAAATAATCAGTTTGAAGAATTCTACATACAAAATTTTTAAAGACATTCATTATAGTACCTTGCTTTGTTTTCAAGGATTCCAAAATTGGCCACAGCTTAATTTTCTAGTTTTATTTTCTACCTTTATTCAACATAAACAATAAACTCTAAATAAAAAGAAATGCAAAGTCTCATAAATATACTTTAAAATGTCTAAATGCTTGATCTTTTATCAATCTGTCTTATTAAAAATCCTGAACTTCTTTGTTCTCCAATTTAATTATCACCTATCCTTAAAAGTACAACTTAATAATGTACCGACTTGTCCTGTCAGAAATGTTTTGTAAAGAGTGTGAGTCACTTGAGTCAAAGTCCAATGATATCAAATTCTGCTTCTACTACTTATTAAATATCCAGACCACTATTTATTCTTTTTTGAAAATGATGATCAGAATACACTTAGAAGTCTTTTAATAGGAGAGGAAAATCAAAGGCTTTAATCTGTATGGAGTGCTCAGCACAGTCCATGGTTAACAGCAATAATCATAAGAGCTAACTCTGACAAAGAATGTGTGTCCCAGAACTATTCAGAGTACTTTACATGTATTGAACACTAGCTCATTTAATGTTACTTTTACAGAAGTCATCCTCATTTCAATTTTCACAGCTGGATACCACAGTTCCTTCTAAACTTATACAACACTCATTTTCTGAAATGTAGATGCCACTATACTTGCATACCACTAAGTTTCACTTTATATAGATTATTTCAATAAAGACATGTGAGTTCCTTTAAGGGTAAGGTGCTAATATCATACTTTTTACTCCACTGGACTCCTTACAGTGATGCACATGTAGCAGAGAGCAATCTATATTAAATTACATTTTACCTTATTGATTGCCCTTAAGCTAAACAAATGAATGACAATCATCATCATAGTAATAAACTAGCACCAGACTAACAGGCTTCGTTGTTGCTGTTCAAACCCAGTTGTGTCCAACCCTAGACTAATAGGCTTTGCTGTTGGTGTTCAATCCCTCAGTTGTATCTGACTCTTTGAGATCCCATGGACTGTAGCATGCTAGGCTTCTTTGTCTTTCACCATCTCCCAGAGTTTGCTCAGGCTTATATCCATTGAGTTGGTGATGCCATCCAACCATCTCATACTTCGTCACCCCTTCACCTCCTGCCTTCAGTCTTTTGCAGAATCAGGGTCTTTTCCAATGAGTCAGCTCTTTGCATCAGGCAACCAAATTATTGGAACTTCAGCTTCAGCATCAGTCCTTCCAATGTATATTAAGAGTTGATTTCCTGTAGGATTCACTGGTTTGATCTTGCTGTCCAAGGGAACCCAAGGGTCTTCTCCAGCACCACAGTTCAAAACCATCAGTTCTTCAGCACTCAGCCTTTTTCATTTTTCAGCACTCACATCCTTACATGACTACTGGAAAAACCATAGCTCTCACTAGATGGATCTCTGTCAGCAATGTCTCTGCTTTTTAATACACTGTCTAGGTCTGTCATAGCTTTTCTTCCAAGGAGTAAGTGACTTTTAATTTCATGGCTGAAGTCACCATCCACAGTGATTTTGGAGCCCAAGAAAATAAAATCTGTACTGTTTCCATTGTATCCCCATCTATTTGCCATGAAGTGATGGGACAGGATGCCATGATCTTACTTTTTTTTTAATATTGTCTTTTTGCCAGCTTTTTCACTCTCCTCTGTCACCTTCATCAAGAGACTTTTTAGTTCCTCTCCACTTTTTGCCATAAGATTGCTGTCATCTGCATATCTGAAGTTATTGACATTTCTCCCGTCAATCTTGATTCCAGCTTGTGCCTCATCCAGCCCAACATTTCACATGGTGTACTCTGCATATAAGTTAAATAAGCAGGGTGACAATATACAGCCTTGGTTTACTCCTTTCCTAATTTTGAATCAATCCGTAGTTCCATGTGAGATTCTAACTGTTGTTTCTTGACTGCATACAGGTTTCTCAGGAGGCAGGTAAAGTGGTCTAGTAATCCCATCTCTTGAAGAATTTTTCACAGTTTGTTGTGATCTACAGATTCAAAGTCTTTAGTGTAGTCAATGAAGCAGGAGAGTGAAAGTCACTTAGTCATGTCCAACTCTTTGACCCCATGGGAAATACAGTCCATGGAATTCTCCAGGCCAGAATACTGGAGTAGGGAGTCTTTCCCTTCTCCAGGGGATCTTCTCAGGCCAGGGACTGAACCCAAGTCTCCAACATTGCACAAGGATTCTTTACTGGCTGAGCCATAAGGAAAGCCCAAGAATACTGGAGTGGGTAGCCTATCCCTTCTCTAGTGGATCTTCCCAACCCAGGAATCGAACCAGGGTCTCCTGGATTGCACATGGATTCTTTACCAACTGAGATATCAGGGAAGCTCCAATGAAGCAGAATTAGATGTTTTTCTAGAGTTCTCTAGTTTTTTCTATGATCCAATGAATGTTGGCAATTTGATCTCTGGTTCCTCTGCCTTTTCTAAATCCAGCTTGTAAATCTGGAAGTTCTTGGTTCACATACTCTTAAAGCCTAGTTTGAAGGATTTTGAGCATTACTTTGCTTGTATGTGAAATGGGTGCAATTGTGTGGTAGTTTGAACATTCTTTGCCATTGCCTTTCTTTGGGATTGGAATGAAAACACCTTTTCCAGTCCTGTGGGAACTGCTTAATTTTCCAATTTGTTGGCATACTAAGTGCAGCACTTTAATAGCATCATCTTTTAGGATTTGATATAGCTCAACTTGAATTCCATCACCTCCATTAGCTTTGTTTGTAAGTGTTGCTTTCTAAGGCCCATTTGACTTTACACTCCAGGATGTCTGACTCTAGATGATTCATCACACCATCATGGTTATCCAGGTCATTAAGATCTTTTTTGTGTAGTTCTTTTGTGTATTCTTGTCACCTCTTCTTAATATCTTCTGCTTTGTTAAGTCCATACTGTTTCTGTCCTTTATTGGGCCCATCTTTGCATGAAATATTCTCTTGGTATCTCTGATCTTCTTGAAGAGATCTCTGCTGCTGCTGCTAAGTCGCTTCAGTCGTGTCAGACTCTGTGCGACCCCAGAGACGGCAGCCCACCAGGCTTCCCCGTCCCTGGGATTCTCCAGGCAAGAACACCTGAGTGGGTTGCCATTTCCTTCTCCAATGCATGAAGGTGAAAAGAGGAAGTGAAGTCGCTCAGTCGTGTCCGACTCTTAGCGACTCCATGGACTGCAGCCTACCAGGTTCCTCTGTCCATGGGATTTTCCAGGCAAAAGTACTGGAGTGGGGTGCCATTGCCTTCTCCGAAGAGATCTTTAGTCTCTCCCATTCTATTGTTCTCCTCTATTTCTTTGTATTTTTCACTTTAAAAGCCTTTATTGTCTCTCCTTGCTGATCTCTGGAACTCTTCACTCAGATGGGGGTATAACTTTCCTTTTCTCCTTTGCCTTTGGCTTCTCTTCTTTTCTTAGCTATTTGTAATTCCTCCTCAGACAGCCATTTTGCATTTTTGCATTTCTTTTTCTTGGGAATGGTTTTTATCACCACCTCCTGTAATTAGCCCTAGACAGACAAGGTAATTATCCTAATGAGACAGTTTAGTTATCTCACAAAGAATGCTCTATAGAAAAATTTTAGTAGAGTTTCCCTGGTGGCCCAGTAGTTAATACTCCACACTCTCAAGGTGGGGGGCATGAGTTCTACCTCTTATCAAGGAAGTTTTTCATGCCAAGGAGGGCAGCACGGACCAAAAAAAAAAAGAGAGAGAGAGAGACAGAGATTTTAGTGCTTGCCACACTTTTAGGTTCTTGTATTGGAATCTTCTCTGCCCTTTGAAATGATACCTATGATTTTTCTTCTATCTCTTCTATGTGATGTTAATTTTGGTTCTAGTTGATTTGTGTAGGAATAAACATGTTTCTAGGAAATACAGCCTATACCATGCAAATGTGCTGTGGGGTCAGTTGGCACACATGCACACAAAATTAATAGACTCCCTCCTCTTTTACTAGCCATATCTAATTATTCACAAAATACAGTTAATTTAGTATTTTTCTTTTCCCCTTCTGCAGTCCAAATCTAAGATACTTTTAATTATTAAGTAAGCAACTGCCAAATTCAGTCCACAGGGCTCTAGCTTTAGCAACACCTTACATAAGACATGTTGACTATTATAAGTGATTTGTATGTATTCTAAATTCAATAGCTTTTTTATTCTTAAGAATATGTGTTTGTGTGTTATGTGGAGGTGATACCTGCTCCAAATATAATTTAAAACCACCCCTTGTTTTCATAAGGCAATTGACATCTTCTCAATTAGATTTTTCAAAAACAAAAAACAAAACAAAACAAAACAAAAAAACCCCAAAAGACTGTAAACATGATTCTAAGCCTGGCCTCCAAAAAGCTTTCTACCCATTCTAGTTACTGACTCCACATATAAACGCACTTGTTTATTATTTTACTAGTCTCCCAGTCAGAAGACTATTCTATTATTATTCATTTTTTCCATGAATTGTTCAGTGAGTATTTTCTCTTTCCCAAGTCCTCTTATGGAAACACGAAATCCCTCAGTGAACAGGATGCAAATGATCTTAACCCCCATGAAATTTAAAGTCTGTGAAATATGATATGTACTAATTACATATGCATATATATACATAATTATTTCAAAATATAATAGAGCTTGAAATTTTGATAAATGTCAAAAAGTGACAAATGAACATTTCACTAACTTGATTAAACTCTGCAATTCTGTTTCCAGTGCTCTCAGATCATACAGTCCCAAATCCTGTTGCTTTCTACTTTGCAGGCCTTATATTTTACTACTACTTCTTTTACATTATATGGTTTAATCATATAAAATTTTTTCTCTTGATAAATAGGTTCTGACTACATTCCTACTTCCACAACCCCCAAATATGCACACACACAAAAAAAAACACAAACATAAAACACAAACATATATACAGAAACTTTGTACCTGAAGTCTATTAACCCTTTAGGCCTCCACTTAAATGTTACCTTTTGTAGTCTTTTCTTGGATCTCCAGAGTAGGTTCAACACTCCATTTTAAACTCATCTTCAACTTTGCACTTCTTCATAGCACTGACAAGAACAGTAAACAATAGAACATTTATGTAACTATGTTTTAAGGAATACTTGAAACTATACTGCATGCTTGGTGGATAAACTGCAATTACAGCTTCTAGGATGGTCTCTGGCAATAGCTAGTTTTAAATGAACAAAATAATAAATAATAACATTGCCTAAGAGGAATGCTGATAAATCATTGTGCCCAAAAGTTCTCTCTACCAGAAATTCATTAATGATATATGGACATGGTCAGGTAGTTAGTACCAGAAATAGAACTCAAAAGGAGATTTTGAAATAGGCAGAATGCATGAAGCAATAAATAAAAATGTATTAAAGGGCAGAGGAAGAATTTGAGTAAGCATAAAGAGTTTGAGTAAGCCTAAATAAAAAATATATGCAGAGGACAAATGATCTGTTTCTTGATGCTAATTTTGTGATGTTTCATAGAGATGCATGCTTATAAAGTGTGAATTTTTCTACAGCTATATATTTAATGAAAATGTATTAATGGATGAGTTTAAAAAATAGCTGACTTTTTGACAGGATTAATACATACAGTCATATTTAGAGACTTTTGTTTTGCTGTAAAGGAGCAAGAACAATCAACCACTGATAAGGAAGAAGGGTAGTTTGTTTGCTACTGCTTCCTAGATTCTAAAACATCCCCTGATCCTAAGCTATGCCTTATTCTGAGAATCTAGCCTCATGGCTCATCCTGGACTTCCATGAGCTTCTTGCTTTAATCATGTTCATGCATCATATTCTGATCTCCCATTTGTATAAATCAATTTGTTCTGGAATACAGACACATGAAAATAAATAATAACCTTATAACAAATGACTCTTTCCTTATAATTTGGGGGTGTGAATGTCTTCTTGTTATAAGCAAGCTCTTCTATCACACACTATCACCATACATATTTACTAACTATACAAAAATCATGAGTAATATATGTGGACAGCTGACAATATCAAATCTCTTATTTCTAATGCAAAATGTTATTTGCAGAAAATAAACTAATCACTTTGTTTAAAAGAGGTTATAGGTAGAGAAGTTTTTCAAAGTTCCCTTTCAGTTCAGTTCAGTTCAGTTGCTCAGTTGTGTCCAACTCTTTGCCACCCCATGAATCGCAGCACGCCAGGCCTCCCTGTCCATCACCAATTTCCCGGAGTTCACTCAAACTCATGTCCATCGAGTTGGTGATGCCATCCAGCCATCTCATCCTCTGTCGTCCCCTTTTCCTCCTGCCCCTAGTCCCTCCCAGCATCAGTGTCTTTTCTAATGAGTCAACTCTTCGCATGAGGTGGCCATGGAGTTTTAGCTTTAGCATCATTCCTTCCAAAGAGCACTCAGGGCTGATCTCCTTTAGAATGGACTGGTTGGATCTCCTTGCAGTCCATGGGACTCTCAAGAGTCTCCTCCAACACCACAGTTCAAAAGCATCAATTCTTCAGTGCTCAACTTTCTTCACAGTCCAACTCTCACATCCATATATGAGCACTGGAAAAACCGTAGCCTTGACTAGACGGACTTTTGTTGGCAAAGTAATGTCTCTGCTTTTCAATATGCTATCTAGGTTGGTCATAACTTTTATTCCAAGGAGTAAGCGTCTTTTAATTTCATGGCTGCAATCACCATCTGCATTGGTTTTGGAGCCCAAAAAGATAAAATCTGACACTGTTTCCACTGTTTCCCCATCTATTTGCCATGAAGTGATGGGATCAGATGCCATGATCTTTGTTTTCTGAATGTTGAGCTTTAAGCCAACTTTTTCACTCTCCTCTTTCACTTTCATCAAGAGGCTTTTGAGTTCCTCTTCACTTTCTGCCATAAGGGTGGTGTCATCTGCATATCTGAGGTTATTGATATTTCTCCTGGCAATCTTGATTCCAGCTTGTGCTTCTTCCAGCCCAGTGTTTCTCATGATGTACTCTGCATAGAAGTTAAATAAGCAGGGAAGTTCCCTTTAGTTGACTTCTATTACATATTTATTTATTTATTTTGAGCTTGGTACTGAAAATCCTTTTTGTGTTTTGTTTTTTTTTTTTTTTCCTTTTTGTGTTTTGATGAGAAGTTAGTGAAATTTAATGGGAAAGAAAAATACAAGTCTTAAGTAATGTTTATTTTAGGCAAATGTAAGTGTTGGTAATAGTTTTAAAATTCATTTTCTTAGAATGATATTAAACATCTTTAGCACTTGCTAGTTGAACAATAAGGAGAAGCTCTGCTTCAAATTTTCATTAATCACAGAAATCTTGAAATTGAACAATTTGCTTTACACAGTATGACATCTTTTACTTCATGATTTTATATGCTTTAAGCAAGTAAACCTTTGAATTTTAAAAATAGATATTTTCTAAATGTCTTTGTCTCAATTTTATTGATATGAAAATACAAATTCTTTAGGAATAATAAGCTAAAGATGCTACTTAAACTGGACATGATAAGTAGTCTCTGTCTTAAAGTTCAGTATTAATAAAATGATACAACCCATAGTTACAGAACTTTTAAAATATATTTTATTGTATTGGAGAGCAATTATTTGAGGTTCTTTCCTTGGATCTCTTCCTGATGAGGGAAAAAAAAAGAAAAAGTTGATTTTCAATCATGTCAGGAAGATTTATGCTACAGATATCTAGATCAAAATATTTCTCTTTTCTCATTAGCTTTTCAAAGGTGCCTTACATTTCATATATGCTTGGTTTAATACCTTTTGCTATAGATTTACGTGTCATGAAAGTTCTAAAGATTGATGATCATGCAAAAATATAAATAATTTAACTGTTTTCTTCTTTTGTTTCATTTGATTTTAACAATGTTTTTCAAAGACAGGAATAAAAAAGGTATTGTAAGCAAGTTAGGGCTGAAACAGAATGACAGTCTTGAAGAATAAAACATAGGGGACCAAGTTTTCTTCATAAATAATACATAGGCAGGGGTTTATTGCACACTTTGTGGGATTTGCATGAACTTGCTCTATCTCTGAGAGAAAGCAATTTCCTCAGTACAGTAAAAATAGTAAGGTTAGACTAAAGGACAAAAAGAGACATCCCAGAATAATTCCCTCACTTTCAGAAATGACCTTATCCTATGGGAATTTCCAACAGTAAGTTATAATCTTTTTCCAATTCACAATCTCCTTTCGGTAAAGTTAAACTATTCAAGAAGCAAAACAATCAAAGACTAAGTTTTTGTTGAAACAAAACAGAAAGAATTTCCAAAAGTTATTACATTAATTACATTATCTATCATTTAGACAAAAATCTGAGTTTACAGAGGCTAGAGCTAGGACAAAGACTGAAAGACCCTAGAAGTAGGGTCTGGCTGCATTATCACTCTGGACCTAGACACAGATAACTAGTTTCATTTCTAAGGAAGCAGTGAACCATTACATGATTTGATAGTAAAAAATATGTTACCTGAGGATGGTATTATAAACAGAGCTCCCATTACCAGATAGGAGCAACAGAAAGTGACTCCATTTTTTCCTCTAAAATTAAAACAAATAGTTGAATAAAACTATGTAGGTGGATATGAAGATGTGCTGTCCATACCCCCTTTCCATTAATGACAATTCTCTAGCTGTGAGGAGTAAGGTCATGTCCTTCCCTCGGAAGCCCACAACTCGACTCACAACTGAGCAAGGTGAGAGTACTAGGGTTTGACAATTGCAGTGACAACATAGAATGCTTTTATGAACAATAGTGACTGCAGAGCTTCCCACCGATTTGGTCAAGGCTTTGTGTAGCAAGTATTCCTACCCAAATTATTTCATGCCCAATCCTGCCTCCCCCTTCTCTATTCACAGGTGTTAATTCTAATAAAAATCTTACAACATAGGTATATCTCAGTGTGAGATTCTGAAAAATGAAAGAAACTTCCTAGACCGAATGCCAAAAAATAAAACATATTCTGATGCTCAATACTGTCAAAATAGGGAGTTTGCCTTTACAAATATGTGTAAGTACTGTCTAACTACTGTAACATTATAAAATACTGAAGTATAAAAATCATGTCTATATATTAGCAACAAAAATCCAAAAATTAAAGTTAAAACAATAATTACATTTATGATAATATCAAAAAGAATAACATCCTTTTTGGAATAAGGTTACCAACAGAAGTACCAATGCTATATATTAAATATTACACAACATGCTGAAAACGATTAAAGAAGATCTAAGTAAACGCAGGCTTCCCAGGTGGCTCACTGGTAAACAATTTACCTGCCAATGCAGGAGACACAGGTTCAATTCCTGGGTTGGGAAAATCCCAAGGAGAAGGAAATGGCAACCCACTCCAATATTCTTGCCTGGGAAATCCCGTGGACCAAGGAGCAAGGTGGGTTATACGGTCCATTGGGTAGCAAAAGAGTTTGACATGATTTAGTAACTGAAAAACAATGGTCAACAAGGTAAATGCAATGGTATATCTTCTTGGTTTTAAGATTCAGTATTAACAATATGGACGTTCTCCACAAATTGCTCTTTAGAGTCAAGGCAATATGTCTAAAAATAGTAATACCAGAAGACTTTTGGGGAGAAATTAACAAGTTCTTGCTAAAATTTAGATATAAATGCAAAGGCCCCAGAATAGCCAAAATAATCCTGAAAAGAAGAATAAACTTAGAAAACTTATGCTTACTGACGTCAAAATATAATATAATGCCAGAATCAAAGTGTGTTACCGCCATAAGAGTACAGATATAAATCAATGGAACTTAACTGAGAATTTAGAAATAAACCTTTACATTTATAGGCAATTTCAGTTTTTACACAGATGTCAGGGCAAGTAAATGAGGAAATAATAGTCTTGGAAAACTGGACATCCACATACAAAAGATGAATCAATATCTTTACTATATACCACACAAAGAAATTATTCTCACCATTATAGGTCAATAAAAAATAAATGAAAAAAAATAACTGTATTAGGTCCATACAATGGAATATTACTCAACAACAAAAAGAAACAAATTACTGATACATAGTGAGATACATCTGAACCTCAAAAACATGTGCTATGTTTAAAAAAAAAATCTAGATTCCATATGTATTAACTGTTTAGAAAAGGCAAATGCATGGAGACTGAAAATAGTATCTGAGTATGTGAGTAGGGACATGAAAGATTACAAATTAGCAAGAAGAAGCTCTTGGAATTATTCGCCTTGTTGTTTAGTCACTAAGCCGTGTCTTACTTTTGTAATCCCACGGATGGTAGCCTGTCCGGCTTCTCTGTCCATGGGATTTTCCAGGCAAGAAAATTGAAGTGGGTTGCCATTCCTTTCTCAAGGGGATCTTCCAGGGAACAAACCCACATCTCCTGCATTAGCAGGTGGATTCTTTACTACTGAAACACTAGGGATTGATACAAATCTAAAATTGGACTATAGTGAAGGTTGTAAAATTGTGTCCGTTTACAAAAATCACTGAGGTTTATACTTGAAACAATTAGATTTCATGGTATATAAATTATATATCAATAAAGTTGTATGAATTGTTTTATATAATATAATCTCAATAGTGATATATATATATATACATACATAAGCATAGATATACACACATAAAAATGGTTTATGAAACAACATGGGTCCAGTTAGTATTTTAATTACAAAACTGGAAAGACAACATTTAGTAAGCTCTTTCCTTATAAGCTGTTAATATGAATCAAAAAATGAAAAATATGAAAATTGATATAAAATCAAAATTTCATTTAACCTAATCTAATTCATTTTAGATTCTAATACATCTCACGTATATTTTCTGGCCCCTCCAGACATCCTTTCAATGGACAGCTTTTCCATGTAAAAGCCTTGATGTTTAGTAGTCTGAGTATTTGCTGAAAGAGTTTAGTGAATCATATTCACTTATTCATGAGAGGAACAGTTACTCCCATCTCATGGCTGATATATAACTGATTCTTTATGTTAGGAGAGAAAGGCTGTGGATGAAGGGTTATAAAAGTGTCACCCTCTCTACTTTGAATAAAGCAAGATTATTTTGCTTTACAAGATTATACAGTGGATGTCTTATATAATATGTTAATATTTTTAGTTCTCAAAGATACTGTAAGTTTCATGTCTAACCACAACTGTTTACCATCTTTTTATATGTTTTTGCAGAAAGTCCTAGAATTGGAATAAAGTGATATTTAAAAATTTTAACTGAGTTAGCCCAATAAAATTCTGTTTGTATTTTTATCTTTTCATTAACTCATCCAGGCCTCAAGGAGTATACTTCCTGGAAGACATTCACAATAATATAAGTTAGTAGGGAATAAAAGAAATCAATCAATTATAATCTTGACCAGTAACCTGGCTACTCCTCCTGTATTCTGTATTTCAGTTAGCAATAGCCTGTAAATTAGAAATCTCTGGTCTGTACTTCATAATTCTGTTCTATGGATTCAACCTTTTTATGAATTATTTTATTCCTTAATTTTTACTGCCAACATATTTCTCAACATTGTCACATGAGATAGTTACCATATGGTTTTCTGTTTAATGTTTCCAGCTATCTTACATGTCTTGTATTCAAGACCTGCCCTCACCTCTTTTAACAGGCCTATCACCAACTGCTAATCCCTTTCACCTCCTACCACTAAATATTTTTTTAGGTCACTGTGTCAAATGACGTGTGCACTCCACCATCTTTCTCTGCCCTCATCCCCCAGTACTTGCCCTTTGTTCTTCAACTTCTGCACTTCTCATTTACAACATTCACTGTCTTTACACTACGTGTCTGTGCCTGTGGAATGGTTTACTGGTTTACCTAAAAAATGCCAAATTTCACCCAAGACCCAATATAAATGATACCTTAGAAAGTGAAAGTGAAGTCTCTCAGTCGTGTCCGACTCTTAGCAACCCTATGGACTACAGCCCATCAAGCCCTCCATCCATGGGATTTTCCAGGCAAGAGTACTGGACTGGGGTGCCATTGCCTTCTCTGTTAACAGCGGCTAGGCATATTATATTTACTTGGAGCTGGTATACTTATTTGAAATAAAACTTTCCAAATTAATTAAGGCAAACTAATTATTCTGCCTTATTATTCCTAAATACTCATATTCTCTTAAATTCCTTAGTATTTCCAAATACTCTAAAACTAAAACTATTACCTGTTTGCTGCTGCTGCTGCTGCTAAGTTGTTTCAGTCATGTCCGACTCTGTGTGACCCCATAGACGGCAGCCCACCAGGCTCCCCTGTCCCTAGGATTCTCCAGGCAAGAACACTGGAGTGGGTTGCCATTTCCTTCTCCAATGCATGAAAATGAAAAGTAAAAGTGAAGTAGCTCGGTTGTGTCTGACTCTTAGCGACCCCATGGACTGTAGCCCACCAGGCTCCTCTGCCCATGGGATTTTCCAGGCAAGAGTACTGGAGTGGGGTGCCATTGCCTACCTGTTTACTATTATTCTAAAACTATTACCATTTCACACTTAAACTGCAAATCTTTCCAAGTGTTTTCTAAGTTCATTACAAGCAAGGTCTATTCTGTAATTTTAATTACTAGTTCTCAGTACAAAGTCTTTCTTATGTTAATAAATGAATATTCATTAAAATAAATGAATGTGAATTATTTCTATAACCAGCAATTTAAAAATTGATATCCTCTTTGAACTGTTATTAAAACAATATAATAAAGGATGTCTAGTTCATTTTGTTAGGTAGTTAAAATAGGAAAAAAGAGACCAGAATGGTAGTGGCTAAAAGACAAGGAAGGGAAAAGCCCATGAAAATAGAACAGAGAAAAAAAAAAAAAAAGAAAATAGAACAAAGGAAGGTCAGAGGACCACAGTGAGAACCTCAGGTAAAACAAACAGCTCTCCTGGTTAGCCCAATTTACATAGAGCAGGCTCACAGGGAGGAGAAAAAATGTATTTTCCTTTGCATGACAAATGAAACTGAGCTGTAACACGGAGCTGTAACACTGGTCCCTCCATCGCTTCAAATTTTTGCTGCGTTGAGACAAAACCCGGGAAACTACACACTCCCCTGACAGCTATGGTGATGTTTCTAGGATTTAACGTAACTGAAACAACCTTGGCTCAGCCCCTGCGAGGCAGAAGCCAAGCACAGCAGAAGTCCAACTCAGCAAAAGCTCCCCTCCCGCAGTGGAAGCTGAATGAGAAGAAACCCAGCGCAGTGGAAGTGACAAGAAGCCCAGTGTGTTAGAAACCTGGACAGCAAAAACAAACTGCAGAAAGCTTACATGGCTCAGTCCCAAATTCCAGAAGACCTCCAGCTGGGGTAGGAAGTCCTCTGCCCTATGGCTGGAAGGACATATGGCTAACACAATCTTAATTCTTTTACAATCTCTCATTTCTTGTTTCCTCGAACTACCCACCCTGCACCACCCTCGAACGGGTGAGCAGCAGTGGGTGCAGTTGAGGAACTCTGGAGAGGCTACTCCCCAATGTGTCCCGAAAGCTCCACTATCCTCTGCCCTCTAGTAGCTGTTGCCCAAGCAGGTGGGGGTTCTTCTGTCCTTAATCTTTGTGCCAAGTATCAGGCCAATGAAAACTGTGAGCACAGGTCAGGTATTTAGCAGATTTTCTGGCAGGTTATGAAGGGGATTCCTCAGCACATTTCTCCCACTGCTTTTTCATCCTGTCCTTCAGCTCCTCTCTCCCGGGACTTGAGCCCTAGACAAAACCCATGGTGCCTAGTTTTAGGACCTAATGAAGCTCAGGCTCTTGATTTCACATTGTAAAAAATTCAGTGAGAGACTCAGCAATAGGTAGGAGGTAGATTTGTTCAGATTCAGAGAGAAGCACACTCCGAGAGTGTGGGCCATTACAGAGGGTGAGTGCAGCGGCCACGGAATGTGGTGTGGTTAGTTTTTGCAGCCTGGGTAATGTCATATGGGAGGATCATTCCAACATTTGGAGAACTAGCCACTCCTCAGTCTTCTGACAGTGCCTTGGCACTGTCCTCGCTCCTTTGGGTGTGTCAGTTAACTTCCAGATTGAGGATCAAGGATTAGTTGAATTTGACCTGTCATCTTGGACCCATTTGATTTTAATCAGTTTATGTTATGTGCTTGGGCTATGTCATTCTTTCAAAAGTTGTGCCCTGCTCCCTTCCCTCCTGTTTCATGCTCTTCTCCTGAGCCTGGTCATGGCCCACAATGTTGCCTTTACAATCTTCTGGAGGGACAGCAAGAAAATAGCTGGCCCTTGGGAGAGAAATGCTATATAATATCCAATCTCTCTAGATATTCAGGCCTTCATCTTCCATGTTTCCTACAACATATACAACAACAGCATCTCTCAGTGAACCCACTAGGGCAGGTGACAGGCACACAATGCCTGCTAGAAGTTTATGTGTTGGTGGCATCCCTTCAAGGGCAGTTGGTCTTCCAGGGATAATGTTTGCCAATTTGGGAGTTAGCCCTGCAGGCCACTTGGGCCCAAGCCCTTACCACCCTTCTCCTAGTTACAAACATATCCCCTGGATCAAATCTCCATTCCACTTCTATGGAACATCTGGTTTGCTGTCTCTTATCAATTTGTTCTTAAGCCACTTACAAACTCCTACAACCAGGACCCTGACCCCTTGTAGCAACATCCTCCACCTCACCTACTATTAAAATACTCTTTATGCCCCTAACAGGGTTTCCCTGGTGGCTCAGAGGTTAAAGCGTCTGCCTGCAATGAGGGAGACCTGGGTTCAATCCCTGGGTCTGGAAGATCCCCTGGAGAAGGAAATGGCAACCCACTCCAGTATTCTTGCCTGGAGAATCCCATGGATGGAGGAGCCTGGTGGGATACAGTCCATGGGGTCACAAAGAGTCAGACACGACTGAGCGACTTCACTTCACTTTCAATGCCCCTAACAGGACCAGATAACCTACTCCTTTATCATTACTTCTCCTGTTACTTAAAGTGGGTCTATGACAATGAAATATTTACCACTGGAAACACCCTAAACTGCTCTTATGGAAGACTAGGGGAGGAAATCAGTGACTTACATTCCCTCAGAGCAATGAGAGGATAAGGCTTATGGCTATTTCTTAGGACCCCAGTCTCAGGGCACAGGCTTGGATTTCTTTACATCATGGTATCTATTCCAATTAGCAGTGGACAAACCAGCAGCGTTAAGATTACAACCCCTTAATCCTACCTAGCACTTGTCATGCTGAAGACCTTGGGGATATCCAACTCCAGTCCGAGGGACCCAGGCAGTCGACCTGCTTAGGGATCTGGTCCTTGGGAGGTTGTTATGCCTCAGCCTGCCTGGGGATCTGCACCCTGACCCAGGAACACCAGGCTCTCAGGTTGCAACCGTATTGGGTAGGATAAGCTTCAGAAAGACTCACCTCTAAGGAAATCCACCCATGGAAATAAAAGGAAGCCTATGACTTGTGGGACTGTACCCGGTCTCAGCAATAACTCAGGAGCCAAATGAGAACACTATTGCCTTTCTGGAAAGGCTAAAAGAGGCCCTCCAAAAGTTTACCAATCTGGACTTAGACACTTATGAGCAACAGGCAATTTTAAAGGACAAATTCCTGCCCCAATGTGCATTAGACATCAAGATAAAGTCACAACACCTCCCGTAGTAGGACCCTGCTGACTCTTTAGATGAGATGGTCCAGACAGCCACCAATACCTTTTATAGAAGAGAACAGGAAAGGGAGGCCAAGGCCCAGAAAAGGGAGAAAAAGAAAGAGACAAGGCATGCCCAGATGCTGGCCATCCCCAGGGAAGCCCTATGGTAAACCCCAAGTCCTTAAAGGAAAAGGCAAGAGGCAAATGCCTAAGATAGGCGGGACATTAGGCCAAAGAGTGACAAGTCTCCTAAACCAGCTTGCTACAAATGTCATCAACTGGGACATTGGGCAGCACTCTGCCCTCAGGACTCAAGAGCCTTAAGGTCAAGCACCAAGCTTTCTATCACGATGATTCAATATGACTGAAGCGGCCCACTCCAGCCAGTCCACCTGTCACAGATAACCATCTTGGGGGTAGAGCCAAGGGTGCAACTGGATGTGGCAGGTAGGTCCGAGAATTCTTGGTTGACACAGAGGCTACCTACTCTGTCCTGACCTCCTACTCTGGAGCCTTCTCCTCCCAAACCTGTACCATTTTGGGTGCTACAGGAAAAACAATTACAAAAAGATTCACCCAAGCACTTCTTTATTGCTGGGATGGAAAAATATTTTCCCACCAGTTTCTGGTGGTCCCTGAGTGTCCTACTCCCTTATTGGGAAGAGATCTTTTCCTGCCTTTGATATCTTGCAACTATTGCCGTCCTGATAGAAGATGCTTTAAAACTCTGTCTTGGGGCAAACTAACTATTTTTACCAGCTACCAAGTGAAACAACTCCTGAATGGGAGAGGCCATTTATGGATGTCTGATCAAAGAATCCTCAGATATCAAGTAGTGCTGATGGAAAATCCAAGCCTGACTACACCCTTGTGAGGTTTTAACCCAGTTACCCCCTGTCTACCCCAAGGGCTGTCTTCCCTTTCACTCTTGCCCATAAACTTTGGACCATCAGGCAAAACCCCGAGAAGGATTGTCAGAAGGTCCTCTGACCAATTCTGAGGAAATCTGGTACACTGATGGATCAACTTTGTTTGGATGGAAAAAAGAAGAGTTGGATATGCAATAGTCTCCAATTTTGAGACCATAGGGGCTACACCTTTGCCACCAGGTACCTCAGACCAATTAGCTGAGCTCATAGCCCTGATTCGAGCTTTAGAGCTGGGAAAAGGAAAAAGAGTAGCCATTTACACTGACTCCAAGTGTGCCTTTCTGGTGCTACATGCACATGCTGATATTTGAAAAGAAGAGGCCACTTGACACCCCGAGGGTCCCCAATCAAATATGATGATCATATCCTTAGGCTCTTGTAGGCACTACATCTCCCTGCCAAGGTTTCAGTATCCCATTGTAAAGGGCACCAAAAAGGGAGCAGGGAAGTGGCACAAGGGAACCCAAGCAGCTGATCAGGCAGCTAAGAGAGCAGCATAAAGAACTATGATATAATAAGGGTTGCCATCTTAGTACCACAGACTAATTTACCAGAAGTGAAGTGAAGTGAAGTGAAGTCGCTCAGTCGTGTCCGACTCTTTGAGACCCCATGATTGTAGCCCACCAGGCTCCTCCGTCCATGGGATTCTCCAGACAAGAATACTGGAGTGGGTTGCCATTTCCTTCTCCAGGGGAATCTTCCAGACTCAGGGATCAAACCCATGTCTCCCGCATTGCAGGCAGACGCTTTAACCTCTGAGCTACCAGGAAAGCCCATAATTTACCAGAAACTTCTTCATATACTGAAAGTGAGACTGTTAAAGCTAAAAGTGAGGGCTTTCAAGATCATATGGGGTGGTTCAACAAGGAGGGACTCTTTTTTCTGCCTGGGAACCTCCAATGGAAGTTTGTTAACTCCTTACATGCCATCACTTGTTTAGGGGGAAAGGCCCTCCAAAGATTACAGAAAGGTCCTTCAGAGGAACAGGCCTCCAAACGATTAAAAAGCAAGTGGTCTCCTCTTGTCCCACTTGCCAATTAAACAACCCCCAAGGAGCTCAAAGACCCCAGTTGGCCCAGCTTGTCCAATGGCATGAGGCCTAACTCTACACAGGAGAGGACTGGCAGATGGACTTCATCCAGATGCCAGTTTCTCAAGGGTATAAATACCTATTAGTCATGATAGATCCATTCACATGATGGATTGAAGGCTTTCCCACCCAGACTGAGAAGGCTGAGGAAGTGGTAAAAAAACAAAAAACAAAAAACAAAAACTGCTCAATTAGATCATTCTGAGATTTGTTCTGCTCAGGTCATTACAAAGTGACAATGAAACATCATTTACTTCTAAAGCCGCCCAAGAGGTCTCTAAAGCATTGGACATCACTTATATCCATTGTGTCTGGAGGCCTCAGTCTTCAGGAAAAGTAGAAAGAGCTAAACAATTCTTAAAATCAGTGATAAAAAGGTAACCCCGGAGACCTCCCTGGGATGGAAGGAGGCTTTACCAATAGCTCTCCTCCACACCCGTATTGCCCCTAAGGAACAGGTTGGTTTTAGTCCTTATGAGATGCTATATGGGAAACCTTTTGTTTATGTCAATAACTTCTTCCTAGATCCAGAGGCTCTGACCCTCTGGTCTTATACCATGGCCATTGGAGAATTTCAATAGGATACCCACTTGTGGGGCATCAATGAGGACCCAAAAGATTCTAAAGAGCTACCACTATGTGCTCCAGGGACCCAAGTCCTAATTAAAGTCTGGAAAGATGGTACTCAGAGGCTCAACTCCAGCCCACATGGAAGGGCTCCTACCCTGTAATACTTTCTACCCCCACAGCAGTCAAGGTACCAGGACACAACTCCTGGATTCACTACTCACAAGTCAAGCCATGGAAGGAAACAGAAAAAGACACTCCATACACCTGTGAACCACTGGGAGATCTTATATACCTACTCAGGACTGCAAATGAGTGTCTTTCTAATGAACACTCCCAAAATTAAGTTTCTGGGGATAAGATTTCTCAGGACAGCTCTAAAAAGACAATACAGTTTGGCTGGGGTTGTACTCCAAAATAGAAAGGAGATAGATCTCCTGATCCCTGAACAAGAAGGGACTTGAGCCATCTTGAATGAGACATGTTGTTTCTGGGTAAATATCTCCAGTTAAGTTAAAGAAAGTCTCAGAGTCCTCAAGAACAATATTCAGATCCTACTGGATCTCAAAGAATGAGCTGGAGAGTTCTCAGGGTGGCTATAATCTCTCTTTGTGTGATCCTTCTGGTGAGGGGAAATTTGGAGTTGGCTAATGCCCCTATTAATCCCTGTCATCACCATAGTGATGCTGCTTATTGTTGCTCCGTGTATTATCAATTGTCTAGGCCTTTTTGTCTCTGCTGAGGTCAAAAGCTACAACATGCAGTGCCAGTTCAACAAAGATATATAAAACTACAGCTAACCCCAGAAACTATCACTCACCCTCAGAAGGACACCCGTATAAGGACTCTGAGGCTTGAGACTAGCAAGAGTGGGAAGCCCAGTGCCCCTCACCATCACAGTTCAGCAGGAAGTAGCCAGGGAGACCTCAACGGCCCTATTCCCAAAGAACTGGGCCTCCCATCTCTTGAGACTGGAATGTTAGGTAGTTAGAATAGGAAAAACGAGTCAAGAATGGCAGTGGCTAAAAGACAAAGGAGGGAAAAACCCATGAAAATAGAACAAAGGAAGGTCTGAGGACCAGAGTGAGAACCTCAGGTAAAACAAACAGCCTTCCTGGCTAGCCTAATTTACATAAGGCAGGCTCACGGGGAGGAGAAAAAACATATAAAAAGAAGAGCCAAAATTGAGCGGGGGTTGGGGGGTGGGCTTCTCTTCTCTTTTTGTCTTTTGTGTTGGCCTGCCCTCATGCCTCGAGGATGTATTTTCCCATTACTTGCCAAATAAAACTGAGCTGTAACTCGGAGCTGTAACACTGGTCACTTCAAATTTTTGCTGCAGTGAGACACAACTAAGGAAATTACACAATCCCCCAACAATTACATTATTTTTTAACTACAAATTGTGTTGTTTTGGTTTTTCACTATCACAGAATAATTGGAAATAGAGTAGCTTCCCCAAACACTGAAATTCATTTCACTTATTAATTCATTAAAGTATATTATGTCTTGTATATATTTGGGAGGAGCAGAGATCTATTAAAATCATAAATATATCAGTTATTCATGGCATAGGTTGAAATACTTATTCTATAAGAATGTCTGCTAGTTAGTATTAGAAACATGCTTTCAGCTTATCAATGTCATTAAATCAGTCCAAGTTAACTAGCAAAAAACCACTTCATGCAATCACAATAGTGATCAATATGGTCAGATGTATTATTTGGAAAAATAAGTAAATACATGAATAAAAAGGTAGGTTTCAAAATACCAGATTAAACCTCCTCTTTTCAGTGTTGTCAGAGTTTGGAATTCAAAACTATAAATTAATCAGTAAGAAAATATAGATATATTCCCTATCAAATAAAAAGGTAGAGTGCCTCAGCCTGATATTCTATCTTGCACCTGATAGGCAGTCAGAAAATATCAGTTGAAGAAATGAATGATGATTAAAATATTTTGCATTTAAAATAGTTACCAAATATCTGAGTAATCAAAAAATCATCTTCCAAAGATGTCAGAATTCCTGGAATTATAAATGCAAGATTAAAATGACAGGAGAGAAAATTCCCATGCTGCTGACAAGTCACTAAAAGGAAGTTCCCTCATCTTTAGTCATTTTAAGGTTATTTTTAATTTTACTAAGTTTCACCTTTCATAAAATTTAGTGGCAGCATTATAGATTGCCTTGGGACATTCTATCTGAACCCCTATTCCAGTATTTTTAATGACACTGTAAAAACACTCTGTGTTATTTTATGGAGTTCTTATTTCTCTATTGAGGTATGAAGGTAAAATCATAGCACATGCCTACCTCACAAAATCATATGATATATTGTATTTGAAAGTCCATAAGCTGAATTTTATTATCTTGGACATTACTAAAAATACCTATAATAAGACTCACATGTGTATGCAATATATTTGCAAAATATACAAACAATTACACAAATTATTAAAAAATAATATAAACATTGTACTATATAATGCTTTAAAATGCATACAGTATATAGCTTTGTTTAAAATTTTAATTACTCAAAAGTTAAATTAGAAAACAGAAAAGTCGTATATTTTTATTATAAATCAATAATTTAGAATATTTGTTTTAAAGAGATACAGTGGTGTACGTGAAGGACATTTTAAAATTTGATTTCTTTAGACTTATCTCTTTTATTTTTTATATTATACTGACTTCTATTTTAAATAATAATTTTTTTAAATACTGTTTTGTCAGAATCAGAACTAAACATGTACTTGTTAAGTTGCTATTTGATATTATGCTATATGCTAGACATGGTTTGGTTAAATTAGACTCTAGAATGCCTTGAACTTGAAGGGACTTATTGATTCTCAAATATGTTTATAGATGTAATCTGAAACTCCAACATATCACTCTATTTCATGTGACCAGGAGCCCTATGGGACAGAACTTATACCCAGGTCATAAGTAAGATTTAGATATATGCACATTTATCCAAGAAATGGGGGTTAATTTTTGGCGTTGAAACTTACAGAATAATAAAAAAGACAGTGAAATAAAGTTACATAAATGAGGGGGTATTCCAGCATTTCGACAAGCCCAAACCTCAGGGACTAGATACTGTAAGAGAAGAGACAGGTGAGCAGCATGATCACTTGAGTAAAAGAATGTCAAGGGCAGTGGGTATCAGTAAGTAGCATCTCTGATAATGTGTGGGCTAAGTGCCCCTCAACCAGAAATTACTAAAATTAATAATTTTGTGGAATATAAGTCTAGAAAGTATGAAATTCTTTATAATTGTGTTGAAATCTAACATTTTATAATGATATATTAACACAAGAAAATTATAATCAACAGAAGAAAACATATAAAGTATATAACAGTTATGAAATTTTTATACTGTATATCTGTGCTCAGCTGTGTCTGACTCTTTGAGGCCCCATGAACTTTAGCCTGCCAGGCTCCTCTGTCCATGGAATTTTCCAGGCAAGAATACTGGAGCAGGTTGCCATTACCTCAACCAGGGGTTGACCCAGGCACTGAACCCATGTCTCTTGCAGCTCCTGAATTGGCAGGCAGATTCTTTACCACTAGCACCACCTGGGAAGCCCATGAAATTAATTATAAGTACACATGTATTTTGTTTAGTAACTTAGAAAGGGAATATTGAAAAGAGCAATGACCAAGTAGAAAAAGTAGATTTGTTGTTTTATTATGTAGGAATCTATTTATAATATCTTGTCAAAAATTACTTCTCTAGAGTGTTACTTAAAATGATTTCTAAGAGTAGCTGACTATAAAACTGATATTAACTTTTTCTTATTTAAATGTTTACTAGGTTTTAATTTCTGTGTAGAACATTACCATGAACTTAGCATTCTAAATAAAGCATTTACTATCTCATAATTTCTGTGGATCAGGAATCTGGGTATGACTTAACTGGGTCCTATGCAAAGGTTCTAGGTGCCAGACTGGGTTCTCCTTTGGAGGCTTGACAAGGGATGGATCCTTCTGTTAGCTTATTCAGCCTATTTGTAAATTCCCTTTGAAATTGTAGGCATAAGGTCCCAATAACGTGCTAGCTGCTGTCCAGGGCTTGCTATGAGCTCCTAGAAGCTTCTTAAAGTTTCTTTACGATGAATCATCTCTACAGAACCTCTCACACCATGGCAGCTTAATTTTTCAAAGACCAGTAAAGGAGAAAGTTTTTAGTCTGAATCTTATAGTGAAATGAAATCTTATAAAATAGGACATGGCTATAGGAATAATTTTCCATAATGTTTGACATATTCTGTTGGTTAGAAACAACTCTCACTGTATGTCTACACTCAGCAAGAGAAAATTATACAAAGGCATGAGCACTAGAAGATAAGATCATTTTAGGGTCTGCTCAACACAGTTGTGAACTATGAAGTGACATAATTTGACTGTTTTTCTCTCTTAAGTTATCATGGTCAATCTGAATTGCTGATTAAATAAACCTATATATGTCAGTTAAAGTAAAAATCCATATATGAATGTGAAATAGAAAATTCTAAGAATGCAAATATAATTTATACAGCTAAAATAAGATACATTCTTTAAATAAAAGTCAAACCATTTTCAAAAACTTTTAAGGCAGAATTTTGACTTAAGACAACTGTTTTATAATGACTGCTTTATTCTAATTAACATTCATGCGGCAAGCAAATGCTCTCTAACGTTTCTAGAGTACCCATGCATCTTGACTCTTGAAAATCTAAAAACATTTTTTTTACTTTTATACTATAAAAGAGATCTTATTTTAGATCCAGAGTAAAAGAAAAACATGAGCCTTTAAAATAGTTATCTTTGACCTTTATATCTAGATTGAGTTTTAAATGTCATCTATTTTGTAAGTTAATAAGAAAGAATACCAGTGCTTATTTTAAATTAGTCTCACTGCATTATCCCATTAAGGAATGTAATAGGAAACAATGATGTTTGAAGCTATCCTCATACCTTTGAAAATTTTCAAGAATATCTTTACATACACATTTTATTCAACCAAAAAAAATCGATACTTTTCTCAATACTAAAACTAATTTTATATCAGTCATCCTAATAAAATAAGATGCTCATATATTTGGCTATATGTATGTGTATGTGTGTGTATATATATATACACACACATACACACACATACATGTTTTAAAGTAAGCCAACTACTTGATGACTTTGCAAATGATATAAGATAAATAGATATAATTTTCTTATTACATTGTGAAAACATTTTGTGCGTTTACAAATGTGTGAATGTGTGTGTGGTTTCCTTCTGTTATTGTCTTTAAAAAATGTATCCCGAAAAATACACTTCTAAAGTTCTTTAATAGTTTCTCCTCTTTTAATTCAAGTTTACCACAGTAATTACAAGCCTTTTCAGGGTTTGGATATCCTAATTAGTAGCAATCACAGATGTGACAAATTTCTAGCAGCTAAAAGAAGAATTAAATTGACTGACAAATGTCACCCTAGTCACAAATACCAACTCCAATTATGCTTGACTAGGAGCAAGAGAAAGGGCAAGCAGGATTAAGAGAGAAAATCTCACTTTATGGCAGCTGCTATCTTCCCCTTGAAGTGTTTCTATATGAAATGCAAGCATGAAAAGTACAAGTTAAAATAAAAGCTCTCTCATAAGCTTCTCCTTACTTATAAGCTCCTTATGATATAGAGATAGGATGAAAAGAGAGAGGTCATTACACAGCCTGTTGCTGCTGCTGCTGCTGCTGCTAAAGTCACTTCAGTTGTGTCTGACTCTGTGTGACCCCATAGATGGCAGCCCACCAGGCTCCTCTGTCCTTGGGATTCCCCAGGCAAGAATACTGGAGTGGGTTGCCACTTCCTTCTCCAATGTATGCATGCATCCTAAGTCACTTCAGTTGTGTCCGACTCTGTGTGACCCTATGGACAGCAGCCCACCAGGCTCCTCTGTCCATGGGATTCTCTTGACAAGAATCCTGGAGTGGGTTGCCATTTCCTTCTGCATTACATAGCCTACCCTTTGCTCCAGGATCTCTGAGTCTCGTTCAGCCCTTTTTGCTTGTTCAGTTGCTCAGTCATGTCTGACTCTCTGTGGCTCTATGGACTGTAGGCTGCCAGGCTCCTCTATCCATGAGATTTTCTAGGCAAGAATACTGGAGCAGGTTGCCATTTCCTACTCCAGGGGATCTTCTTGATCCAAGGATCAAATTTGTGACTCTTGTGCTTCCGGCACTGGCAGATGGATTCTTTACCACTAGCACCACCTGAGAAGCCCGGTTATCCAGCTTTTAAATAGGGTCTGAAATGTATCTTTGGAAGCCAAATGTGATTCTGGAAAGTTTGACAGAATGTTGATCAAGTCAAAAACATACCACAGACTGATTCTAAACTCTATGGGTTTTGACTTTCTGATCATACACAATTTTGTGAGAGAATGAAATAAGTACACAAAATACATGGCATGCTTTGTAGGTATCATGAAATAGAATTATTAGTAATATTAGGGTTGCCTTTCCTTCTTAAATTTTTATCCCTGAAATGGCTGTGGAATGATTTTGATAGTAAAGGCAGCAAATTGGTCAAGGAATATTTGTTTCATTGTTTTGGTCAATGACTACAGTTATTTTCTTAAAGGTTGTATGTATGTAGGTAGGTAGGAAGGTATATATTAGGCTGTGTTACGGGGTTTGTGGAATCCTAGTTCCCTGACCAGGGACTGAACTTGTACTCCTTGTAGTGGAAGCATAGAGTCTCAACCATTGGACCACAAGGAAAGTCACCAACGGCTGCATTAAACTCACACAGAGACAGACGATAGAAAAAGACATTACAGCATCAAAGTGAGTGAGAATCACTGAGAGAAACTAATTGTGAGGACTTGGAAGAAATAAGATCAAGGGCACAAGTGAGATTTAAAGGCTTTGTAGGGATCTTTGGAGGAACCTTCATGGTATTATTATTTGGTACCTGAATACAAAAATTGTCTTCTACCCCTTGGTCTTATCTTCCAATCTGTCTCTTGATCATGATGGTCAATCTATCTGCCTGTTCTCTGCCTCTCCAACAGAGCAGGCATATTCCTGCCCCAGTGATTTTCTACTTACCCTTCTCTTTGTCTGAATACCTTATCATCCAGCATGACCATTCCAAGTCTTTTAAGGAAATTCCACCTTCTTAATAAAGTCAATTAATTTAAAATAGTATAATCCATGTCCTTAGCAATCTCTTTACTTTTATGCTCTTTCTTCTATACATTTTAATAATTTTCTTTATTCTCTTACTGGAACTTGGTTTTCTTTCTGTATATTCACTTGAAGACCCTCCAAAACTGATAATGATAGCTGCTACATAGCAAGATAATAATAAATACATTCTGAACTTAAGGGATATGGAAACATGGATATTTGAAAGTTACTTTGAACTTAATGAAATGCCATTTACCACTCTGAATTAATTGGCCTCATAATCAGCCAGAAGAAAGGAACAAAGTGTAGCATTATATTCTACATAGACATGTTACTTAGGCCACTGCTTATTTTTAACGAGGTTAAACACACCTAAGTAAAGCAATCAGTCCAACAGATGACAAGCTACCTATTACCTATTGTTTTCTCTCTGAAAACTGTCCATTGCTATAACCCCTTAGTAGTGGCCACTTGAATGTGAGTTTGTATTTACTTAGGGCCAAGGGTCATGTTTGGGCTGCCCCAGTAGCTCAGTAGTTAAGAATCTGAGTGCAATGCAGGAGACATAGAGATGTGGGTTTGATCTCTGGGTGGGGAAGATCCCCTGGAGGAGGAAATGGCAACCCACTCCAGTATTCTTGCCTGGAGAATTCCATGGACAGAGGAGCCTGGTGGGTTACAGTCCATGGTGTTTCAGAAGAGTTGGACACAACTGAGTGACGAAACAATGACATAAGGGTCATGCTGGGCTACAAGCAAGCAAAATTATCTTCCAAGAAAACAAGGATTTAGTGAAGAAATGAGGATATGACAGAGACTGTAAAAAGCATGAGAGACAACACGAAAAGAAAAAAAGCATGCATGCCCTGAGAAAGGAGACTGGATCTTGGCAACTAAGACTGTGTAGCTTCTCTTCCTCTAAAGATAAACACTGATTTGAAATCCTGGGGGATTTTACTTTATGTTCTAACGTGTTCCTCTATTCCTTTATTTGAGTTAGCTAGATGACTCACTGTACCTGACACTCAAAGTTGTTGGGAACATTATGACTTTAGAAGAAATTAACAAAATCAACATTAATAGTTCATATATCTTAATATCTTCTTATAAAAATGCCTGAAAAAAATTTCTCCAAGCTTTACTGTGAAACTGATTTTGTGTGCACTAAAATGTCACTTCTTTATAAATATCTTGTATGATCAACCTTTATATTAATGCCTCCATTTTTCCTTTCTTATAATTAATGTTAGCTCCATTTATTACTTCAGAGGTGTCTCAGTGGTAAAGATATGGGTCTGATCCCTGGGTCGGGAAGATTCCCTGGAGTAGGAAATGGCAACCCACTCCAGTATTCTTGCATGGAAAATTCCATGGAGAGAGAAGCCTGGCAGGCTGCAGCCCACAGGAGTCACAAAGAGTTGAACATGACTGAGCGCACATATTGAGTTCAGTTCCTGGGTGGGGAAGATGCTCTGGAGAAGGAAATAGCAGCCCACTCCAGCCTGGAGAATCCCATGGGCAGAGAAGCCTGGAGGGCTACAGTCCACAGGGTCACAAAGAGTTGGACACAACTGAAGTGATTTAGCAGGTGCGCACCAGCCTGATCTATCCCTACCCTATATATGCGATATGTGGCCTACCACTGTTTACCTAGAGCACTATACTCCAGGTGGTTTTGTTCCTGACTTCTAGAAACTGTTAAACACTTCCCCATTAAGAGTTCTTATGGTTATCAGGGAAGATGTGCCCTTCAGGTCTTCTCATGCCTGGCTCTTTCTCATAAATATAGAAACATTCTAAGTGCCTTACACTTTGGTTTCTTCATCAAAATCCCTAATTTATGGCTTTCTTTGCACCGTGGCAATTTTACTTTATGGCACCAGTGACATTTACATCTTTCATTGATTTTTCTCCTTCTCTCATTAAAATGTGATTCAGACAAGAGCAGAGTCTCCATTTGCCATGTTCTCTATTATAGTCATATCTAATGAAACAGTGTGTGGCACATCTGAATGTGTGTGTGTGTGCGTGTGTATATTTGCTCAGTCATGTCTTACTCTGCGACCCCATGGACAGTAGACTGCCAGATTCCTGCATGGAATTTTTCAGGCAAGAATACTAGAGTGGGTTGCCATTTCCTATTCCAGGGAATCTTCCCCACCCAGGGATCAAACCCATTTCTTCTGCATTGGCTGGTGGGTTGTTTACCACTGTGCCACCTGGGTACAACTGTATATAACTACAATAAATATTGAGTGATTTAATGATTAGTGGGAACAAAACATGAAATATTAAGCATCTGAACATGGAGGATTTTTCACCTCTATAATCTCAACCTGTCTGAAGTTTTAGGTGGATTTAGAGGAATCACCCTTCTAAGTATATGGAAAAGGTTACATGTAGATAATGGGAAGGGCAACAAACTAAACATATTAAAATAATTATTAGGTAGCAAAAAGTGCTTAACATGTACTTCAGGTTGTACTAGTTTATAGACTGTGACATTATTTGGAGATCATAAGTCTGTGTGAAACTTTTAATAATCTTATATAGTAAATAATACAGATATTATACAAATGAATTTCTTCTTAATAAGAAAGAGCAGTGATAGAAACTAAGCATTCACTTGTATGTTATTACATATGAATATTATTAAAAACTGATAGAATTCCTAAGTAAAAAGATATTATCAGTAGTGTTACAAGAGATTTAAAGACAGATGTTTTGCTCTAACCATTAGAACATCATGAAATAAATTACTATATGGTCTACTTTTATACGGGCTCAGATGGTAAAGAATCATCCTGCAATGCGGGAGACCTAGGTTTTATCCCTGGGTCAGATGGAGAAGGAAATGGCAACCCACTCCTGTATTCTTGCCTGGAGATCCCATAGACAGAGGAGCCTCTCAGACTATAGTCCATGGGGTCACAAAAAGCTGGACACAACTGAGCAACTCTCACTTCAGTTCATATGTATAAAGGTTAATAGTCTGTTCAACTGTTTAGTAGTGTCCCACTCCTTGCGACCCCATGGACTGCAGCATGCCAAGCCTCCCTGTCCATCACAAATTCCCGGAGCTGGTTCAAACTCATGCCCTTTGAGTCGGCCATGCCATCCAACCATCTTGTTCCCCGTCGTCCATCTCCTGCCTTCAATCTTTCCCAGCATCGGGGTCTTTTCTAATGAGTCAGTTCTTTGCAATGGGTGGCCAAAGTACTGGAGGTTCAGCTTCATCATCATTCATCTTTGCAATGAATATTCAGGACTGATTTTCTTTAGGATTGACTGCTTTCATCTACCTGTGGTCCAAGGGACTCTCAAGAGTCTTCTCCAATACCACAGTTCAAAAGCATGAATTCTTTGGCACTCAGCCTTCTTTATGGTCCAGCTCTCACATCTGTACATGACTACTGGAAAAACCATAGCTTTGACTAGACATCCTTTGTCAGCAAAGTGGTTTCTCTTCTTTTTAATATGCTGTCTAGGTTGGTCAATAACTTTTCTTCCAAGGAGCAAGTGTCTTTTAATTTCATGGCTGCAGTCACCATCTGCAGTGATTTTGAAGCCCAAGAAAATAAAGTCTGTCACTGGTTCCCCATCTATTTGCTATGAAGTGATGGGACTGGATGCCATGATCTTCATTTTATGAATGTTGAGTTTTAAGCTAGCTTTTTCACTCTCCTCTTTCACTTTCATCAAGAGCCTCTTCAGTTCCTCTTCACTTCCTGCCACAAGGGTGGTGTCATCTGCGTATCTGAGGCTATTGATATTTCTCCTGGCAATCTTGAGTCTAGTTTGTGCTTCATCCAGCCCAGTAGTTCTCATGATGTACTCTGTATATAAGTTAAATAAGTATGGTGACAATATACAGCTTGATGTACTCCTTTCCCAATTTGGAACCAGTCCATTGTTCCATGTCCAGTTCTAACTATTGCTTCTTAACTTGCATACAGATTTCTCAGGAAGCAGGTAAGGTAGTCTGGTATACCCATCTCTTGAAGAATTTTCCACAGTTTACTGTGATCCACACAGTCAAAGGCTTTGGCATAGTCAATAAAGCAGAAGTAGATGTTAAGGCATTGCTAATATGCTGTCTTTTTATCTAAGTTCTGCTCTTTGATAATTTTGATACATTGAGAGTTTTTATTGTGTGTTTTGTTTACTAATTAGGTATAATCACAGAGATTAAAAATAAAGTAAGTATGGTGCTTTCTGAAGCAAAATTTTCCTTTAGCCGTTGTGAAACAAGGAGGGATCTATAAATATCTGGAATCTATTAATTTAGACCACTGGAAAATGTTTGCCTTTAATTCTTTACAAATGGTTAAGATAACACTAGGATAACAAATCTCTTTCATTTTGAAAAACAAAAAAATAAATCCTGAAACTTTGTAGAAATGTTCTCTCTGAAACACTTCATTTATTTCATACATGTTTCTGGAAGAATTTAAAATTCTAAGAAAACAGATAGTGAGCGAATTCCAAGAATAGGTGTTACATCTCCAGATTAATCTGCTAGTGCATGCATTTTCACTTAAATCTGAAAATTAAGATATGTCTAAATTAGGAGGATTTCAAATTAGTACACAAAAAATATAACATATACTTCCTATTCACTTTTCTCTAGTGACTCTTCTTCCATCATATATCCTTTGGTTGTATAATATTTCTACTTTTTGTCTTCTCTACCTAGTTCACATGGAATTATGTCAGGATCAATTATCAAAAATGGAAACTATCATGTCTCCCCCCTAGAATTAATAACAGACAAAAAAGCTAAAAAAAAAAAAAAAAAAGACTACTGTCAGGAAGCCAAGAGTTGAGATGGTAATATTTTCCAGAACTTTTGAAATAGCTTTACAGTATGACCATGTAATAAGAAAAAAAAAAAAAAAAGAAGAATCAGTGTTTGTTCTTTCATAATGTAGGTTCTAGGAAACATTACAAAGAATAAATGCAACAGAAACTTTAAAAATACATATTTCAAAGATTATATTGGTATCTAATCTGACAGTCCCATAATTATAAGCTTATAAAACAATCATAAACAAAATTATTAAAACTTTATTTTAAGCTATATCAACTTATATATGTGATACAAAGGAAAAACATCCCAAAATGTCAGATTAAAAATTAATAATATCTTATATGTTAAAAGTACCCTAGCTTCTGTTCATAGAATACCACCTGAATTTTTTCACTGAATTCTTAAAAACCAAGATTAGCTTTATTACTATTATCATGTCCACTTTATTGTTGAGAAAATTAACACACAGAGTGGTTCAGTGACTACATAATCCAAGTACCCAGTATGCAATTTTTCAGGTTTAGAGACCAATTCAACTACAAAGACCGCACTCTTTAAACTGTGATAGTTTCATTCATCAAATAGACATAAAAATATTTATTCTTTCTTTAATCTATAAATATATAATGATTACCTACCACTTGTCAGGTACAAATCTAAGTGCTATGATATAGCACTGAACAAAACAGACAAAATCTTCTATCCTTAAAAATATACATTCTACTTGAGGGGGTATGGATATTATTTATATAGAATTTCCATTTTTATCACTAGGGTATGGAAATTAGATAATATTAAAAAAAAGTTTGATCACAGAAATGTCTTGTCATTCCTGGCATTTCATTCTTTTAAGGAAAAAAGTAAATAATATTCATCTTTAATTCAAATAAATGGCAGTGAGAGTCTGATACTACATTAGTAGTTTTTAGGATAGATGAGCATCCAAGTGAATCAGAAATAGAGACAGATTTGGGTTTCATTGCTTGAAAATACAGTAAATATATACAATGCTTGCACAGGAAGAGGTTTTGAAATTTTTGGTACTCCCAAAAGAGAAAGTCTTGGAGTTGGGGAAAAAAAGCAGGTTGCTGGAGTAGATCCTAAAAATGACCACATTAGAAGCATTTTTATATAAACCATGGTATAATGCACAGGTAAATAAGTAAAACATTGTATACATTAAAATTGACAAATGCCAAGGCCAAAAATTAAGTAGAGAAAGAAAGGCTTTGGGATTGCCAAAGATAGAGATTTTATATAGCTGCTGCTGCTGCTGCTAAGTGGCTTCAGTTGTGTCCAACTCTGTGCCACCCCATAGACAGGAGACCAGCAGACTCCTCCATCCCTGGGATTTTCCAGGCAAAAACACTGGAGTGGGTTGCCATTTCCTTCTCTAATACATGAAAGTGAAAAGTGAAAGTCGCTCAGTTGTGTCCAACTCTTAGCGACCCTATGGACTGCAGCCTACCAGACTCCTCTGTCCATGGGATTTTCTAGGCAAGAGTACTGGAGTGGGGTGCCATTGCCTTCTCTGGATTTTATATAGAATGGTGTATGAATGAAGAAAACATTGTTTAAGAAATATACCATAAAGTATGCAGCCCAAATGATATGAAAGTTGTTTGTTCATATAGATTCCAAATTAATTGTCCTTATGAGTGGTAATATTACTCGAAATGATGATTTAGATGCCTTTTTATCTCTTGAGGCTTTGATGATTTGAGCACCTGCACCAACCATGAATGGGGAAAGGGAAAATAATGCATAGGGAGTTATAACAGCACAAAGATTATGTAGTCTATTTGGCCACCCAGGGATATGAGGGAAGCTCATTATTAGTTGTAAATATATTAAACCACCACCATCTATAAGTAGGTTTTTAAATTGTGCACTAGTTAAAATGTGCACTTTCAACTAGTAGTTGAAAGCATATGAAAATAGATTCTTACATAAAAATTATTAGAAAGAGGTGAAAAACTGAGGAGGTAAGGAACTGAGGCTTTCAGATATTTAGTGTAAGAACATCTAAAGTCAAGAAAACGACCAGTGCAAAGGTCCTGAGATGAAATTTAACTGGCATTTTTTTAGATGAGTATGTAAACATAAGAGCAGACGTTTAGGGAAATAACAAGAGCCAGATCCTACAGAACCTAAAGTTAATTTTAGGATTTTGTTTTTATGCGATGGGGAGACACTGGAGTGATATGATTGATTGAAGTTATATCACAATCACTTTTACTGCTTGTTGAGTATAGACTGAAAAAGTAAAGATTATTAAAAGGTAGAGTAACTTGGAATCTACTGCAGTAATGCAAGTAAACAAAGATGACAGCTTGGCCTCAGTTCAGTTCAGCTCAGTCTGTCAGTCATGTCTGACTCTTTGCAACCCCATGAATCGCAGCACGCCAGGCCTCCCTGTCTATCACCAATTCCTGGAGTTCACCCAAAATCATGTGCATTGAGTTGGTGATGCCATCCAGCCATCTCATCCTCTGTTGTCCCCTTCTTCACCTGTCCCCAATCCCTCCAAGCATCAGAGACTTTTCCAATGAGTCAACTCTTTGCATGAAGTGGCCAAAGTATTGCAGTTTCAGCCTCAGCATCAGTCCTTCCAATGAACACCCAAGACTGATCCCCTTTAGAATGGACTGGTTGGATCTCCTTGCAATCCAAGGGACTCTCAAGAGTCTTCTCCAACACCACAGTTCAAAAGCATCAATTCTTTGGCGCTCAGCTTTCTGCACAGTCCAACTCTCACATCCATACATGACCACTGGAAAAACCATAGCCTTGACTAGGCGGACCTTTGTTGGCAAAATAATATCTCTGCTTTTTAATATGCTATCTAGGTTGGTCATAATAATTGTATATAAGTCTAAGTTCTGAAAAATGATCAGATTCTGGATATATTTTGGGAATAAAGTTGGAAGTATTAAAGAGCAGATTAGATGTGACCTATGAGGGAAAATATTAAACAAGATAATTCCAACTATTTTGGCTTAAATACCTAATAAAACAATTCCTGAGAAAGAGAAGGTTGCTTACAAGTACAGTTTTGTATATACGAGTTCAAAAAGTCTGACACACAAATAATGTTGAAATAGGTAGTTGAATATAAATTTCATGATCAGAGACATGAATTTGGGTGTCAACAGCACATTTTTATAGCCATGAAAGAGACCAAAATCACCAAGAGAGCATAATATGTTGCATAATGTAAAAAAAAAAAAGTTATTTGTCAAAAAAAAATAGATATTAACATGTAACTTTAGGGCAATCCAATTTATTTCATTTCTATTAGAAATTCATTGATTTTGGTCTTATCAATTTTACTTCAAATAACAAATGATATAAAATGCCAGCATTTCTTAATGTAATCAGGTTACAATAAACACTATTATCTGACTAAAACAATTACTGCAGAGAGGAATTAACGTTGACATTCCCATCATCAATTACAGCTTTTATAATTTTACTGATGTCATTTCTTTAGGACATTAATAATAGTTAATTTTAAAAACCAGACTCATGAACTGTGATGCAGGTAATTCTCTCTAACATATTACAAATTCTGCCATGTCATATTATGGAAATAAATTTATTATTTTGCAGTACATGACTACTCAACATGCTTATTTTACACTTTTCCAAATGAATAACATTCAAATAACATTTAAAATTGAATACTCATTTAACGTATTTTTTTTCTCATTTTAATGGTTACATTTTATTATAGAAAAGTGCATCACTCTATAGCAATTAAAATTCTTTAGAAACAGTTTTAAGTTTAAATGCACAATGAAAGTGAAAGTCACTCAGTCTTGTTTGACTCTTTGTGACCCCATGGACTATACAGTCCATGGAATTCTCCAGGCCAGAATACTGGAGTGGGCAGACATTACCTTCTCCAGGGGATCTTCCCAACCCAGGGTTCAAACCCAGGTCTCCTGCATTGCAGGCAGATTCTTTACCAACTGAGCTATCACGGAATCCCCTAAACACACAATAAATACATAGTATTAGTATGTTTTTCCACTTTATTTTCTTTCATATAGTTGCAGCACTTTAATTATAATGTGATAATATTTAAATCAAATCATGACAACATAAATTTTAATTATTCTTATGTTTAAGAGTATATTAATGAGTATAGTATGCTCACTACTGTATCTACCCTTCAGAGTCAGAATGGATTCCAAAATTTGGTTTAAATGTTGACACTGATAATGCCTCTCCCACCAACATGCATATCCCAAGAGGTTTGGGAAAGGTTTATTATTAAAATGATAAGGCTTTCTGGGGAGAGTAGTGCAGACTTCCTAAACTGCTCTGAAAACTGGCTTGTAGAAGAGAAAGGAGGAAAAAAGGACTGTCTTCAGGTTTTTATGAAGTTTAAGGATGGAACCTAGATGAGGGTTTCTGTGGAATTAGGACTTATATGGCTTGAACTTTCCACTGTAGCAAAGAATCCAGCAGCCAGTCTTTCACATTACTTTTCTCAGATGTGGGGCAAATGGGGAAGAAAAAGGAATGACGTTTAAAGGATGTTCCTAGGCAAATATAAAAACAAAATGGAGCCATATCCTTTAATATACTCTAAAGAAAAGCAGTAATATTGTACTAAAATTGATTTTACAATTAGAATGTTTGTATCACAAAGACAAGGAATTCTAAGACCAAATCTGTAGACTAATCTTAAGAATTTCTTTAGAAAATATTACCAATGGTACATTTTTTTAAGTGTATTTGTTTCAAAAATTGCTTTTATAAGGAACAGAAGGTTGAAAATACATGCTGTTAAAAAGTAAAACATCTTTATCTCTATAAATATGCATGTGCTATGCTGTTCTTAGTCGCTCAATTGTTCCCAACCCTTGTGACCCCATGGACTGCAGCCAGCCAGGCTCCTCTGTCCATGGAATTCTTGAAGCAAGAATACTAAAGTGGATTACCATGCCCTCGTCCAGGGTATCTGTGCAATCCAGGGACCGGGCCCAGGTCTCCTGCATTGCTGACGGATTCTTTATAGCTGAGCTACCAGGGAAGCCCATACTAGAACTAAAATGAGAGCTGGACACATAGACAACTCCCCTCCTTTTAATTTATCTTTACAAAGTCTTACTTTTTAGTCCTATTGTTTTGAACCGTTTACATTCTTTCTAATCTGAATTCTGTGTAGCTACTTACACACACACGCACACATGGTATTCTTCACATTTATGTAATTCAATGGTAATTTACTTTAAACTTTAAACGTGATTGCTCACTGAGTTCTGGAGGTCTCAGAAATCTGCAGGAAAAAGTGCATAATGGTAAATCAAAAGCATAAGCAAACTTACAATAAACAGGAACTTAGTTTCTGCTTTCATGAAGCAGATTGTTTCTCATTTGTCTCCAAGTCCTGTGGTATTGATTAGAGAATTGTTCTATGTGTGCACATCTATATTTAACATCTTTGGTTGAAATTTTCACAATGGAGAAAGCTTGTGAAATATAGAACATGTCTTCAAAAACCAATTTGCTTACTGGTAATTGGGTATACTCCCCTTGTATTATTGAAGTTGTGTGTGTGGATAAAGCTTCTCCCCTGTATCTCAGCCTTTCTTTCATGATTTGTTGCCAAGAAGTGATAGTAATGCCATCAATTTACTGTTATGACCAAAGAATTCAGAAGGCATTCAAATGCAGTTTGATACAGGCATCTTAAAAAAAAATCCTTTAGTACATTTTATTATAGATTTATAAATCCTATATCCATTTAAAATTGACAATGCAACAATGGCATACTGGGTGCAATACTATCAACCATAATTTAAGAGAGGTGATATTTCAAAATTTAATCAAATTACCAGTCACCTCTTTTTTTTTTTGACATTTTACACTTAGAAACTGATCATCAAACTGTAAAGATAAGAAAAGATGAATTAAGCTAATGCATATTACTGATACAAATTTCATAAATTTTATACTCCTTCTAGACTTTCTGAATTATTTGGAATTCAGTTTTGTTTTCCCACCGTGTAAAGGACCACAGTAATGTCTGATAATAAGATGCTTACTTTATTTTCTCTAATTTTAGTTTTATTAAGAATTTATGTATTTAGAATAATATTACCAATGTTTTTATGTCTCTAATGATAAGGTATTTAGAACTAGTCAGAATTTCAGAGGGATAATACGTCCATTTTCTTTTGGCAACTAACCCCATGGAGATTCACTAATAATATGCTCACAGTACATAGCTCCTAACAAGTGTATCTGACCTTCATAAAAGGGTGCTTTTCCTATCTATATTGCTTGGAAAGTGGATACAGTCTAGAATAGACACCTATTTAATGTTAGTGTGACTCAAAAGATTCTGAAAGTTTCCACTTACTGAAAATATTCTCTTCCCTTTAGTTTGAGAAGTACAGCCTCAGAACAGAAAATTCTCAAAGTAAAAAACCACACTAAAGATTAATTCCTCATTATTTACTGTCATGGATATATGAATCTAAGAGCACCTATTAGTGAAATAGATAATGAGGGAATATTAGCATGGTTCTAATTTCACAGGTCTTCACACTTATATTTTAAATAAATGATCATAAATAAGATCAGTCACTTCCATAACTATTCTTTTATCACAGCAGGAAATGATTCAGAAATTCATGCTTTCACAGTAATCTACATTTTGCACTTATTCAGTTGCTGCTTCACTTATTTCTGCAGTATATTTAAAAATAATAAAATGCTTGATCATCTTTATAGAGTCCCACAATTTCCCAGACTGCCTCAAAAGAATTTTGAAACAAATTATATAAATATATGTAAGAATGAAAGATTTACTAATGCCCACAATGTAACAAAATATTCAAAATCCCCTTTAAAATATTATTATTTAAATTGCAGTTCCTCTGCTTGAGCACATTTTATGTTACTTACAAAAAAAAAAAAAGCTCATATTTGTAGACAAACAGAGAATT
>NW_011495050.1:11208874-11209609 GCF_000754665.1 Bison bison bison | reverse complement strand
ATGTACTCCTTCTCCTATTTGGAACCAGTCTGTTGTTCCATGTCCAGTTCTAACTGTTGCTTCCTGACCTGCATGCAGGTTTCTCAAGAGGCAGGTCAGGTGGTCTGGTATTCCCATCTCTTTCAGAATCTTCCACAGTTTATTGTGATACACACAGTCAAAGGCTTTGGGGGTAGAAAAAGTAGAATCAGTCCTTCTGACTCTAATCTCCATGAAATTTCTAGGTAGAGAATTGTGAACTGAAGTCCTGAAGTTAGTTCAGAATGACTGGAAGAAATAGTTTGAAATTGGAAAGAAAGTGAAAGTAGCCCAGCCGTGTCCAACTCTTTGCAACCCCGTGGACTTTACAGTCCATGGAATTCTCCAGGCCTAGCTGTTTCCTTCTCCAGGGGATTTTCCCAACCCAGGGATTGAACCCAGGTTTTCCACATTGCAGGAAGATTCTTTACCAGATGAGCCATAAGGGAAGCCCAAGAATACTGGAGTGGGTAGCCTATCTCTTCTCTAGTGGATCTTCCCAACCCAGGGATGAACTGGGGTCTCCTGCATTGCAGGAGGATTCTTTACCAACTGAGCAATGAGGAAAGCCCCAAAAGAGAATGGAGAAGCAATGAAGTTGCTCGGTCGTGTGTGACTCTTTGCAATTTTATGCACTGCAGTTTACCCGGCTCCTCCATCCATGGAATTTTCCAGGCAAGAGTACTGGAGTGGGTTGCCACTTCCTTCTCCAGGGGA
>NW_011495050.1:11208476-11208774 GCF_000754665.1 Bison bison bison | reverse complement strand
AACTCCCGGAGTTCAACTCAGACTCTACGTCCATTGAGTCTGTGATGCCATCCAGCCATCTCATCCTCTGTCGTCCCCTTCTCCTCCTGCCCTCAATCCCTCCCAGCATCAGAGTCTTTTCCAATGAGCCAACTCTTCACATGAGGTGACCAAAGTACTGGGGTTTCAGCTTTAGCATCATTCCTTCCAATAAACACCCAGGACTGGTCTCCTTTAGAATGGACTGCTGGATCTCTTTGCAGTCCAAGAGACTCTCAAGAGTCTTCTCCAACACCACAGTTCAAAAGCATCAATTCTT
>NW_011495050.1:11207992-11208376 GCF_000754665.1 Bison bison bison | reverse complement strand
CATCTGCAGTGATTTTGGAGCCCCCCAAAATAAAGGCTGACACTGTTTCCACTGTTTCCCCATCTATTTGCCATGAAGTGATGGGACCAGATTCCATGAACTTAGTTTTCTGAATGTTGAGCTTTAGGCCAACTTTTTCACTCTCTTCTTTCACTTTCATCAAGAGGCTCTTTAGTTCCTCTTCACTTTCTGCCATAAGGGTGGTGTCATCTGCATATCTGAGGTGATTGATATTTCTCCCAGCAATCTTGATTCCAGCTTGTGCTTCTTCCAGCCCAGCGTTTCTCATGAGGTACTCTGCATATAAGTTAAATAAGCAGAGTGACAATATACAGCCTTGATGTACTCCTTCTCCTATTTGGAACCAGTCTGTTGTTCCATGTC
>NW_011495050.1:11190545-11207892 GCF_000754665.1 Bison bison bison | reverse complement strand
AGCAGGCAGATGCTTTACCTTCTGAGCCACCAGGGAAGCCCCCAAATATGGAACACTTCACGAATTTGCATGTCGTCCTTGCACAGGGGCCATGCTAATCTTCTCTGTATTGTTCCAGTTTTAGTATATGTGCTACTGAAGCGAGAAGTAAACAAATGCAAGATCAGGCAGGGTCTTGAACCCACAGAGATTTTGAAAACCTGCAGAGTTAACAGCTCACATGATGAATGCCTGCCATAGCAAATATAGCTGACAGGCGGACTGGAGGCAGTAGAAAGGCAATGAATGGTTTTAACAGTAGAGTTAAATAATCACATTTGCTATATAAATTTCTGACTTTGGAAATGAACAATGTAAGACAAAAGGCAAATATTTGAGTTGGGAGGATTTTATTCTACTCTAAAGGAGACATGATGATAGCCATTTAGAAGTTAAAGTAGATAAGAATTTCACTGATGCAGGTCTTATTTATTGTTATTCTCTTACGTTACACGGGAGAAGGCAATGGCACCCCACTCCAGTACTCTTGCCTGGAAAATCAATGTAGCAATTTTCAATAGCATTTTCCATTTCCATATCTTTCTTCCTTACTTTGCTAAAACTCAGATTCCTCTTGTGGCTGTATTGCATTCACATGCTCTGAGCATGTAGTTTATCTCCAAAGATCCTTCAGTTCACCAATGGGCCAAGTAGGGTACAGCTTTGATTAGTTTAACTCAGTTGTGCAAGTGAGTACTGGGCAGAAGGCTGTATTCAGAAACATTACCATAGAAATTACAAGTCTTGGTGATATATTATGACTTCTAGAAGGCTCACAGAAGATTAACTGGGTGTCATAAATTGAAGGTAGGGTACTTTAACATGACATCAAGTCAGACACCACAGTCCATGGGGTTGCTAAGAGTTGGAGAAGACTCAGCGACTTCACTTTCACTTTTCATTTTCATGCATTGGAGAAGGAAATGGCAACCCACTCCAGTGTTCTTGCCTGGAGAATCCCAGGGACAGGGGAGCCTCGTGGGCTGCCGTCTATGGGGTCACACAGAGTCGGACACGACTGAAGCGACTTAGTAGACATGACTACTGAAAATCAAAAACTTCCCTGGTGGCTTAGATGGTAAAGCATCTGCCTACAATGCAGGAGACCCATGTTCCATCCCTGGGTTGGGAAGATACTCTGGAGAAGGAAATGGCAACCCACTCCACTACTCTTGCCTGGAAAATCCCATGGACGGAGGAGCATGGTAGGCTATAGTCCATGGGGTCGCAAAGAGTAGGACATGACTGAGTGACTTCACTTCTTCACTGAAGATCAAAGGAGGTAAAATATGTGGTCCAAGTATGAAAGCAAGAGAGTCCCCAATTATCATTAGTTCCAGTGATCTACTGGGGAAATCTGTGCTTCCAAGCTTTCAACCAGTATGTGTACTCAGCCACTTCAGTCGTGTCTGACCCTTCGTGACGTTATGGACTGTAGCCCACCAGGCTCCTCTGTCCATGGGATTCTCTAGTTAAGAATACTAGAGTGGGTTGTCATGCCTTACTCTAGGAAATCTTTCCAACCCAGGGATCAAACCCATGTCTCCTGCATCTCCTGCATTGCAGGCAGATTCTTTACTGCTGAGCCACTGGGGAAGCCCTAAACTTTCAACACTAGCCCTATGAAGTTAGAGGATATGGTCCAAAAGGATGAGGGGTCATTGTTTGCCAAGAGATAAAGTGAAAGTCACTCAGTCATGTCCAACTATTTGCAACCCTTGTACTGCAGCCTGCCAGGCTCCTCTGTCCATAGAATTCTCCAGACAAGAATACTGGAATGGGTTGCCATTCCCTTCTCCAGGGGATCTTCCCAACCCAACCCAGGGATTGAACCCAGGTCTCCCACTTTGCAGGCAGATTCTTTACCATCTGAGCCACCAGGGAAGCCCAAGAGATAAAGTAAAGTTTTAATCAGCTGCCTACTACAACTTCTACCTGAACATTCTGAATGCCTGGTTTCCAGAGCCTAATAAGGGATAGCAAAACAATTATTCTGGCAGGGATATTCTATGCAGATTAACAGCAGACAGTGATACTTTTTTTTTCTTTTAAACACAATGGGAGCAGAGATGAGTATTGGTGAGATCCTTCTTCGCTAACACTTGCTGTTACCTTGCCAAATTATGAATGTCAATGATCGTGTGCAGCAGTCCTGTTGTCCATGAGAAGATTTTCACCACCAGGGTACAGACCCTACAGAAACAAGCATTTAGCTCATAGTGCCAGATTAACAAAATCATGGAAATAAAAGTAAGAGTGAGGAAAATTTAGAATGTATGAATGGAAGAAAAGAAGGTGAGTACCAGTTGTAGCCCTGAGCTCAACTGCAGTGGTGGGGCCTATAGTCTATCTAACTAAATTCCTTCTTCTAAGCTTTGCATAAAAACAATGAAAGAACTGTTCCAAAAATATAGACAGAGAAGTGAATTTATACTATGTAAAGGATGAGCTATGGAAACCGTGGATGTATGCCACCCATATCTCCATTTAAGAGGGAAACTACTGTAAGTAATGTAGTAAACTGCTAGCAGCGTCCTGCTGCTGCACCATGAAATCTGTCATTAATCCTCTTGCCACTATTTCCAGGATGCTCCCAGTCAATAACTGAATGAAAGTACAAGAACTGGTTAATTCATACACATCATGGAACTTCTCTAATTGTTAGTTTGTTTTCGAACTCATTAGGGGTCTTGTTAATATTCTTTCAGTGTCACACTGCAGTTTAAGCCTTTTTCTACTCAATTCGGGCTTCCCTTGTGGCTCAGCTGGTAAAGAATCCACCCGCAATGCAGGAGACCTGGGTTCAATCCCTGGGTTGGGAAGATCCCCTGGAGAAGGGAAAGTCTACCCACTCCAGTATTCTGGCCTGGAGAATTCCATGGACTGTATAGTCGATGGAGTTGCAAAGAATCAGACACAACTGAGTGACTTTCACTTTCTACCCAGTCCTTCTTCCTCACCCCTTTCCCTTTAAAAGTATCAAATTTTATTATGATCTGGAAGTTTTCCTCGCTGATTCCTGCTGCCTTAAATGTAAACAGGCATTTCCCCTAACAAATCTCTTATATTTCCTATTCCATCACAGCATCTGCTTCTTAAAGGACCTAAACTGCTATACAGAGGTACTGCTGCTACTGCTGCTGCTGCTGCTAAGTCGCTTCAGAGGTACTAGGGCTCTTGATAATAGCCCTACAACTTGAAGAATTGGATCAGGAACTTAAGAAAATCTAAAAAATGTATCGCTGGTAGATAAAAAGAGATAGCCTTCTCTTTATAATATTCGTTGAGTAAGCTTATCCTTATTTAGGATTCAGCTAACCCAATTCCTCCATAAATTTGAAGTGAAAAAGTGTTACTGTATCAACAAATTGTTCACATAACAAAATTAAAATAAAATAGTCAACATATTGCATGATTATTTCAGAATATTTTTCTTCTCAGATATTTTTTTGGGGTAAAATAATGGGGAATTTTCCATTGATAGTATAAAAACATATTAATATGGTCTTCCCCTGACACATCTTAACTGTCCAAGAAAAGAAAAGGCAATGGCATCTTTGGTGGAATGTGTAATTGGATTTCCCCAAACCTGAATTTTTTATTAAACATTTACCTTTTTTCTTGTCATCAGAGTCACTATTTAATGTTTATATAAGTATTCTAAAATGTTTTCTTCTTTTAAAATATTGATATTATAATTAGAAGAAGCACATTTCAGCAACATGCACATAGGCACTAGGAAAATGCAAATCAAGACCATAATAAAAGGGCATTACATCCACCAGGTTGTCTGCAAGTATTGGAGACAAAAGTATTGGAGAGAATCTAGACAAATTGGAATACACGCACATTATAGATGTGACTGTAAAATGGCGCAATAGTTTTAGAAAATTGGTGATTCATCAAAACATTAAGCATAGTCTACTCCCAAGTTAATACTCAAAAGAAATCTGTCCACACAAAGCTTTTACACAAGTGCTCACAGGAAAGTTATTCATAATAGGAAAAATTGGAACCAATTAAATATTCATATGTGATAAATGAATAAACAAAATATTATATACTCAAAAATAGGGTACCATTTGACAAATAGAAACAATAGAATACCAATACATGGTACAACATGAACTTTGAAAACATTATGTTGAATGAAAGCAGTCAGTCATGAAAGACCACACATTGCATGATTCAATTTATATAAAAAGTCCAGAATAGAGAAATCTATATACAGACATTAATAGTCAACAAAACTGTGTATTTTGGGTAGCAGGGAGAAGGGTTGAGGTAACAAAGAATGACTGCTGATAAGTATGGGGTTTATTTTTGAGGTGATGAAAGTGTTTTATAATTAGAATGTGGCAATAGGTGCCCTTTCTGAATATATTTTTAAAAACATTGAGTGTACACTTAAATGGGTAAATTACATGATATATGAATTATATATCAGTAAAACCAAAAACTTCAAGAGGAACATATAATTTGAATTAACACTTTTATGCCTACAGGTGAGGTATGTTCTTTAGTCTTCTCTTTGAAAAGTCTTTAACATAAAATTATTTGCTGAATAATTTAGCATATTTCAACCTTTCTTTCACAGTTATTTTTAGCTTAAAATCTTTAAATCTGTCTCACTTGGAGTATTTTGACTAAATATAGTTTTGATCTTTTGTTTAATTTTATATTTTAAATTTCAATTGTTGGAGGATAATTATTTTTATTACAAAGAGTATAATTTAAATGTTCTTATTAAAAATGCATGTTTCCTATCCATTCTTAAAAAAAAAAAAAAGTAGTTGCTTTTTTATTATACTGCTGGGCTTGTTTTGCTCAACCACATACAATTTATCATTATCAAATCAAGTTTTATGTTTTATTAAGTTCACCACAGTCTACTGCTGCTGCTAAGTCGCATCAGTCGTGTCCGACTCTGTGTGACCCCATAGACGGCAGCCCACCAGGCTCCTCTGTCCCTGGGATTCTCCAGGCAAGAATACTGGAGTGGGTTGCCATTTCCTTCTCCAATGCATGCATGCATGCATGCTAAGTCGATTCAGTCGTGTCCGACTCTGTGTGACCCCATAGATGGCAGCCCACCAGGCTCCACCATCCCTGGGATTCTCCAGGCAAGAACACTGGAGTGGGTTGCCATTTCCTTCTCTACCCACAATCTACTAGTGATTTTCAATTATTTCATTATCAAAACCAATGAATCAGGAATGTAGGTGATTATACTAAATATTTATTATGCACAGTCTTGGACATAATATTCATTCACAAATCGTTCCCCAATTAATCTTGTTTAAGAGAAGTAATCCATTCACATTTAAGCTATACATAGCAATTAGTGTGACTGTGATCAGGGTTGTTGCTAACTAAAGTTATGCCAATATGAGAATCTTAATAAACTTTAATAGAGCTTGAAAAAGAAATAAGAAATAGACATGTCAAATTCTCCAATTACAGTTGTATGTCTGTATATTTATCGGTCAGTTCAGTTCAGTCACTCAGTTGTGTCCGATTATTTGTGGTCCCATGGACTACAGCATGCCAGGCCTCCCTGTCCATCTACAACACCCAGAGTTTACCCAAACTCATGTCCACTGAGTCGGTGATGCCATGCAACCATCTGGTCCTCTGTCGTCCCCTTCTCCTCCTGCCCTCTATCTTTCCCAGCATCACGGTCTTTTCAAATTGAGTCAGCTCTTCACATCAGGTGGCCAAAGTATTGGAGTTTCAGCTTCAACATCAGTCCATCCAATGAACACCCAGGACTGATCTCCTTTAGGATGGACTGATTGGATCTCCTTGCAGTCCAAGGGACTCTTAAAAGTCTTCTCCAACACCACAGTTCAAAAGCATCAATTCTTCAGCACTCAACTTTCTCTAGTGTCCAACTGTCACATTCATACATGACTACTGGAAAAATCATAGCCTGCAGTCACCATCTGCAGTGATTTTGGAGCCCAGAAAAATAAAGTCTGACACTGTTTCCACTTCTTTCCCCATCTATTTGCCATGAAGTCATGGGACCAGATGCCATTATCTTTGTTTTCTGAGTATTGAGCTTTAAGCCAACTTTTTCACTCACCTCTTTCACTTTCATCAAGAGGCCCTTTAGTTCCTCTTCGCTTTCTGCCATAAGGGTGGTGTCATCTGCATATCTGAGGTGATTGTTATTTCTCCCAGCAATCTTGATTCCAGCTTGTGTTTCTTCCAGTTCAATGTTTGTCATGATGTACTCTGCATAGAAGTTAAATAAGCAGGGTGACAATATATAGTCTTGATGGACTCCTTTTCCTATTTGGAACCAGTCTGTTGTTCCATGTCCAGTTCTAACTGTTGCTTCCTGACATGCATACAGGTTTCTCAAGAGGCAGATCAGGTGGTCTGGTATTCCCATCACTTGAAGAATTTTCCACAGTTTATTGTGATCCCCACAGTTAAACGCTTTGGCATAGTCAATAAAGCAGAAGCAGATGTTTTTATGGAACTCTCTTGCTTTTTGGATGATCCAGCAGATGTTGGTAATTTGATCTCTGGTTCCTCTGCATTTTCTAAAACCAGCTTGAACATCTGGAAGTTCACGGTTCACATATTGCTGAAGCCTGGCTTGGAGAATTTTGAGCATTACTTTACTAGGATGTGAGATGAGTGCAATTGTGCAGTAGTCTGAGCATTCTTTGGCATTGCTTTTCTTTGGAACTGGAATGAAAACTGGCCTTTTCCAGTCCCATGGCCACTGCTGAGTTTTCCAAATTTGCTGGCATATTGAGTGCAACACTTTCACAGCATCATCTTTTAGGATTTGAAATAGCTCAACTGGAATTGCATCACCTCCTCTAGCTTTGCTTGTAGTGATGCTTCCTAAGGCCCACTTGACTTCACATTCCAGGATGTCTGGCTCTAGGTCAGTGATCACACCATTGTGATTATCTGGGTCATAAAAATCTTTTTTGTACAGTTCTGTGTATTCTTGCCACCTCTTCTTAATATCTTCTGCTTCTGTTAGGTCCATACAATTTCTTTCCTTTGTTGAGCCCATCTTTGCATGAAATGTTCCCTGGGCAACTCTAATTTTCTTGAAGAGATCTCTAGTTTTTCCCATTCTACTATTTTCCTCTATTTCTTTGCACTGATCACTGAGGAAGGCTTTCTTATCTCTCCTCGCTATTCTTTGGAACTCTGCATTCAGATGTTTATATCTTTCCTTTTCTCCTTTCCTTTTTACTTCTCTTTTTTTCACAGCTATTTGTAAGGCCTCCTCAGACAGCCATTTTGCTTTTTTGCATTTCTTTTTCTTGGGGATGGTCTTGCTCCCTGTCTCCTGTACAATGTCACAAACCTAGGTCCATAATTCATCAGGTACTCTGTCTATCAGATCTAGTCCCTTAAATCTATTTCTCACTTCCACTGTATAATCATAAGATATTGATTTATCCTTGTATTTAATTAGGTTTTGCTTAATGTATTTAGGGTCTCACGTTTGGTGAATACGCAGTTAAAACCTTTATGGCTTTTCAGTGAGTTGATCATTGTACTAGTGTATATCGACCCTTTTTGTTTCTAGCAATTTTATTTGTTCTGAGGTCTACTTCTCTGCATGTGTTTCCTTAATATTTGTATGGTATATCTTTTCCCACCATTTTGCTTTGATCTACCTTTGTTATTAAATTTGAAGTGAGTCACATGTACATGGCTTACAGTTTGGTCATATTTTTTTCCTCCATTCTATTTAAGGCAATTGTTGATAATATCAGCTCTTAAACCTATCATTTTATTTGTCTTCTCCTGGTTTCCTCTGCTTGTTTTTCTTTTGTTCCTTTTGTCTTCCCAAGTTACCAACAGTTCTTGTGTTTTTGAACATATCTTTGCATATTTTGCTTATTGGTTGTTCTGGATATTGTAATAGATATATTTATTAGCAGTCTACTGATAAAAACATTTTGAGTAAAGTGTGAAAGCTTTGCTTCCATTTAGGTCCCCTTTTCTGTCTCTACTTTTCATCAATCCTCAGTACTATTTAGGGGAAGTCTTAACCCTCTATGCTCTGCTTGTCCAGGTTGAAACTTGCCCCATGGTCAAATCAAATGATACTACAGTTTGAGGAGAATAACACTCTGAGAAATCGCTGGGTTTTTTTTTCCCCCTACAAATGTAAAGATATCAAATTTCCAAGAGATTCCAACTACTTTTGACTCAAGAAATATAGTAAGGAAGTGACTAAAATTGTAGAAACAGCAGCTGAAGGAATCCCTAGTTCCCCTAGAGAGCCCATTACAACAGTATCACTTTCAGAGGGTACTAATGTTGCTGAGAGAAGTAGTAATAGTATCATAGTTGAATAGGAAAGAAAAGGAAGTTCGGAAATAGCCCCATTAATGTAATTGCTTATCTCAATAAAATAAGGTTTATAGTTTCACAAGTCTACCTCTGCATAAATATTATTCATTTACAAGAAATTAATATTCTTGAATAATTATCCTCAAAATGACTACTATATTTAGCAAGGTATCTTTCATGAAGTGGAGAAAAATTAAGTTGAATTAATGGTTTAAAGATTGCTTATTTTTGTTTCTTTAGTTTTTACTATAGTTTTATGCCCTTCTCTGGGGTTTCCCAGGTAGCACTAGTGTAAGGATCCTGTCTACCAATGTAGGATACGTAAGAGACATGGGTTCAATTCATGGGTTGAGAAGATCTCCTAGAGGAAGGCAAGGGAACTCACTCCAGTGTTTTTGCCTGGAGAATGTCATGGACAGAGGAGCCTTGTGGGCTACAGTCCATGAGGTCACACAGAGTCAAAAATGACTGAAATGACTTAGCACACACACACATACACTCTTCTCTGGGGTCCTGGGTTTTAGTCAAACCATGCACTGCACTACTTAGGGAGAAGGCAACGGCAACCCACTCCAGTACTCTTTCCTGGAAAATCCCATGGACGGAGGAGCCTGGAAGGCTGCAGTCTAAGGGGTCACGAAGAGTCGGACGCTTACTGAGCAAGTTCACTTTCACTTTTCACTTTCATGCATTGGAAAAGGAAATACCAACCCACTCCAGTGTTCTTGCCTGGAGAATCCCAGGGACAGTGGAGCCTGGTGGGCTGCCATCTGTGGGGTCACACAGAGTCGGACACGACTGAAGCGACTTAGCAGCAGCAGCAGTGGCAGCACTAACTTAGAACTTATGATCATTCATTCTCCTCTAAACCCTGCTAAGGCTTTGTTTATTAAACTAAATATATGCACTGTATTTTTTTTATTTCCAATCATGTTTCTTCAGAGAAAACTTAATTCATGAAAGAAAAATTCACTCCACTATTCCAGAGACCTACTGCAGAAACTACCTCCATATTTCTTTTCTGATTTTTAGGTGAAGGGTAATTTGACAGACCATTTGTAAATCACTAAGTGAACTGGAAAAGCACATTTCCTTCTAAAAGACATCATTCATACATACATTTATCATTCATTCAGTGAAAATTTATGAATGGCTACTCTACACCAGAGGCTCTTCTCTGTGCTTGTGCCATGCTCAGTTGTGTCTGATTCTTTTCAACCCCATGGACTGTAGCTTGCCAGGCTCCTCTGTCCGGGGAATTTTCCAGGCAAGAATACTGGAGCCGGTTGCCATTCCCTACTCCAGGGGATCTTCCCAACTCAGGGACCAAACTCACATCTCTTGCACTTCCTGCAGGTGGATTCTTTACCAGTGTCAACTGGGAAGCCTGTTTCTCTGTGCTTGGGATTCCTCAATGAGTAAAACATCAAACAAAATTCCTCTCTTTATGATACTTAACCCTACTGAAAGGGACAGACATGAAATAGTAAATACATCTACAAAATAAATTGTATTTATAATAATTTAGTATGATAATGAGAGCCACAGAAAATAATTGAAATGTTGGAGACTTGCTAAGATTGAATATTAAATATGCCTCACTAAGAAGGTGACACATGAACAATGATTTAAAAGAGGTGACGTTATAATCTTAGTCGATATGTAGGAAAATAATATTGTAGGCAAAGAATACAGCAAAATCCTTAGTTTTATTGTGTTGTTTGTATCTTTAGAAATTTAAAAGTCCAGAGCAGCTAAAACATGAGCAAAATGGTGTATGGGACAACCCAGAGGGATGGAATGGGGAAGGAGGTAGGAGGTAGGTTCAGGACGGGGGGACACATGTACACCTATGGCTAATTCATGTCAATGTATGGCAAAAACCACCACAGTACTATATACCTGTGGCGGATTCATTTTGATATTTGGCAAAACTAATACAATTATGTAAAGTTTAAAAATAAAATAAAATTAGAGAAAAAAAAAAAAATAAAGTAATTAGCCTCCAACTAAAATAAATAAATTAATTTTAAAAAAATGACCCTTGAGACTTCTCTGGTGATCCAGCAGTTAAGACTCCACTTTCTGAAGAGGAGTTAGCTCTTGAGTTGGTAGTCTCACTAAAGTGATTTGCCCTCCCCAATTGTTTGGGTTGGAGAAGGCAATGGCAACCCACTCCAGTACTCTTGCCTGGAAAATCCCACGGGCGGAGGAGCCTGGTGGGCTGTAGTCCATGGGGTCATGAAGAGTTGGACATGACTGAGCAACTTCACTTTCACTTTTCACTTTCAATTGTTTGGGTATCACTGAATCCTTTAAGGATTTGAATGTAACAAAAAGGTAGAGGAAGGAACAATTCCTTCCTCTGCCTTTTGTTGAGATGGGCCATTGTTCTTCTGCTCTTGGTGTCTTGGTTCCCAGGGCTTAGGACCTGAACTGGAATGTATTCCATCAGATCTCATGCTTCTCAGACCTTTAGACTCCTACTGAATCACACCACCATCTCCTAGGTCTCCAGCAGACACAAGATGACGGGACTTCTCAGCTTCCATAATTTTATGAGACAATTTAAACAATTCCTTATAATAAATATCTTCACACACATTTAATTGGTTCTGTTTCCCTACAGAACCCTCACTAGTACAGGGGCATATCATTACTGGATCTTGAGGACCATTATTTGCGTCTATTCTAATTGAAATAGGAGACACAGTGGGATTTTGAACATAGAATGACATAATTTAAATTTACAATAGTCATCCTTGCTTTTTAAGAAAGGACTATTAGGAAACAAAGGAAAAAAAATAGAAAGACCTGTTGGGAGTTTATTAAACTGTAATTATCTAACAGAAAGAGAATTGCATGTGAGAGGTGGATGTTAGTGATGGAGTACACAAGATGAGATTTTGGATATACTACAAAGGTAGAACCATTAGCATTTTTTTATAACCCACATGTCAAGTGTTAGAAAAAGAGATGAGTAAAGGTAACACCAGGTATCTAGGTCTGAAGAACTGGAGGGAGTGAATTAACCCCTCATAGAGAAGGGACTCTTGCCTGGAAAACCCCATGGATGGAGGAGCCTGGTAGGCTGCAGTCCATGGGGTCGCTAAGAGTCGGACACGACTGAGCAACTTCACTTTCACTTTTCACTTTCATGCACTGGAGAAGGAAATGGCAACCCACTCCAGTGTTCTTGCCTGGAGAATCCCAGGAACGGGGGACCCTGGTGGACTACCGTCCGTGGGGTCGCACAGGGTCGGACACGAATGAAGCGACTTAGCAGCAGCAGCAGCAGAGAAGGGAAGGCAAATGAAAAATATTTTTATAAAAGATTACTAAAACATCAGGAATACTGCAGCTCATGCAGATATACAGAATTGGGTTCCTTTTTAATATGCAAGCTGCATGTGTACTTAAGAGGGAGGAAAAATGTTAATGCCTTAAAATTCCTCCCCTATCACTGTTTTAGGAAACCATTTCACTCTTTGGCTATCTATGCTTCCATGGCTTATGGGGAAAATTCAAAAATTAATTTGACTGAACTTCTCAATATTGTGGATTGGACTAAAGTAACTCAAAATTTTAGATGACCTCCCTACTTTTTTAGATAGATCACCTTATAATTCCTATAGAGTACTGGAAGTGGTTATAACTTTTCTGACAGGGTCCTAATTTTTTAAGTGAACAGTATCTGCTAAAAAGGACATTCAAAAGAGTATCATCTTTACACAGGAGGCTGGAAGCAATGGTTGATCACTAACTGCTATTTGATATTACATTTGCTTGGGCAGCACTCACCAAATTTCACAGCATCCATCCATATGAAATGATGCTACAGGTACTCCTAACTGCAATAAATTACAGAGAATGTAGGAGAATCTATATAACTTGGAAACTTAATAACAGTTTTTTCCCATACCATATGACTACAATAAATGTGAAGTGTTTAAATAACTATTAAAACAAAATTTATATATGTCCAAATAAAACCTTTTCAAATTTATGTTTATTTGCTTCCATTAAAATTTTTATATCAACTATTATGTTTGAATTAGATTCACACAATTATTTTTCTAGACTTTTTGTTAATAGTCTCCTGAATACCTTGAGAATCATCCTTGATGAGAGACATCTTTTGTCTCATAACAGGTTATAAAAGGTTTAAAGCTGTTTACAGCCATGCTAATATGTGTGATATAATTTATATTTAAGGACTTACAGTTCATTCCTTCTTTCATGGGCAATTATGTTATCAGTGTTTCTTGTATTAATTATAAAAGTTATAATATGAAACATTTAAAAAGGATAGTGAAGCTCTAATTTTCAGATACATACACTTTAGTTAGAATACCATGTAACAATTTGGCAAATGGAGAGAAACAGCTGGTATAAATGGCTACAGTATATAACTGCTGCTTGCAATTCACCTACCAGATGTCTAGCCTAGCCCCATTGCTTCCAAATCCAGCATCTTGGCTAGTGTATTATGTTCTTTGGGAACTTGCAATAAAACCCCCTACAGTAGTGAAGTCAGGCTTTGGTCCACTCTGGGCTGTGGCACACCCTCCAGCTGTTTGCCAAGATAGATATTCAAGTGGTACATTTTGTATTTAAAAGCCAGGTACTGGAGCATAAGACATTGTTCATCATTCTTGCTGTCTGGCTGCTCTTTACCTTTGTTGTTCAGGTAACCAATCAAGTGGCTGCACACAATGCTGGTAGAGGCTAGGAGCAAAGAATCTAGGAGCTTCAGAAACTCTAGGTTCTGTTCAGATGCTATACACACACACACACATATCAAAGTCTCTCCACATCTGTAAATGATTCATTAATCAGTAGTGTGGCACAGCACAAAATGAGATTTCAGTTAGAGACTAAACCCATGTGCATTTCTGAAATTGTTGTCTCATTTTCCTTACATATGAAATCTTACTGTGGCTTTAAAAGAATCAAATGTAGTACATATACCAGGTAAGGGTAGCATTTTAAAATCTGGTAATACCTATAACAAATACTAAAGCATGAGCTGGGAGAAAACACACACACACATTGTAGAAATTTAATGAATGCATGTATATATCTATATTTTAAAATAAAATTATAGCTCACAGAAAAAATTAAGTGACCATCATAATTTTATTGATTATAATGTTGTAAGTACTTTTAATGTGTATGTTTGAATAAAATTTGATACATATATATACTCCTATGAAACCATCACCACCAACCAATCAAAGATATGTAAAAGGAATATTGGCAAGGATTTAGAGTAACTCAAACTCAAATGCACTGCAGTGAGGATTTTGAGTGGCACAATCACTTTGGAAAACTATTTGGTGAATCTTAAAATATTATATTATACAAAAACTAAATTATAAAACCTAGCCACTAAACTCCTTGATATTTACCCAAGATAAATGAAAGCATAAGTCTATTAAAAAAAAAATACTTGTTTGCAATGTTTATACAAGATTCATTTGGAATAACCCAAAACTGGAAACAAACCAAAGGTCAATCAACAGGTAAAGGACTAAATAATGGCAAAATGATAAAATGAAAACATAGCAATAAAAAGGAATAAACTAGTGACACGTACAGCCACACAAATATATCACATAACAAGTATGCTGAGTGAAATAAGCCAGAAAAAAAATACTGTATTAATTTTTTTAATAAAATTCCTAAAAATACAGCCTAATCGCTAGTGATAGAAAGCAAAACAATATATCTCTGGGACAGAAAAAAAAAAAAAAAGGTAGAGGATATTTAAAAGGAACATGAAGAAATTTTGAGGTGACTTTATGGGTATTTGCTTGATTATGGTGAGAGTTTTATGGATGTATACATATGCCACAACTTGTTAAGATATACACTTCAAATATGTCATATTTTCTTGTGTCAATAAACCTTTAAAAAGTATGCTCTGGAAGAAAAAATAAATTTTTTTTCAGTAATGCCAAAGGAGAACAATGATGATGGGAATACCCCATGAAAACAAAGGTAAAAACTGGAAGAAAAAGTTAGACATTGGAAAGTGTCCAAAACATAACAGAAGCTTGATGACAGCTTAATTTTGAAAAACAAATGTAACTGGATAGCGCATTTATTGAATGCTTGTGGCTTACCTGCTTGAGAGTAACACTCAACTGTTTCCAAAGTCAACAGAAACAGTGGTAGAAAAAGCTACAGTCATACATATTAAAGGTAGCAGATTAGAATTCTGCATTTGGAAGTAAGTATGAAAAGCTATGCAGAAACCCTGGCTGGGAGATAATCCCAGAAAGTGTGAAAATAAAATTAGAGTATTTGTCATTGCTTTTCAGTCACTAGGTCATGTCCCAGTCATTGTGACCCTATGGATAGCAGCACACCAGACTTCTCTATCCTTCAATATCACCCAGAGTTTGCTCAAACGCATGTTCATTGAGTAATGATGTCCTTTGCTGCAACCCTTTCCTTTTGCCTTCAATCATTCTCAGAATCAGAGTCTTTTCCAATGAATTGGCTATTTCCATCAGGTGACAGAAGTACTGAAGCTTTAGCTTCAGCATCAGTCATCCCATTTAATATCTAGGAATTATTTCCTTTAGGACTGACTGGTTTGATCTCCTTGCAGTCCAAAGGACCCTCAAGAGTCTTCTCCAGCATCACAGTTCCGCACTCAGCCTTCTTCATGGTCCAACTCTCATATCTGTACCTGACTACTGAAAAGAACCATAGCTTTGACTATATAGACATTTGTCAGCAAAGTGATTTCTCTGCTTTTTAATATGTTGTCTAGGTTGGTCATAGTTTTTCTTCCAAAGAGCAAGTGTCTTTTAATCTCATGGCTTCAGTCCCCATCTGCAACTATTTTGGAGTCCCCAAAATAAACTCTCTTACTGTTTCCATTGTTTCCCATCTATTTGCTATGAGGTAAGGGACTGGACGCCATGATTTAGTTTTCTGAATGTGGAGTTTTAAGCCAACTTTTCACTCTTCTCTTTCACTTTCATCAAGAGGCTCTTTAGTTCTTCTTCACTTTCTGCCATGAGGGTGGTGTCATCTGCATATCTGAGGTTATTAATATTTCTCTCAGCAATCTTTTTTCCAGCTTGTGTTTCATCCAGCTCAGCAATTTGCATAATGTACTCTGTATGTAAGTTAAATAAGCAAGGTGACAATATACAGCCTTGACGTACTCCTTTGCCTGATTTGGAACCAGTCTGCTGTTCTTTGTTCAGTTTTAACTGTTGCTTCCTGACTTGCATACAGATTTCTCAGGAGGCAGGAAAAGTGGTGTAGTATTCCCATCTCTTTAAGAATTTTCCACAGTTTGTTGTGATCCACACAATCGAAGGCTTTGGCATAGTCAATAAAGCAGAAATAGATGTTTTGCTGGAACTCTCTTGCTTTTTCGATGATCCAGTGGATGTTGGCAATTTGCTCTCTGGTTCCTCTGACTTCTCTAAATCCCACTTGAACATCTGGAAATTCATGGTTCACATACTGTTGAAGCCTGGCTTGGGGAATTTTGAGCATTACTTTACTAGCATGTGAGATGAGTGCAATTGTGTGGTAGTTTGAGCATTCTTTAGCATTGCCTTTATTTGGGATTGGAATGAAACTGACCTTTTCCAGTCCTGTGGCCACTGCTGAGTTTTCCAAATTTGCTGGCGTATTGAGTAAAGCACTTTCATTGCATCATCTTTCAGGATTTGAAACAGCTCAGCTGGAATTCCATCACCTCCACTAGGTTTATTTGTAGTGATGCCTCCTAAGGCCCACTTGACTGCATTCTATGATGTCTGACTCTAGGTGAGTGATCACACCACTATGGTTATCTGGGTCATGATGTTCTTTTTTGTATAGTTCTCTGTATTCTTGCCTCCTCTTCTTAATATCTTCTGCTTCTGTTAGGTCTATACCATTTCTGTCCTCTATTGTGCCCATCTTTGCATGAAATGTTCCCTTGGTATCTCTAATTTTCTTGAAGAGATTTCTAGCCTTTCCCATTCTTTGTTTTCCTAGCTTTTTCTGCATTGAGCACTGAGGAAGCCTTTCTTATCTCTTCTTGCTATTCTTTGGAACTCTGTATTCAGATGGGTATATGTTTCGTTTTCTCCTTTGCCTTTAGATTCTTTTCTCAGCTATTTGTAAGACCTCCTCAAACAACCATTTTTCCCTTTTGCATTTCTTTTTCTTGGGGATGGTCTTGATCACTGCCTCCTGTACAATATCACAAACCTCTGTCCATAGTTCTTCAGGCACTGTATCAGACCTAATCCCTTGAATCTATTTGTCATTGCCACAGACTATATATAGCCTATGAGATGAGTGCAATTTTGTGGTAGTTGGAACATTCTTTGGCATTATTAGAAATTACAGTATCTGAAGAATAGAAAGAAAAAGGGTAATACTATATACAGTGAGTTAGATAATATTTCTTTTTCATTTTCTGGGAAGCTATATAGAACTGATATTATTTTGTCTTATAATGTTTGTAAGATTTCACTAGTGAAGCCATCTGGGCCTGACAGTTTGTGTGTATGTTCTTGAGATAGCATCTGTGTGTACATGCATTTATATTAAGATTTTTTAATGAAAAACTTCAATTTTTCAATATATATAAAGCTCTTATCTATTTTTTCTTGAGTAAACTGGTAGTTTATGTCTTTCAAGGAATTTATTCATTTGTCTAAGAGAGCAATTTTATTAAATTTGTTGACATGAAGTCTTATATAATAGTCCTTTACAATTCTTGATGTCTATACAACCTATATGGATGTTCTTTCATTCTTAATATTGGTCATCTCTTTCCTCCCTCTCCCTTGTGCTTGCTCTCTCCTCTCTTTTTTTTTTTTTTTTTTTTTTTTAAAAAACAATTGAGTTTTGCACTTCTCTTGGATCTTTGTAGTTTTTTTTTTTTTTTTAATATAATTGATTCACAGTGTTCTTTAGTTTCAGGTATACACCAAAATGATTC
>NW_011495050.1:11183056-11190445 GCF_000754665.1 Bison bison bison | reverse complement strand
ACAGAATACTGAGTAGAGTTCCCTGTGCTATACAGTAGGACTTTGTTGCTTTTCTGATTTATATATAGGAGTGTATCTATTAATCTAATATCCCTAATTTATCCCTCTCCCTCTTTCCTCTTTGGGAACCATAAGTTTGTTTTCTATGTCTTTGGGTCTGTCCGTTTTGTAAATAAGTTCATTTATATCATTTTTTAAGATTTCACATATGTGATATCATATGTATTTGTCTTTCTCTGACTTTGTTCACTTAGTATGATCATCTTTAGGTCTATCCATGTCGCTGCAAATGGCATTATTTCACTCCTTTTAATGTTGAGTAATATTTCATGGTATACATGTACCACATCTTCTTTATTCATGCTTTCATTTCTTGGCTATTGTATTGGATATTTGATGATATTAAGAATTTATTCTCCTCTCTTGCCAATGTAGCTAAAGCTTTAGCACTTTTATTTTTATATTCAAAGCACCAATATTTGGATTAATGAATCCATCTACATTATTTTTTACAATGTTATTGATTCCTGCTCTTTATCATCTTCTTCCTTCTGCTTGGAGTTTAATTTGCTTTTTGTTGTATCAAGAACACTAGGACTTTGATGTCAGCCCCATCCTTCTTTTTGAATATAAGCATTTAATGCTGAAAATATTCCTCTTAAGCACTGCTTCAGGTTATTTCACAAATTTTGATATATTTAAAAACTTTTATTTAATTATAATATTTAAATTCAATATTTTAACACAAAGTATATTTTAAAAGAGCTACATGATAACTTTCTGAGATAAACATGATATTTTATATTTTGATTGAGATGACACTATTAAAACTCACTATACTATACATTAGATCTGTGCATTGCCTTGTACATAAAGGTTATATTGATTATAAAAATGTAAATATATGAAATTGATGGGAAAACTGAAGGGAATGAAGAGTTTTATCCTGTAGAATAAAGAGTAGAAGACATATAGAGTCTATTTTAGAATCCTAAAGAAAACCATTATTTAAGTGACAGATAAAGGAATTACAGCCCATAAAAGAGACAACAGAGAATTATTATGCACAAATGTATAAGAACTAGGAGCAGGTAGGGCCATAGATATCATGGAGTAGAAGTATAGAATGAGTATGTGACATTCTCTAATCTGGCAGTGATATTACATAGGAAAAGCTGATACTTGCTGATCCCACATTCCATTCCACAGACATCATGGCTTCTGTTAAATAGGAATTATTCCAGAGAAAAATCCAGATATAAATACAAGAAGTGGAAGTGAATCCATAGAGAATTCTACTTATGGTACAATCTCAAGAAACAATGTGTTAGTGATGTGGGATCACAAAAACCTTGCAGGATGATGGTTGAGAATGATGACACTTGAATATGTGCATGAGTTAAGTAAGCAAAGTACATGAGCAAAATGTATAGAAACATAGGAAATAGAGAAGGCAACTGACTGAGGAACAAAGACGTGGCAAAGGTGTGGAAATGTTATCCAGGGTGTAGGTGAATGATTCTTCTTTCAACAATGAGATACACTATCCTCTTAAACTGAAGAAAATTGTATAAACATGGAGAGTCAATATGCTCAATGAAGCAGAAAGTGGGATTTATTAATAGAAGAGTTTTTAAAGTTTGTTTAGTAGTACAGAGGCAGGCAAATAATATATTTACTATTGAAGACCAGAAATGAAATATATCTCCATAACACAATCTTGTTTTCTCAAAGTTGATGCCAATTACATTAGTAGTAACCACTCATAAACTGCCTACTGTATATCATGTGCTATTTGAAATTTACTGTATTAATTAAAAATTGGACTCACAAAAATCTCATAAGGTAAGCAGTATTATAAAGCTTTACACAGAGAAACTAAACTGTGATGCAAAAATGCAAAGTAATTTGCTAAGTCTCATTGTTGATAAGTGACAAGGTTGGCTTTGAAACCAGGTACTTTGACTCAGGGTCTCTACACAACCACTGAATTATACTGCTCTCCTGTGAACAAAAACAAATTTCTTTCCTTAAAAACATTATTTATTAAACTAGAAATGGTGAATACTTTTCAAGGTACAATATAAGGAACTGTAGTTAAGGCTGCTTTTAATACATTGTGACATTTCTGTTGTTTGCATGTGTGTGTGCTAAGTCACTTCATTCATGTCCAACTCTTTGTGACCTCATGGACTGTAGCCTCCAAGCTTCTCTGTCCATGGGATTCACCAGGCAAGAATACTGCAGTAGGTTGTCATGCCCTCCTCCAGGTTATCTTCCCTACCCAGGAATTGAACCAGCATCTCTTGCAGCTCCTGCACTGCATGAGGATTCTTTACCACTGAGCCACCAGGGAAGCCCTTTTGTTGTTACTTGACTTAATATCTAAGGCTATATTGCTTACCATAAATTTGATTTGATGAGTAATAGCTACAAAGAAACTGAGGTTTATTTATAATTATTTTATCTTAATAGAAATGTAATCTAGGAATGACCTTAGAATACTAATACCATATTCTCCTATGAACTTGGTAGTATAATTTATATAAAAATAATAAAAAGACACGAGTATCTTTGGCAAAAATACTGCCGCTTAGTGTTTAATAGAAAGACATTATCTAAAATGCAAAAACATGTGCTTTGTAAGCATTAATTCTGAGCAGGCTAATTCTAAGTTTTGTTAACAATAGATGAGCTTTCTTTAGGGTTGAGCTGCATGTTTCTAAAAGTACAAAATAAAGACATAAATTGTACTTTCTTGTATATTTTTTATCTTTTTTATTTTATTTAATGGTTTTCTTTATGTTTCTTATCACCACAAATATCAGCCCTGGAGGGAGGAATCTGTGAAGGTCTGGAGGACCTGTTAGACAAATCTGCCTTATAATAGATTGCTTCCCACAGAGACTGAACTTGAGAAATGCTAAATGATAAAAATGTATTTTAAAGCTGTCACAAAAGTGAGCATCTCTTCCCATCAAGCCAATTTTCTTACAAAATATACGTTAACAAATAGCATGATAGGTTGCCAATAATAATGACTATTTTATTTAAAGAACAGTAACAGACCAGCACCGTTAGTTTCCTTGCTCAACAGAAGGGAAGTGCAGAGGATGTGTTGGTTATAACTATTTTTACTCTCCAGTTTCCTGCTCCATATTTCTTATATTGCATAATATAGGGATAATCATGACAAGTCAGCTACCTACTTCTTCATGATAGCCTTCTCTTTTATATTTTTAAGCTTCTTGAGTAGTCAGGCTATACCTTTTTCATTCTGGTGTATAGTTTTCACTCTCCCCTATCCAAATGGAGAGAAATGAATTGATTATAGTGTATACAATCTCAGAATCCCTTTCTTCTTCTGTACCTTTTGGAGTTTAGGAATCCCAGGTTATCCAGGAGTAACAGGACTAAGAGGATTGTCAGGACTTACACACATATGTCCAACTTCAGCAATATCTACTTTTGCTATGAAGCACAATGAATCTTCCTTAGCTTCTTCCTAGCCTGCTGTCTTCAAGGAAGCCCACATTAGAGTTAGAGAAGAAAATCTTTTCTCTTCACTTTAAATGAGTGAAGGATCCTCAAGAGACCTACTTAAACTGCTTGTTCTGCATCTCATGAGTGTGAGTGTCACAAGAATGGGGGGTAGGTTTTCTGCCTATTTTTCAAAAATAATCTAAAAGTAAGAAGATGGCCTTAGCTGTCAGAAAAAAAGACAGAGCTACAACAGAGAAGAGCTGCATTTGTAACTACGACAGGGCAGGATTAAATGTTCTAAATGAACTGTATGCAAGCCCTTGCTGAATGCAGCTATTAATAGTTTTGCCTGGAATTCTGTTGAGTCCTTCCTCGGGTGGTCTAACTAGAGGGAGTTTTAGATGTCCCCTCCACCCCCCAACCCCTGAATGCATGAAGCAACAAAAGCCCAAAGGCTAAGGTGAAGTCAAACCAGACAGCTTGAGAAGAAATCAGCTTTGTAGGAAAATGCAGGTGTAGGACTTAAGTAGGAAATCTTTAACTGACTTACAAAACTAGCCCATGAAAAGAAAGCCCAAACTAGCATATTCAACAATAAAGGTTATCAAAACTAGATTTTAACTAAGTTAAACTTCAGTCAGATCTTTTCCATATCTTACCTCTCCTTCATTATCCTAGGGTGTGAAAAAGCTTAAAGCAGTATACAGAGAAAAAAGTGGACTATAAAATGTAGAATGGAAACTAAGATAAGCAGGTTCCCTTTAACCTATGCCACTGAAGATTTTCAAACTGAAGTCACCCTAAACTATTGCAATGGGAGACTTTATTGGAAAACATGGATACTTTGATATAATTAATTTTATACTGGGATATAACTATTTTGTGTTACCTGAAATAATAAAAATTATTAAAGTGGGAAGAGTACCTACTCAAGATTTTGAATGAGACAGTCAAGAATTCACTAACAGAACAAATCTGAAGGAGATATGAGAGAAAAATACTGATTTTCTGTTTATACCTATGAGTCCAACTTTTTCAATGATCTGGTTACAATTACATTACATAGTTAAATTATTTCAAATGTACAGACAGACACAAAATGTTCACATTTATTTCAAACTTATGTTTGTAAGAAACTTCACACTTGGTCTATTTTCCTGGACATGACTTGGTCAGATATTCTACTGCTCATGAGGTAACTTTTACTCCTTATAATTTCTAAGGTTATGGGCAGGATACTATCCAAATATAGCTTTTATTAATATCATTTTTTCATATATCTGGAACATTATTGTGATTAGTGACATTCCTCTGATTTAAGTAAGCATACTATAAAATATCAAGCATGCAATGATTGTTCATACCACACTTTCCAAGTGAAAGTTGCTCAGTAGTGTCTGACTCTTTGTGACCTCATGGACTATACAGTCCATGGAATTCTCCAGGCCAGAATACTGGAATGGGTAGCAGTTCCCTTCTCCAGGGGATCTTTAAAACCCAGGGATCAAACGGAGATCTCCTGCATTGCAAGCAGATTCTTTATCAGCTGAGCTACCAGGGAAGCCCACATTGTCCAAAGCCCAGAATAAAACTGGGAAAAAAAAAAATGATCCTTTTATCTCCTTCTCTGCACAGGCCCAGGAGGGCTGAGAGGAGCAACTCCACGTTCAAGGTCAGGAGGGGCAGCCATGAGGAGACACCCCTCGTCCAAGGTAAGGAGCAGCTGTGAAGAGATACCCCACGTCCAAGGTAAGAGAAACCCAAGTAAGACGGTAGGTGTTACAAGAGGGCATCAGAGGGCAGATACACTGAAACCATAATCACAGAAAACTAGTCAATCTGATCACATGGACCACAGCCTTGTCTAACTCAATGAAACTAAGCCATGTCATGTGGGGCCACCCAAGACGGGCGGGTCATGGTGGAGAAGTCTGATAGAATGTGGTCCACTGGAAAAGGGAATGGCAAACCACTTCAGTATTCTTGCCTTGAGAACCCCATGAACAGTATGAAAAGGCAAAATGATAAGATACTGAAAGAGGAACTCCCCAGGTCGGTAGGTGCCCAATATGCTACTGGAGATCAGTGGAGAAATAACTCCAAAGAATGAAGGCATGGAGCCAAAGCAAATCAATACCCAGCTGTGGATGTGACTGGTGATAGAAGCAAGGTCTGATGCTGTAAAGAGCAATACTGCATAGGAACCTGGAATGTCACGAATTGAGGCAAATTAGAAGTGGTCACACAGGAGATGGCAAGAGTGAACGTCGACATTCTAGGAATCAGTGAACTAAAATGGATTGGAATGGGTGAATTTAACTCAGGTGACCATTATATCTACTACTGTGGGCAGGAATCCCTTAGAAGAAATGGAGTAGCCACCATGGTCAACAAAAGAGTCTGAAATGCAGTACTTGACTTCAATCTCAAAACCAACAGAATGACCTCTGTGCATTTCCAAGGCAAATCATTCAATATGAGAGTAATCCAAGCCTTTGCCCCAATCAGTAATGCTGAAGAGCCTGAAGTTGAACAGTTCTATGAAGACCTACAAGACCTTTTAGAACTAACACCCAAAAAAGATGTCCTTTTCATTACAGGGGACTGGAATGCAAAAGTAGGAAGTCAAGAAACACCTGGGGTAACAGGCAAATTTGGGCTTGGAATATGGAATGAAAGCAGGGCAAAGGCTAATAGGGTTTTGCCAAAGGAACACATTGGTCATAACAAACACCCTCTTCCAACAACACAAGACCAACTACAAATGGACACCACCAGATGGTCAACACCAAAATCAGATTGATTATATTCTTTGCAGCCAAAGATGGAGAAGCTCTATACAGTCAGCAAAAACAAGACCGGGAGCTGACTATGGCTGAGGTCATGAACTCCTTATTACCAAATTCAGACTTAAAGAAAGTAGGGAAAACCACTAGACCATTCAGGTATGACCTAAATCAAATCCCTTATGATTATACAGTGGAAGTGAGAAATAGATTTAAGGGTCTTGATCTGATAGAATGCCTGATGAACTATGGAATGAGGTTCATGAAATTGTATAGGAGATAGGAATCAAGACCATCCCCATGGATAAGAAATGCAAAAAAGCAAAATGGCTGTCTGGGGAGGTCTTACAAATAGCTGTGAAAAGAACAGAAATGAAAAGCAAAGGAGGAAAGGAAAGATATAAACCTCTGAATGCAGAGTTCCAAAGAATAGCAAGAAGAGATAAGAAAGCTTTCCTCAGCCATCAATGCAAAGAAATAGAGGAAAACAACAGAATGGGAAAGACTAGAGATCTCTTCAAGAAAATTCGAGATACCAAGGGAAAATTTCCTCCAAAGATGGGCTCGATAAAGGACAGAAATGGTATGGACCTAACAGAAGCAGAAGATATTAAGAAGTGGCAAGAATACACAGAAGAACTGTACAAAAAAGATCTTCACAATCTGGATAATCACAATGGTGTGATCACTCACCTAGAGCCAGACAACCTGGAATGTGAAGTCAAGCGGGCCTTAGAAAGCATCACTACGAACAAAGCTAGTGGAGGTGATGGAATTCCAGTTGAGCTATTTAAAATCCAGAAAGATGACGCTGTGAAAGTGCTGCACTCAATATGCCAGCAAATTTGGAAAATTCAGCAGTGGCCACAGGACTGGAAAAGGTCCATTTTCATTCCAATCCCAAAGAAAGGCAATGCCAAAAAATGCTCAGACTACCACACAATTGCACTCATATCACACGCTAGTAAAGTAATGCTCAAAATTCTCCAAGCCAGGCTTCAGCAATATGTGAACCGTGAACTTCCAGATGTTCAAGCTGGTTTTAGAAAAGGCAGAGGAACCAGAGATTGAATTGCCAACATCTGCTGGATCATGGAAAAATCAAGAGAGTTCCAGAAAA
>NW_011495050.1:11182627-11182956 GCF_000754665.1 Bison bison bison | reverse complement strand
GACTGTGTGGATCACAATAAACTGTGGAAAATTCTGAAAGAGATGGGAATACCAGACCACCTGACCTGCCTCTTGAGAAATCTGTATGCAGGTCAGGAAGCAACAGTTAGAACTGGACATGGAACAACAGACTGGTTCCAAATAGGAAAAGGAGTACATCAAGGCTGTATATTGTCACCCTGCTTTTTTAATTTATATGAAGCGTATATCATGAGAAATGCTGGAGGAAGCATAAGCTGGAATCAAGATTGCTGGGAGAGATATCAATAACCTCAAATATGCAGATGACACCACCCTTATGGCAGAAAGTGAAGAGGAACTAAAAAGCC
>NW_011495050.1:11178150-11182368 GCF_000754665.1 Bison bison bison | reverse complement strand
GAATTGATGGTTTTGAACTGTGGTGTTGGAGAAGACTCTTGAGAGTCCCTTGGACTGCAAGGAGATCCAACTAGTCCATTCTAAAGGAGATCAGTCCTGGGTGTCCATTTGAAGGACTAATTCTAAAGCTGAAACTCCTATACTTTGGCCCCCTGATGCAAAGAGTTGACTCACTGGAAAAGACCCTTATGCTGGGAGGGATTGGGGGCAAGAGGAGAAGGGGACGACAGAGGATAAGATGGCTGAATAGCCATCGATGGACGTGAGTCTGAGTGAACTCCGGGAGTTGGTGATGGACAGGGAGGCCTGGAGTGCTGCAATTCATGGGGTCGCAAAGAATCGGACATGACTGAGCAACTGAATTGAACTGAACTGAAGTTTTATCTAGCAAATAAGCCAGTCTAAGTCTTATGGCATTTGCTCTCTCCTACAAATGTCCCTCCCCTCCATTTCTAAGATAAAGATTGCATCATGACACAGAGGCATATTAGGTCTCAGAATTTTCATGACAATTAAATTAAATAATGTAATGTAAAGAGTAGACTAGTAAAAAGCAGTAAGCTGTCAATAAAAAGTACATATAATTACTGTTACATGCCAAGATATATGCTCTCATGGATCTTAGTATTTTAATCTGAACTCTATGAAAGTCTACCTTTAAAATCCCTTCAATGGTAGCAAAAGGACAAACTAAATGCACTTTGTAGTTTACATTAAAAACAGAAGCAAAAAAGAATTAATAATAATATACATTTGTTTTACCCCAGTTTTTGGTGAATCCAATTTTTCTTGAATCCTTTCCCACAGACACTATAAAAAAGTCTTCTGAAAATCAGAGATAAAATATATAAAGTTTAATGTCAGATGATAGATTTATATTGAAAATTCAGTATCGGTAATTCAATATTAATCATTTCTTCTCTCTTTTTTTTTTCCTTTTCTTTTCTTTTAATGAGGACCATTTTTAAAGTCTTTAATGAAGTTGTTACAATATTGCTTCTGTTTTATGTTTTGTTCTTTTGGTTGCGAAGCATGTGAGCTCTTAGCTTCCCAACCAGGGATGTAGCTAGCACCCCCTATACTGGAAGGTAAAGTCTTAACCACTGGGCCAGTTGTGAAGTCCTCCTTGTGGTTTTTCTAAATAGTACTAATATTGTGTATATTCACTTCATAAACGAATTTCTATTCCAAAGTTTTAAGTGTTCTTCATCCTAAAACTACCCACAGCCTAATATTTCTTGAATTTTCTCAATTTAAAAATGTTGATGTTTCTTTATATGTTGTTTAATTATTACTGGAATTCTTGGGCCTCCAGCGTCTTATTTTTAGATTTTCTGTTTCTTGTATATGGCCCAAGTTCTGCCTTTTATCTGATCCTTTTATCTAGATATACAGCATCAAGCCTGCTAAATTCAGAAATAATATGCATCATGCTGGCATCTTTTTAACTGTTGTATTTATGCAATTGTTTGAATATAAGGTAAAAGTTTTATATTGCATTTCCACATTGTTCTAAGAATATTCAAGCAGTCTCAATAGTAAGTTCTCAAAATATGTTGTTTACTATTATATCTATAACATGATTCATTATAACACTACTATATTTTCATTAAGCAATTTTCTTGGAAATTCACTTCCAATTTCAGTTCTACATTCAATCATGATTTTTAGACTTATTGAATATCCCTGCTTTTTTCTATATTTGAAATAACTTTTACTCACCTCTTCAACAGTCTCAAACAAATCTAAATTGTCTACTTTCATATATAGACAAGACTTCGAGACTACATCTAATATTACCCCTGCTGCTGCTGCTGCTAAGTCACTTCAGTCGTTTTCCACTCTGTGCGACCCCATAGACAGCAGCCCACCAGGCTCCCCCATCCCTGGGATTCTCCAGGCAAGAACACCAGAGTGGGCTGCCATTTCCTTCTCTAGTGCCTATCTTCAGACAAATAGAAATGGGTTTTTCCACATATTAAAGATTTCTAGTTTTTGTATCATCTAAAACATCTGAGATTTCCTTATTCTTAAATTCACAAATGCTTAGAGACTACAAAGCCTATAAAGAAATATAGAAATAAATACTTTTACATTAACAAAATTAAAGCGTTCATTGCCAGCACACACTTGGATTAACACAAAGAAATAAGAGTGTGCTAGAATGAATTAAGTGAAAGTAAAATAAAATTATTTTCATTTTTTTCTTAAAGCTATTTTAATGGCTTTAAAAGATAACTGGCTAAAAAAATAATTTATTTTGTGCTTATACATATAAAGGTAAAATGTATGCATATATAAAGGTAAAATGCATGACAAAAATAATATAAGGATATATAAAAGGAATTTAAAAATATAGTGTTAAAAGAAACTTCAATTACATAGGAAGTGGTATAATATTCTTTTCAGGTATACTGATGAATAAGTGACAGATTAGTTGAAGCCCAGAAAGAGGAACAGAATAAAGAAAGATTTTTAATTCCATCTTCTTAGCCTACAATGAACTGATAAGAATCATTCTACAGATATGACTCAGAAGGGAAAAGGCAGCATAATTTTAAAGTACAGAATATTATGTTAGTATAAGCATTTATAGAAGGGTGAGTATATAGCAAGGAAAATATATAGGAATATACAGGAAAGTAAAATATAGGAAAATCTTGAGGTATGTATCAAAAGAACACAATTTTTCAAAGAACTCACCAGTCTATAATTGTGAATTAAGTCAAAATAACAGTAATACGATGAATTTTAATTTACTAAATTAATTTTGTCAGCTGCTAATGTCTTTTTATTCAAAGTTTAGTCTATAATCCAATAACATCTGCATCACCTATGAGTTTGCTAGAAATGTGAAATCTCAGGCCCCAATCCAGACCTACAATTTCACCAACCTCTAGTTGGTTTGTATGCAATTACATTTAAGAATCATTGTTCTAATGTATTTCTAAATATATTCAGATAGTATGTTTTATGCACAAATGAAAGAGTCTATTCTGTTGGCACCACAGTTTTTTGCCAATTAGTCACACCACCTAAGATAATACTTGCCTGCTAAATGCATGCATGCTGATTGATTGTGTCAAGAAATGAATGAATGATCTACTTGGAGACTAACTCTTGCGATAGCAGTAAATTTTCTCCAATTTCCAAGCCCAATGTCATTTTCAGCAACAGAAATAAATAAATAATTTCATTTTAATTCTGATATTAAAACTTGGTTTCCTTTTACTTAAAAATATCCAATAGTAAATTTAAAATAAAAAAATATATGTAGTAAAGTATCTAAAAAGTATTGTTATGTTTTGAAACTTTTTAATGAAATTTTAGGCTTAAATACTAAATATATTTTTCTGTCATCATTCATTTTGCAACATTTTGTATGTATTTGCTAATTAGTAGTTAATGCTCCCACCTGGTTCCACAAGAGACCTGAATAGCTGGCAACAAAAAACAACCCCTTATACTCAGTATAAGCAACTGGTTCGCAAATTATATAAAGAGTTTTCATGTTATTGTGGCCATATTCTCTTTTTAAGATTTACTTTAAAAATCCAGAATTTATTTTTTTAAATTTTATTTTATTTTTAAACTTTACATAATTGTATTAGTTTTGCCAAATATCAAAATGAATCCATCACAGGTATACATGTGCTCCCCATCCTGAACCCTCCTCCCTCCCCCCTCCCCACACCATCCCTCTGGGTCGTCCCCGTGCACCAGCCCCAAGCATCCAGTATCGTGCATCGAACCTGGACTGGCATCTCGTTTCATACATGATATTTTACATGTTTCAATGCCAGTCTCCCAAATCTTCCCACCCTCTCTCTCTGCAACAGAGTCCATAAGATTGTTCCATACATCAGTGTCTCTTTTGCTGTCTCGTACACAGGGTTATTGTTATCATCTTTCTAAATTCCATATATATGCATTAGTATACTGTATTGGTGTTTTTCCTTCTGGCTTACTTCACTCTGTATAATAGGCTCCAGTTTCATCCATCTCATTAGAACTGATTCAAATGAATTCTTTTTAATGGCTGAGTAATACTCCATTGTGTATATGTGCCACAGCTTTCTTATCCATTCATCTGATGATGGACATCTAGGTTGCTTCCATGTCCTGGCTATTATAAACAGTGCTGTGATGAACATTGGGGTACACGTGTCTCTTTCCCTTCTGGTTTCCTCAGTGTGTATGCCCAGCAGTGGGATTGCT
>NW_011495050.1:11177750-11178042 GCF_000754665.1 Bison bison bison | reverse complement strand
AGTTGTTTGTCAGTTGCTTCATTTGCTATTATTTTCTCCCATTCTGAAGGCTGTCTTTTCACCTTGCTGATAGCTTCCTTTGATGTGCAGAAGCCTTTAAGGTTAATTAGGTCCCATTTGTTTATTTTTGCTTTTATTTCTGATATTCTGGGAGGTGGGTCATAGAGGATCCTGCTGTGATGTACGTCAGAGAGTGTTTTGCCTATGTTCCCCTCTAGGAGTTTTATAGTTTCTGGTCTTATGTTCAGATCTTTAATCCATTTTGAGTTTATTTTTGTGTATGGTGTTAGAA
>NW_011495050.1:11166532-11177650 GCF_000754665.1 Bison bison bison | reverse complement strand
GTATGGTGTTAGAAAGTGGTCTAGTTTCATTCTTTTACAAGTGGTTGACCAGTTTTCCCAGCACCACTTGTTAAAGAGATTGTCTTTAATCCATTGTATATTCTTGCCTCCTTTGTCAAAGATAAGGTGTCCATATGTGCGTGGATTTATCTCTGGGCTTTCTATTTTGTTCCATTGATCTATATTTCTGTCTTTGTGCCAGTACCATACTGTCTTGATGACTGTGGCTTTGTAGTAGAGCCTGAAGTCAGGTAGGTTGATTCCTCCAGTTCCATTCTTCTTTCTCAAGATCGCTTTGGCTATTCGAGGTTTTTTGTATTTCCATACAAATTGTGAAATTATTTGTTCTAGCTCTGTGAAGAATACTGTTGGTAGCTTGTTAGGGATTGCACTGAATCTATAAATTGCTTTGGGTAGTATACTCATTTTCACTATATTGATTCTTCCAATCCATGAACATGGTATATTTCTCCATCTATTACTGTCCTTTTTTATTTCTTTCACCAGTGTTTTATAGTTTTCTATATATAGGTCTTAAGTTTCTTTAGGTAGATATATTCCTAAGTATTTTATTCTTTCCATTGCAATGGTGAATGGAATTGTTTCCTTAATTTCTCTTTCTGTTTTCTCATTATTAGTGTATAGGAATGCAAGGGATTTCTGTGTGTTGATTTTATATCCTGCAACTTTACTATAGTCATTGATTAGTTCTAGTAATTTTCTGGTGGAGTCTTTAGGGTTTTCTATGTAGAGGATCATGTCATCTGCAAATAGTGAGAGTTTTACTTCTTCTTTTCCAATTTGGATTCCTTTTATTTCTTTTTCTGCTCTGATTGCTGTGGCCAAAACTTCCAAAACTATGTCAACAAAACCAAAAGCTGGTTCTTTGAAAGGATAAATAAAAATCCAGAATTTAGAGACACAATAGTAATGTCAAATAATTATCACAATTCATATTATCATCATTTACATCAATCATAAAATCAGTCAGTTTGGTTTGATTTTCCTAATTAATGATTACACAGAATTAATGATTACACAGAAAAAAAATGGTAACATATCTGTTCTCAAAGAACAGTTTCACTATTTAGACTGAGCCACATGTGTAATAGATTCTGAAGTGTTTGTTTTAAGGGTAAAAGCCATTAAGGAAGGAAAATTAGAATGGTACTCAACATAAAATTGAAAGGCAATAATATACATATATGAGATTTTAAATGTATTCCTTAATATTTTTTAGAGTTAACTTCTCTAGGCTTTTTAGTTCTGGACATATAAAAGCAACTCATTATCCTAAATCTAATAAAGCTACAAAAATGATAAATGCATTTGAACTCTGGAAACCATGCTTATGAATAGTTGTTCTACCTATTCACAATGTGAAATTTAATAACTTGCTTGAACTCTTTGAGTCTCAATGGCTTACTCTGAAAAGCATAATCACTGATTTTCAAGAATGTTATAAATATCAAATAAGGAAGCAAATGGTAAAAAAATAAAAACTGTTAGAAAATTCTTAACTAGTGAATAATTTCAGATGATTTTTGCAAATATTTTCATTTCAGTTATTTCATGTAATAGCTTTAGAAAAGGAGAAAATGCACTACAAGTCAGTATAGTGCAACTATGACCACAATGCTTTAAATATGGCATTTAAAAATTATTTTAAAAATCATAATAAACTAATATCAATCTAATTATAGAACCAAATTAGCACATCATAATATTAAAATTTTAAGCAAAATAGCTGTCTATTCACACAACTGCAAAGAAATAGTATTAATAATTTAAAGACAGTTTTAATTTTCAATTCTACTGAAGATGAGAAACAGTGATGTTTTAAATAATTTACAATAAAGTTAAAACAAAAAAATGTAACACCCAGCAAGACACATTATACAAATATAAACGGATTTAATCAAGAAACAGATGTTCTTTCCACCAATTTTATTTATAAATCTTAAGTTATATGTCAAAAATATATAAGGGATTAGTAATTACAGAGGTATAATTTCTTCATATAATTTTCTAGTTTACTCATTTTTCTAAACATGTCTTCAATTCCTGATATTATCTTAAAAGCATTAAAATCCAAATCAAAATATATAGATAAAATGTCTTAATGCAATAGAGAACAAAAAGTAAACATGCTGTAAAACATGATTTGGGGGACTATATGCAATTATATATATATATATATATAAAATAATCTATATGCAATTATATGTATATGGGTTTTAAAGTATATATTAAATATAATAAGGAAAATAATCATGACAGGGCATATTAACGTTTTTTTCCCTAGAAGCTTAGACAATGGGAGGAATCTATAATATTACCTAATGGCTTCAGAGTAACAAATATATTTCAGGTTAAGAAAAAAAAAAAATGGCTTTTACAAGAAATAAAAGAAGTCCTATTCAACCATACTCTAAAGTTATATACAGTTATATATGTATCTGATATTACCACTGCTGATATATTCATTACTGTTCTTCGGTCCTTTTTTCAATGTTTATAAAGCGCCATGCTCTACCTGAGTGCTGGAGGTACATTAGTTAGCAAGGTTAACATGACCCTTCCTTCCTAGAGGTGAAAAAGCACACTAGTAAAAAGCATGCCCTATGGATTCAGGTTCCTGAATCCCAATTAGGATTAGCCTCTCACTGGCTTTTGACTTGGGAAAATGATTTAACTTCTCTTTGCCTCAATTTCTCCAGCAGAGAGGAAGGGACACAATTCCCCCAGAGGGCTGTTGCAGGATTAAACTATTCAACATGGAAACTCATGAAGAGCATCAGGCACACAGGGAGTTCTCTATACCTGTGAGCTAGTTTCAGTTGAGACACTGAATAGGACAATGGTCAAAACCACAGGCTTTGAAGTTGAACTTATCGGCATAATTAAAAGTCCACCCTCACCTACTGGTGGTGGAGTAAATTGGAGCTTGTTTTTTAACCCTGGTGAGCCTCCTCCAGTTTTCCTCTGAAAAATGGACATGATTAGTACCTGCCTTAGATCGGTGCTGAGAGTTTCGCCTTAGTTTCTGTATATAAAGAACTTTTAAAAATGTCAGCCACTGAGTAGGCATTCAAAAGAGTTATCATAGTCATCATCATCTTTATGGAGATAGATGATATTAAATAAATTTATTAAAATATAAGCAATAAAATATCACACAGAAAACATATGCAATTCAGAGAATAAAATAGGTTGTCATGGTGAAGAATGGTAGAATGAGCTTATATGGACTAAGGCTCACAGAAGCCTATCTCTGGAGGTGACGTCAGTGAGGTCATGGTGTCAAGAAATATCCACAGTAAAATAGGGGAAAAGAGGTCTCTGGGGAATTTACCACGCACAGGGATAATTACTACCATGTGCAAATGCCCTTGGAATGCTTGCTAGGGCAACAGGAGACAGAGTCAGAATCTGGGGGGTAAATGGGAGGATACAGTGATGGAAGTGGTTCTGAGACACATAAGACTTTTTTCAGCATAGTGCTCTTACCAATGAACACTGGTACTTCTTTTCACGCATCCTAAAGATTTTGAGCCAAACAACACTCTGAAACACTGGTAGTATAGCTAAGACAAAGGAACTAAATTTAAGGCAGAAAAACAGAGAGCAGAACTTAAGTATCTCATATCAGCTGAAATTTACAACCAGGACATTAAGAGATATGGGAGTTGTGAAGAGTAATGGATACCAGCAGTCTGTGTGGTCATTCACTGTAGTCTGAGCCTGTGACACAGATATAAATACAAGAATTTACTTAGAACTACCAGTAAGGAATTAACCTAACTGGAATAGAGAGAAACTCCTAAACCTTGATTATTCAGTTGGAATGCAGAAAAGCCATACAAAGGAAAAAATATGATGAGTTAAGAAGCACAAGTTATTGTTAAATACAAAAATAGACTGACATTCTCTAAGAAAGAATAATTCTAAGCCTGGCAGGATAAAATGGATCTACTAGTAATGTATCTGCTTGCCAGAACAAAACTCAGTTACTTTTAAAAGAAGAAAACATAATTTGGATGCTCTACCAACTATGATCCATAATGCCCTATGTGCTACATGCTAAGTCGCTTCAGTCGTGTCCAACTCCTTGTGACTCCATGGACTGTAGCCCGCCAGGTTCCTCTGTCCATGGGATTCTCCAGGCAAGAATACTGTAGTAGGTTGTCATGCTCTTCTCCAGGGGATCTTCCTGACCCAGGGATCGAACCCATGTCTCTTGCATCTCCTGCACTGGCAGGTGGGTTCTTTACCACTAGCATCACCTGGGAAGAAAACATAATTTGGACTCCCTACCAACTATGATCCACAATGCCATACAGAAGCAAATAAATAGGAAAACTGATTCCTATCCCTGCAGGCGGGTTCTTTTCCACTTACTGCCACCTTGGAAGCCCTATAACAGCAGACTGAAGAAGTAAAAAAAAAAAACAAAAAACAATAGCCTGAAGTCTTTAAGATAGATGAATAAGAAGTATTCACTATGTAACACAAAAAGAAACAAATATATACAACAGTATGCATTTGCCTGTGTTTAATTGGGTTTGAATACATTTCATAGTTAAATTTACAATAAGGCCTTGTACTACCCAGCTTTCCCACAGAAACAACTTCGGGACTATAGTGACACAAACCAACTTCTACATACACAGAGAATAATACTTGCTAAGGAAAACGAGAAGGGGAAACATGATTTGATCATTAGTCCTCACTATGTTTCAATTAAAATGGAGCGCTCAACTGATACTATGACTATATTCAGTCAGTAGCCCTCTGGGGCTCTTAAGAAAGTATGTTTTTTTCCTGGAATGTAGAGGTAAAATTTAAATGAAATCCTTACCTATGTGATACTTTTAATTACTTACTTCAAAATAAAGCTGATAACCAGAACTCAAGTCTTTAATTCTTAGCTTTCACTCTATCAATAGGCACCTAATCTTTCTGGGGGAAGAGGGTTCTTTTTTCTTTTTAATCTATAGTCTGGGCCTCCAGTCTAAACAAAGCATTTTCACTTGTGTTACAGAATATGTTTTCCCTCTTAGCAAACCTCTGTCAATATCAATATGTAGCTTATTTTACCAATGCTGTTTTTTTCAACAAAGCTAGTTATTTTAGGTGAACACACATTATATATCATATATATATATATTATGTATATTTACTTAATGTATTAAAAATACAGACACAGGATAATTTAATGTTCACAACAATACTCATAATGTTTACACAGAACTTTTGAACAAATAGTTTAGAAAGCAGAAAGGAGAGAATTAGAATTTCTCTGCCATGGAAATGGTAAATTGGCTTGTTTTCTGACTTCCAAGTATCTCTTGAATATTTTTGCATCTTTTAGAGGATCATTTGTCTTATATGACCTGATTTACCAAGGTAGAAATAAAAAAATTCACTCTCTTATCATTTCTGCAAAGGAACTAATAGGTGACATCAGTTTCACCATTATGATATATCTGTGTGAGCTGTCAATACAAAAAATGAACTTAAGACAAATTTGGATTTGAAGAATCTATCCTTTGCCTATTTCAGTCAATGCAAGTGTTCATCACATCAAGGGCTGTAGAAACACTTCTAGCATCTAGGTACAGAGGTTACCAGTTTCCACACTGTAGTATTTTGAGTTGTTAAACTGATGTTTAGTGGCAGATGTAAAAATTCAGCAGTACACTCCCTGTATAAGGAGCTTGTTCCTTGTAGTATTGACTTTCTGCTTCCCAGAACTTTTTGCCCATAATATTGCTATAAAATATTCCTTACATTACCTCCTTAAACTATCATTTGTCCCCACCTTTTCAACTGTCCTTTAAACAATTCTATAATTATACTGTCTATCTACAACTGGTACACAAGAAAAATCTAAGCCTTGTATGAGTTATCTTGTATGTCTTAGTCTAAAGATAATGGAATTCAGCTAACATTAAAGGATGAGACTCTGGAGATGATAACAAGCATTGTTTAGACTGTTAGTTCAGTAAATCAACTATATCAGGGCCTGTATCTGCCTGATTCCCTTTTTCTTTTCTTACTTTTATTATGTGGCCTCAATATGGAGACTATATCTCTGCTGCAATATCTGCATTCCAATAGGAATAAGGGAGAGGAAAAGGGAATGTGGATATCTTAGGAAAATTAAAATACAATCCAAGAAAAGTATATTAGAACTTGTCAGCCAAAGTCCTAGTACTTGGGCATCTCTTGCTTGAGGGGAAGTAAAAAAATGACTTAAAAATATTGGATTAAGGGCTTGATAAAGTGGTATTTGACATATATTTCCACAAACTATATCCTCTAGAAATTTATTTTTATTCATGTAAACAATGGGTAGATTCAGTCAAGACCCATTTCTACATGTCATACAATTTGCTTTTTATCCATTATTCTCCATTTCACTGGTAACTCAGTTTTTCTGCATGTCAGATTTTAGAATAGATTTTAAGGCCTTTTAGTTTTCTATGCAGATGGCTTTACAGTGCAACTATATTATAGAGATCTAATTTATCCTGAAGTCCAACCTTATATCATTTCTTGATTTAAAATACCTTTGTTTTCTCAGAGTTCCTTCATTTTATGCATTTTTGACTTACATGTAAATTAAATGTGAACAGTACTATGTACAGAATAACTTCATTGTGATATATAAATGGCATTTTTAAAAAAAATTTTCTTCCTATATCACAACTATCTATATTTAATTGAAATGCACTGCATAGACAGAAAGCAGTAAGAACCTCTGCTGAGGCTGCTGCTTACCTTTGGGTTCTAAAAATGCATCAAGCATCCACTGCAGAGAAGTCTGACTTTCTCCTGTTGTGATTCACTATCAAAGGGAAATGAACAATTGATGAAGCATACTATCCTTTATTTTTCCCAGGTCAAATATCAGTGACTTACTATTCATAATTCTTATGTCTCCCTCTTTCAAAGATTATTTAATTTTATCTTTACTAAATCAGTAACATGCTTTCTGAAAATAAATTGACTTTTCATATTTAGAATGTTTCCTATATCTAGTGGTTGAAAAAAAGGATCTGTCATATTATGTCAACTTTTCCTCTCTGATCCCCTAGGGGTATGTTATAAATCATTAGTTTATAATCAGTTTTTGTTTTTAATTAAATATCAGCCATATGACTGAATCAGAGAGAAACAGGATTTTGCTCTTGGTCTACAAATAAATAGATTTATGGAAATAATGTTTAGAAGAATATATGATAGGCTAATGGAATACATTTTATAAGAAAAACATCGTTCAGATCTTCTCATAAATAAAATACCTCTCAGTTCAGTTCGGTTCAGTCACTCTGTCATGTCCGACTCTTTGCAACCCCATGAACTGCAGCATGCCAGGCCTCCCTGTCCAACACCAACTCCTGGAGCCCACCCAAACTCATGTCCATTGAGTCGGTGATGCCATCCAACCATCTCATCCTCTGTCATCCCCTTCTCCAAACTTCAATCTTTCCCAGCATCAGGTTCTTTTCCAATGAGTCAGTTCTTCACATCAGATGGCCAAAGTATTGGAGTTTCAGCCTTAGCATCAGTCTTTCCAAAGAATATTCAGGACTGGTTTCCTTTAGGATGGACTGGTTGGATAGCCTTGCAGTCTAAGGGACTCTCAAGAGTCTTCTCCAACACCACAGTTCAAAAGTATCAATTCTTTGGCACTCAGCTTTCTTTATAGTCCAACTCTCACATGACTGCTGGAAAAAACTATAGCTTTCACTAGATGGACCTTTGTTGGCAAAGTAATGTCTCTGCTTTTTAATATGCTGTCTAGGTTGGTCATAGCTTTACTTCCAAGGAGCAAGTGTCTTCTAATTTCATGGCTGCAGTTACCATCTGCAGTGATTTTCCAGCCCAAGAAAATAAAGTCTGTCATTGTTTACCCATTTATTTGCTGTGAAGTGACAGAACCAGATACCAAGATCTCCATTTTTTGAATGCTGAGTTTTAGGCCAGCTTTTTCACTCTCCTCTTTTATCAAGAGGCTCTTCAGTTCTTCTTTGCTTTCTGCCATAAGGGTGGTGTCATCTGCATATCTGAGATTATTGACATTTCTCCTGGCAATCTTTATTCTAGCTTGTGCTTCATCCAGCCCAGCATTTTGCATGGTGTACTCTGCATATAAGTTAAATAAACAGGGTGACAATATACAGTCTTGATATACTCCTTTCCTAATTGGAACCAGTCTGTCGTTCCATGTCTGGTGCTGAATGTTGCTTCTTGATCTGCATTCAGATTTTTCAAGAGGCAGGTAAGGTGGTCTGGTATTCCCATCTCTTTAAAATTTTCCAGTTTGTTGTGATCCACACAGTCAAAGGCTTCAGCATAGTCAATAAAGCAGGTGTTTTTTTTGGAACTCTCTTGCTTTTTAGATGATACAAAGGATGTTGGCAATTTGATCTCTGGTTCCTCTGCCTTTTGGAAATCCAGATTTCTGGTTTAGTCGCTAAGTCATGTCCTATTCTTATGACCCCATGGACTGAAGCCCGCCAGAGTCCTCTGTCCATAGGGTTTTCCAGGCAAGAATACTGGAGTGGGTTGCCATTTCCTTCTCCAGGAGAATCTTCCCAACCCCACATATCAAACTTGGGTCTTCTGCACTGCAGGCAGATTCTTCACCAACTGAGCTATCAGGGAAGTCCAAATCCAGCTTGAACATCTGGATGTTCTTGGTTCACATACTGTTGAAGCCTTACTCGGAGAATTTTGAGCATTACTTTGCCAGTGTGTGAGATATTTACATACATTCAAAATATATTTACATACATTCAAAAGGTGCAGGTCAATTCTAAACTAGTATAAATTGCACTGCACAAGTGAAGACAGCACCATCTACTAGTAAAAACCTCCTTAGATATAACTTTTATTTGGCTCAGTTTAAATATGAATACAAAAATCTATTAAGTTTTGTACTTAATGAAAAGTAAAACATAGAAATTTGTGGGGGGATTTCCTGGAGAAGGAAATGGCAACCCACTCCAGTATTCTTGCCAGGAAAATCCCATGGACAGAGGAGTCTGGTGAGCTAGAGTCAACAAGGTCACAAAGAGTTGGACACGACTGAGCAAATGAGCATGCGTGTATGTAACCAAAAGTATATTTAAGGGAATTTATTTTTAAGATATTTTTTAATGAGGCCATCAACATATTTGGCTTCCCAGGTGGCTCAGTGGCAGAGAATCTGTCTGCTAATGCAAGAGATGCAGATTCTATCCCTGATTCAAGAAGATCCCCTAGAGAAGGAAATGGTAAGCCACTCCAGTATTCTTGCTAGATAAACCTATTGACAGAGGAGCCTGGCAGGCTATAGTCCATAGGGTCACAGCTGGACCTAAGAGAGCAAAATGCATGTATCAACATATTTATTGATCTTGGGGTAGATTAACTTTATTGACATATGATAAAATATTATGCAAGTGGTGGCCATTTAGTTGCTAAGTCATTTCCTACTCTTTGCGACCCCATGGACTATAGTCCACCAGCCTCCTCTGTCCATGGAATTTTCCAGGCAAAAATACTGGAGTGGGTTGCCATTTCCTTCTCCAGAAAATCATGGTAGAAATTTGTAAATTAGAAAAGAGAATTTTTCAAATATCTTATTCTGTATAAAGGTCAAACTGAAAAATGTCTGATTTAAGTAAAAATAAAAAGCACAAGAAATTCTAGTATACACTGTTAGGAACGAAACATGTTACATAATTCCAAACAAAGATGAAAAAGAATATTTACTCAATTCTATATTAAATTCAAAAGTCAAATAACTCTATTTTTCTCAGAAAATAAAATGAATAAAGCCAACTCAATATGAGTCATAAAATAAAAACACCAAGGCCCTTGAAGACAATTATTTTTCCACAAATTATTTTGGTGGTCTTTGGATCTTTTATGTTCATAGTAAATTACTTCTAAAACATTATGTTTGCTTACAAAATATGATTTAATTTAGTAAGACTGTTTATATAATATAGCAGCATAATTACTACTTTCTTCAATTTTTGCTAATATAACAATTAATATATAGAAAATTAATATTTTTTCACTTTATTAAAAAGATAAATCTTTTTTAAATCCCATATATCTGTGCTATGTTCTGGGAGAACTCTGATGATCCATCTGCTACTTAAATAGCTTATTTTTCATCTGTATCCATTCTAAGATCTATCGTAACAAGTGTTGTTTCAATTTCTGGTACAGGTAAGATACTATCAACTTTGAGAAATAGTAACTGGCATAATCATGCCTCCAAGTTCCCATTTCTTCATCACGCTTTGTTTTACATTTTTGTTTGCTTATTTATCTTTGTTTTATGTTGCTTTTTTCTTCAGTATCTGCATAATTTTAAGCTTGTTTTTCACAGATGACTTGAAAATGGCAGCCAGTAGAGGTTAGGGTGAAATACTTCAAGTCCAGAAGGAAAAAGAGGGGAAAGTAAATCAGCAAGACAAAAAAAGAAGCAAACATAAGTGTCACCCTAATACCTCAGGAGATGAATTTTAGAGCTTCCCACTAAAGCAGATTACAAAGAATGAAGTCACCCTTCTAAAATAATTAGCATGGATGAATGAAAGACATCCTAGAAAAAGAAATGGGCTGTCTTCCTCTTAGTCACCTGAGAAAACAGCTGAATGAGTATGTTTCTCTGTTAGGAGCTAAAACAGCTCTTTTTAAAAAGGTGGTTGTTCTTCTTTCTAGAATAAGGTATCACCTTATTTCTCTGGAGCTTCCCTGATAGCTCAGCTGACAAAGAATCTGCTTGCAATGCAAGAGACCCCAGTTGTATTCCTGGGTCAGGAAGATCTGCTGGAGAAGGGATAGGCTACCCACTCCAGTATTCTTGGGCTTCCCTTGTGGCTCAGTTGGTAAAGAATCCACCTGCAAAGAGAGAGACCTGGGTTTGATACCTGGGTTGGGAAGATCCCCTGGAGAAGGGAAAGGCTATCCACTCCTATATTCTGGCCTGGAGAATTCCATGGACTATAGTCCTGCTGCTGCTGCTAAGTCACTTCAGTCATGTCCGACTCTGTGTGACCCCATAGACGGCAGCCCACCAGGCTCCCCTGTCCCTGGGATTCTCCAGGC
>NW_011495050.1:11161474-11166432 GCF_000754665.1 Bison bison bison | reverse complement strand
AGAGACAGACGGCAGCCCACCAGGCTCCCCCGTCCCTGGGATTCTCCAGGCAAGAACACTGGAGTGGGTTGCCATTTCCTTCTCCAATGCATGAAAGTGAAAAGTGAAAGTGAAGTCGCTCAGTCGTGTCTGACTCCTAGTGACCCCATGGACTGCAGCCTCCCAGGCTCCTCCATCCTTGGGATTTTCCAAGCAAGAGTACTGGAGTGGGATGCCATTGCCTTCTCCGTGGACTATAGTCCATGGGGTCACAAAAAGTCAGACAGGACTGAGTGACTTTCACAGTATACTTATTTCTGCTCATATTAATTATGCTCATTTTAATGTCTTACAATCCTATTTCTTAAGATTTATCTTGTCACTGTTGTCAACATTGCTTTGTGTTAATTTATTTTCCCTTGGAGGACTACTGATTTGTTTCATATTGGTCTATATTTGTAGAGTCAGCCATTGCTGCCAGTGTTTCTTTGAGAGAAAATCCTAATACCTATGCACAAGGGGTTGTCAGACTGCAGAACCTCTATACAACATCAGAGCACAAAGGACTTACAGAATTGTTTTTACAATAGATCCTCAGAAAAATAATAAATTTTACTTCTCAGAACAGAACAAAAAGTATTTCTAAATAAAGAAGAGATATGGCTAAACTTGAGAAAATATCCAAAAGCAGAATTTAAAAAAGAAAGAGAAAAGCAGGTAGAAAAGTAGGTACAAGGCCAAGAGTTTAAAATTATTGGAGGAAGGAGATTTCAAAGCAGAAGGAAGAATCAATAATGCCAAATGTTATGCAGATTGATAAAGAATAAAATCACTAAATGATCATTCATCTTCGTATTCAGAAATCACTGGTGTTCATTTAAAGCACTGTTTCATTCAGTCATGGCCAGAGGTCCTGTTTATAAAGAACTTAAGGATAACTACAAAAAAGTAAGAAGTGTTTTTTACCATCTACACAAATGAAAATCTGGCAACAAAGCAAGGAAAATCCAAATAATATCCTGATGGGGTGACAGAATTATAAATATTGTATTTAGAACAAGACAGAAAGTCTACTGAAATATGATAGTCAATAAGGAAAGAATGGAGGAGACAAATTTCTAAAATATATGGTTTAAAACAGAATAGAGTTGTATATTAAAGCCTCAGGGAAGGGTTTGGACAGATATTCTCCATGGAGACTGTATATAATACATAAAATCACTGTATAATTTACCATAGATACCAACCATTTTAGAAAGCGGGACTATTAATTATGACAATAAGATAAGCATGACCCTGGATTGTACATGTAACCCAGGCCATCAGGTTCTTTACTAATACATCACAATGATCTCTGACTTATCTCACATTTAATTTGACAGTGAACAGCTAACTGGTCAACAAACTTTTCCATTTTTCCTTAGTACAACTGTTTCAGGTATCCTTTAGAATTGTTGTTTTGAGGTTTTGCAATGATGAGTTGTGAGAAGAAATGATATGACCGTCCAAAATTGGTCCATAACAATCTAATGGATCTCCTCCATGTTCTCTCCCATTTGATGGCTTGGGGTTTTTTCATGTTAATATGGTGGATCCACTAGACTGAAATAGCAAGGGTTGTGAATAAAACATGAGAGGTAAAACTCATTTTGAAAGGTAGGTTAATTATAAGGAATCTTCTACCATTTTCAAAGACATTATAATATTTAGAAATTTAAGCAATTACTATTATTCTAAACAATACAGAGTTTTTCTGAATACAACATTTCAGTCACTATTGGATTGAAGTAAACCTAGAGTAAAATTTCATTAACTATTTTGGTGGTAATGTATAAGATAGAAAGCAGATTAATTTTGAAAAAGAAATAGGCATCTTGTTTTGAATACAGCAAGAGCAGAGAGCAAAGGGTACAAAAAAAAGATAACAGAGGCCAAGATTAGGGAATATCAAGTGGGAACATAAAATAGACTGAGATTAAAGTTATTATGCAAATAATTGAAATTTTCGGGGTTTATTCTACAGGTATAAGTAGGTTTTTTTTTTTTTTTTTAATTTGTTTGCATCTTAAACATTAAGCTTCCCTCGTGGCTCAGATGGTAAAGAAACTGCCTGCAATGCAGAAGCCCTGGGTTCGATACTTGGGTCAAAAAGATCCCCTGGAGAAGGGAATGACATCTAACATCTGAAACATCTAGTTCTATTCCCTCATACTTTTGACAGTTTAGGTGCAATCTGGTAGAACACCTTAAACTTAAACCTTACATCAATACTTGTATCAATGAGGGAGGGAGGGATAAACAGCCAAAGCACAGAGGATTTTTATGGTAGTGAAATTATTCTGTATGTATAATGATGGATTGGAGAAGGAAACAGCAACCCACTCCAGTATTCTTGCCTGGGGAATCCCGTGGTCAGAGGAGCCTGGTGGGCTGCTGTCCATGAGGTCGCACAGAGTTGGATACGACTGAAACAACTTAGTATGCACACAGGCATTGGAGAAGGAAATGGGAACCCACTCCAGTGTTCTTGCCTGGAGAATCCCTGGGACGGATGAGTCTGGTGGGCTGCTGTCTATGGGGTCGCACAGAGTCGGACACGACTGAAGCAACTTAGCAGCAGCAGCAATGATGGATATATGTCACTATGAATTTGTCAAAAGCCATAGAATGACCACCACCAAGAGAGGGCCCGAATGGAAACTGTGGAATTTGTGTGATAATAATGTGTCCATGTTAATCAATTGTAACAAAAGTACATCTTGAGTAGGGGAGGCGGATAGCAGGGAAGGTTGTAAGAGAGGGACACAGAGGGTATATAGGAATGTTGTACTTTCTGTTCAATTTTGTTGGGAACCTAAAACTGTTCTACTGAAAGTCAGTATGCTAAGTGAAAGAAGCTACACAGAAATGACCAGATGTTGCATGAATCCATTTGTCCAAAGAAAGGAAAGCTACATAGACAGAAAATACAGAGAGATCAGTAATTATCTAGGTTTGGGAGGATTAGGAAGTGATGGTTAAGGAAGATGAGGCTTCTTTCGAACATGGTGAGAATGTTCTAAAATCAATTGTGATGATGCTTGCACAATTCTCTAAATATACCTAAAACCACTGAACTGTATAAATTAAATCAGTTAGTTGTATGATGAGTGAATTATATCTTAATAAACTCATTTTTAAAAAGAGAAAACTGTTCTAAAAAGTCTATTAAAATATTTTAAAATGCATGACAGATAAAAACATGAAGTAACTACAAAGTTGTCAACTGAATAGAATTTTACAGTTGCTTAAAGTATTCAATAGTTTATAAAAACCAGTAGGTGTCTCTCATGCTCTATATATTTTTTAAAAATATAATCATCTCAAGAACAGATGCATATGTATAGAGGAATCAGCATAATGGTTGGCAAAGTAAAAATAATGACATCTTTTTCTTCAGTTTATTTTTAGTTATGAGGGCAGATTTGCTTATTATCTTTTAATATGCACAAATAATATACTATATATTCAATAAAGTAGCAGCTTAAGCAATCCTTCACTTGTGTAATACACTTGGAGATCTCCAATTTCACATTTGTAATCACATTACTTCTGTTAAAATTAATGGAGCTCCATAAGAATTTGCAGCATTTTGGAAATCATTGAGGTAACCCATGATCCATGCATATATTCTTAAGATGGCTGTCACATTTAATCAAGGTCATCATATTTCACAGATACATAATCTTATTAATTTCTTTTTGCTACATGCCTCATTTGAATAAATCATCTATTAAGCTAAGCAGACACAACTACATCCATGAAATTCACCAATATTCATTGGGCTGTAAAGAGGGGTCTGTTTTCAAATGAAGAGGCATTTTTGCTTACCCAATAGGTACCTAAATATGTGGACTTAATTCTAAATTCTATCACTAGGCACCAATCACCACATGCATTTGGAGATGTACTGCAAAGAAATATTAGAATAGATGCCAAGAATTTAGACAAAAAGTAAAATTGAATTAAATGTTATTAATGAAGATAGTGAAAAGTATGGATATTTAATTAAAACTAAGGACCTGAAATTATAAAGGAATTTATTCTTTTTCCTTGGTCAGAGTGGCATTTTTCTCCAGACTTTTGTAGGTACCAGTGGTAAAACTCAAATAAGTATGATGCTTTAAACTGTAATTAGAGCTTAATGGACAACAGGATTCTGCTAGATCTTATGATTTTAAGAATCAGAGAACACTTCCTAGTTGTATAGAAATTGGCCTTATTTCCCAAGATCTAAACTTAAAAACTATTACTTATTAGGACATCTGTGTTTTATCTTGATTTATTTGTGCATTCATTAGCAAGACATGTCCTAAGGTATCTGCTTCTTTCACTTACACCATTTTAGCTTACAAAAGGCTTCATAAGAATGTTCTACTTTCAGAGTGTGAGGGAAACCTTTATTTTATTTTCCAAATATAAATTTCAAGTAGCTATATTTAGGTGAAATTTCATATTAAAATGATAATCTTATGATAATCACTTTAGATTTGACTGCTTATTTTTAACATCATAATTCAGTGCTTTCAAATCAAATTTCTATCATTTCTTTGTAGATGAAATTAACTTTATTTTTTCTCTGTACTAGTTTGTAATTCACAATATTATAACATGAAAGTTTACAAAATGTTTATGTGTTAAAAAAATTTAGAAAAAATATAGACAGTGTAATGTGCTGTGTGCTTAGTCACTAAGTCCTGTCTGACTCTTTGCAACCCCATGGGCTGTAGACCGACAGGCTCCTCTGTTCATGGGGATTCTCCAGGCAAGAATACTGGAGTGGCCAGAAAAATAAATGACCCAATGAAAAAATGGGCCAAAGAACTAAATAGACATTTCTCCAAAGAAGACATACAGATGGCTAACAAACACATGAAAAGATGCTCAACATCACTCATTATCAGAGAAATGCAAATCAAAACCACTATGAGGTACCATTT
>NW_011495050.1:11108670-11161374 GCF_000754665.1 Bison bison bison | reverse complement strand
TGAATGGATAAGAAAGCAGTGGCACATATACACAATGGAGTATTACTCAGCCATTAAAAAGAGTACATTTGAATCAGTTCTAATGAGATGGATGAAACTGGAGCCTATTATACAGAGTGAAGTAAGCCAGAAAGAAAAACACCAATACAGTATACTAACACATATATATGGAATTTAGAAAGATGGTAACAATAACCCTGTGTACGAGACAGCAAAAGAGACACTGATGTATAGAGTCTTATGGACTCTATGGGAGAGGGGGAGGGTGGGAAGATTTGGGAGAATGGCATTGAAACATGTAAAATATCATGTATGAAATGAGTTGCCAGTCCAGGTTCAATGCACGATACTGGATGCTTGGGGCTAGTGTACTGGGACGACCCAGAGTGATGGTATGGGGAGAGAGGAGGGAGGAGGGTTCAGGATGGGGAACACATGTATACCTGTGGCGGATTCATTTTGATATTTGGCAAAACTAATACAATTTTGTAAAGTTTAAAAATAAAATAAAATTGTAGTTGAAAAAAAAAAAAAAAAAAAAGAATACTGGAGTGGGTTGTCACGCCCTCCTCCAGGGAATCTTCCCAACCCAGTGATCAAACCTAAGTATCCCGCAATACAGGTGGATTCTGTACCATCTGAGCCACCAGTGAAGCCAGATAGTGTAAACCTCCACCTATTACAACTTCTCTGATTTATACATACATACATATATATATAATCACTTATCCTTACTGAACTATGCACTTGGTATTTTATTTTTGTAGTCCTAACCATGGGGTCGCGAAGAGTCGGACACGACTAAGCGACTTCACTTTCCCTTTTCACTTTCATTCATTGGAAAAGGAAATGGCAACCCACTCCAGTGTTCTTGCCTGGAGAATCCCAGGGACGACGGAGCCTGGTGGGCTGCCGTCTATGGGGTCGCACAGAGTAGGACACGACTGAAGCGACTTAGCAGCAGCAGCAGCAGCAGCAGTCCTAACCATAGTAATTAGGACTAACCATAGTAATTACAGAAATGATAATAACTTTGAAGATATTTCTATTTTACATTATATTCTGTATGTCAATCAAAATGTTTCACTATCTGATACAACACTTAAAACAAGTTAAATAACACTTTCTATTGGGGTAAAAAGCTCATAACATTAGCTTTACCCTCTTAACAAATTTTTGTATTACCCAATAGGCATTTTTGCTACTGTTACATATAAGCATGACATTGTACAGAGGATCTCTAGAACTTTATCTTTTATAACTAAAATTTACACTCACTGAATAACAGCTCTCCATTTCCATGGATATTTATCCAAATGCTGAAACACATGACAGTGCTATTTTTAATTTTTTGAGGAAACTTCATTTTATTTTCCTTACAGGCTGTACCATTTTACATTCCCAACAACAATGTAGAGAGTTCCAATTTCTCCCCATCCTTAACAACACTCCTAATCTTTTGTTTTGATAATAACCATCATAACACATATGAGGTAATATCTCATTCACATTTCCATCATGATTAGTGATATTGAGCATATTTTCATATACCTGTTGGCAATTTGTACGTCTTCTCTAGGAAAATGTCTATTCAAACTCTTAGCCCATTTTTTAAAATCATTTTTTCTGTTTTATTGTTGTGTTCTTTTTAGCTATTGAGCTGTAGGAATAACTCATGTATTTTAGATGATAATTCATTATCAGATATCTGGTTTGTAAATATTTTGCCCCATTCTTCAGCCTCCTCTTTTATTCTATTGCCTAAATTTAGTAGCATATTTCTGTATGTAAATCACTTGTCCATTTTTCTAGATCACAGTGTGGTATTTTAATATATAGATTCAGTCCATTGTTTTTCTTGAAATATGTTAAATAGATTTCTCTATTACTTTAGTTATTATTTAGTTATCTTCATATACAGCGAATGGTTCTCTAAAATCTATTAATATTTAATTATGTTACATGAAAGAAAAACAAAACAAGACATTTTTCAAGGAGGAAAATTACTTCAAAATGAAGAGACAAAAGATTTTTTCTGGATTGTTATCACATTAATATATCCACTGGTAAAATACTATTTTGGTGCAGTGCAATTGAAATATCAAATGGATATTTAAATGCCATATTGGAAAATTATAAAAATGTGTTTCATATTAACTTGGAAGAAAATAAAGGAGAAAATGTAACAGGAAAAACAAACCATAACATAAATTATAAAGAGAAATAAGGAAAGAGTTAACTTTAAATCAAAATAATAACATTATATTATCTGTAATATCTATCAACATAGTGAAAGTGAGAAAAAGTGAAGTCGCCCAGTCATTTCCGACTCTTTGCGACCCCATTGTCTGTTGCCTACCAGGCTCCTCCATCCATGGGATTTTCCAGGCAAGAGTACTGGAGTGTGTTGCCATTTCCTTCTCCAGGGGATCTTCCCCAACCAGGGATTGAACCCAGTTCTCCCACATTGCAGACAGATGCTTTAATCAACATAAAGTATTTACATTTAAAAAGACAGTGAAAATCTTAAATTAGAACAACTACTCATAATGTCATTATGTAAAATCTAAATATCAAATAGAGAGATTGTGGAGAACTGTTTTAAATATCTTGCTGCTCCAGATGATTTTTTAATTTAAAAATGTTTTAATATTTCAGTATTTAGTATTTCTTTTTATATTCACACATACCAATATAATATTAATGTTATCATCTAATTAAAGGAGAAAAAATGACAATTTCAATTACATGAAAAAAGTAAACAATTAATTTTTGCTAGATACTCTCCAATGTTTAGCTTTACACTTTATTACAGTCAAATAAAAATTAAAGATCAAAAATTAAAAATTAAAGATCAAAAATTAAAGACCATGTTCAGTTCAGTTCAGTTCAGTCGCTCAGTTGTGTCTGACTCTTTGTGATCCCATGAACTGCAACACGCCAGGCCTCCCTGTCCATCACCAACTCCCGGAGTTCACCCAAACCCATGTCCATCAGGTCGATGATGCCATCCAATCATTTCATCCTCTGTCGTCCCCTTCTCTTCCTGCCCTCCATCTTTCCCAACATCAGGGTCTTTTCCAATGAGTCAGCTCTTCGCACCAGGTGGCCAAAGTATTGAAGTTTCAGCTTCAACATCAGTCCTTCCAATGAATACCCAGGACTAATCTCCTTTAGGATGGACTGTTTATAAATGTCCATTAACTATAAACTAGAAGTTTACTTATAAAATTCAGTTGGGAAATGACTGGAGAGAAGGACAGGGGAATGGAAGTGAGAAGGTGTTACAAGGATCTTCATCTATAACATTTCATTATTATACATTCATAGCCTGAATGTTACTATAAAGTAAGTATTTCTCTTCTTTACTGATGGATAAATACATTATATTATTTTCAATTTTTATTTAAAATCTAAAATATTTTATTTTCTTTCAAAATTGTGGTAGGCTGAATAATTGTCACTCACCCCACAAATGGAGCCAAGTCCAAATCCCAAGAACCTGTGAATATCTTACCTTACTAGGCAAAAAGAAACAAACAAAAACTGCAGATGTGATTAAGTTAATGAATTTGAAGTGGGGGATTTACCCTGAATTATCCAGGCAGACTAAATGTAATTAGAAGCATGCTTAAAAGATATACTCAGAAGGGTTGGAATTTGAAGTGATGTAACAATGGAAGCAGTGGGAAAGAAGATATAATGATAGAAACAGAAGCCAAAGTGATGCAGAGCTCTAAGCCATGAAATGTAAGCAGCCTCTAAAAGCCGGAAAATGCAAGGAAATAGGTTGGATTCTCTCTTAGAGCCTCATGAAGGAAGGACGCCTTGCTGACCCAGTTTAGACTCCCAACTTGCTAAACCATCTGGTAATACAATTTCATTTATTTAATTCAAAATGTGTGGTCACCTGTTACAGAACCAATAGATAACTAAAGCAAAAACATATGTAGATATGTTTTTAGAGGATGAGATGGCTGGATGGCATCACCGACTCAATGCACATGAGTTTGGGTGAACTCCAGAATTTGGCGATGGACAGGGATGCCTGGTGTGCTGCGATTCATGGGGTCCCAGAATTGGACACAAATGAGTGACTGACCTGACTGATGAGGGTATGTGTGGTTAAACTTACTTTTTGTGTGTTTGTGTTTATGGACTGGTTGGACCTCCTTGTAGTCCAAGGGACTCTCAAGAGTCTTCTCCAACACCACAGTTCAAAAGCATCAATTCTTCGGTGCTCAGCTTTCTTCACAGTCCAACTCTCACATCCATACATGACCACTGGAAAAACCATAGCCTTGACTAGATGGACCTTCATTGGCAAAGTAATGTCTCTTCTTTTTAATATGTTATCTAGGTTGGTCATAACTTTCCTTTCAAGGAGTAAGCTTCTTTTTAGCTTACTTTCATGCAAAGATGGGTTTTGTGTTTCATGGCTGAAATCACCATCTTCAGTGATTTTGGAGCCCCAAAATATAAAGTCTGTCACTGTTTCCACTGTTTCCCCATCTATTTCCCATGAACTGATGGGACCAGATGCCATGATCTTCATTTTCTGAATGTTGAGCTTTAAGCTAACTTTTTCACTCTCCTTTTTCACTTTCATCAAGAGGCTTTTTAGTTCCTCTTCACTTTCTGCTATAAGGTGGTGTCATCTGCATATCTGAGGTTATTGATATTTCTCCTGGCAATCTTGATTCCAGCTCGTACTTCTTCCAGCCTAGGGTTTCTCATGATGTACTCTGCATATAAGTTAAATGAGCAGAGTGACAATATACAGCCTTGACGTACTCCTTTTCCTATTTGGAATCAGTCTTTTGTTCCATGTCCAGTTCTAACTGTTGCTTCCTGACCTACATATAGGTTTCTCAAGAGGCAGGTCAGGTGGTCTGGTATTCCCATCTCTTTCAGAATTTTCCACAGTTTATCGTTATCCACACAGTCAAAGGCTTTGGCATAGTCAATAAAGCAGAAATAGATGCTTTTCTGGAACTCTCTTGCTTTTTCCATGATCCAGCAGATGTTGGCAACTTGATTTCTGGTTCCTCTGCCTTTTCTAAAACCAGCTTGGACATCTGGAAGTCCATGGTTCATGTATTGCTATAGCCTGGCTTGGAAAATTTTGAGCATTACTTTACTAGCATGTGAGATGAGTGCAATTGTGCAGTAGTTTGAGCATTCTTTGGCATTGCCTTTCTTTGGAACTGGAATGAAAACTGGCCTTTTCCAGTCCTGTGGCCACTGCAGAGTTTTCCAAATTCGCTGGCATATTGAGTGCAGTACTTTCATAGCATCATCTTTCAGGATTTGAAATAGCTCAACTGGAATTCTATCACCTCCACTAGCTTTGTTTGTAGTGATGCTTTCTAAGGCCAACTTGACTTCACATTCCAGGATGTCTGGCTCTAGATGATTGATCACACCATCGTGATTATCTGGGTCATAAGATCTTTTTTGTACAGTTCTTCTGTGTATTCTTGCCACCTCTTCTTAATATCTTCTGCTTCTGTTAGGTCCATACCATTATCGAGCCCATCTTTGCATGAAATGTTCCCTTGGTATCTCTAATTTTCTTGAAGAGATCTCTAGTCTTTCCCATTCTTTTGTTTTCCTCTATTTCTTTGTATTTATCATTGAGGAAGGCTTTCTTATCTCTCCTTGATATTCTTTGGAAATTGGCATAAATATGGGAATATCTTTCTTTTTCTCCTTTGCTTTTCACTTCTCTTCGTTTCACAGCTATTTGTAAGGCCTCCTCAGACAGTCACTTTGCTTTTTGCATTTCTTTTCCATGGGGATGGTCTTGATCCCCGTCTCCTGTACAATGTCACGAACCTCAGTCCATAGTTCATCAGGCATTCTATCAGATCTAGACTCTTATATATATTTCTCACTTCCACTGTATAATCATAAGGGATTTGATTTAGGTCATACCTGAATGGTCTAGTGGTTTTCCCTACTTTCTTCAATTTAAATCTGAATTTGGCAATAAGGAATTCATGATCTGAGCCACAGTCAGCTCCCAGTCTTCTTGTTGCTGACTGTATAGAGCTTCTTCATCTTTGGCTGCAAAGAATATAATCAATCTGATATCACTGTTGACCATCTGGTGATGTCCACTTGTAGAGTCTTCTCTTGTGTTATTGGAAGAGGGTATTTGCTATACCAGTGCATTTTCTTGGCAAAACTCCATTAGTCTTTGCCCTGCTTCATTCTGTATTCCAAGCCCAAATTTGTCTGTTACTCCAGGTGTTTCTTGACTTCCTACTTTTGCATTCCAGTCCCCTATAATGAAAAGGACATCTTTTTTGGGTGTTAGTTCTAAAAGGTCCTGTATGTTTTCATAGAACCGTTCAACTTCAGCTTCTTCAGCATTACTGGTTGGGCCATAGGCTTGGATTACTGTGATATTGAATGGTTTGCCTTGGAAACGAACAGAGATCATTCTGTCATTTTTGAGATTGTATCCAAGTACTGCATTTTGGACTCTTTTGTTGACCATGATGGCTACTCCATTTCTTCGAAGGTATTCCTGCCCACAGTAGTAGATATAATGGTCATCTGAGTTAAATTCATCCATTCTGTCCATTTTAGTTCACTGATTCCTAGAATATTGACGTTCACTCTTGCCATCTCCTGTTTGACCACTTCCAATTTGCCTTGATTAACGGACTTAACATTCCAGGTTCCTATGCAATATTGCTCTTTACAGCACTGAACCTTGTTTTTATCACCAGTCACATCCACAGCTGGGTATTGTTTTTGCTTTGGCTCCATCCCTTCATTCTATCTGGAGTTATTACTCCACTGATCTCCCATATTGGGCACCTACTGACCTGGGTAGTTCTTCTTTCAGTATCCTATCATTTTGCCTTTTCATACTGTTCATGGGGTTCTCAAGGCAAGAATACTGAAGTTGTTTGCGATTCCTTTCTCCAGTGGACCCCCCAAAACAAGAACTAGCTGACTTTTTTGCGTGTGTGCATGTGTGTGTACTTTATAATTAAGAAGATTGACTTGTGTGTGTATGTGTGTGTGTGTACTTTAAGAAGACTGACTAAAACCTCAAAGTTTCTATCTCCCATCCTAATATCTCATCTCCTAATGTTATTATGTTTTCAAGAAGGAAAGGGATGTAGAGAAGGAGGAGGTAAGAATATAAGGAGGATGACAGGGAAGGGAAGAGGAAAAGGGAGAGAAAGAGAAAAAAACAAAGCAAAATCTTTTAATCCATTGTTTAACATTTAAAAATCTAATTGAAAATGTTTAAATAATGGTATATCAATCATAATCTATAAATAACTGCTTATCTGTATCTTCCCCAATTTCAAAGATAAGTATAAAATAAGCAAAGCATAGGGCATTCTATTTGAAATTGACAGTAACAATCTTATAGCAGAAAACAGAGGAGAGACTGTACATGGATAATAAACTTGAAAGACTTCATAAATTTCCCTTGGGTTGACTGTGTTTGCTTCAATTGGCCCATACCAAATAGATGCTCCTGATTAAAAATCTTTTTTCATGCAGTTGCACAGCAGTCTGCTTCATCAGAATTATGAAGATTTTTTTAAATTTTTTTATTCAGCTCACTTACTGTGAAAGGGTATTTTCTACAGAGAACACACTAATTGAAGCATTACTACACAGTTCCTATTTAAAATCTTTCTATGTCTCACAATAGTGGAGACATCCATATATATTTGGCGGTTTCTCAATAAGTCCCTTTTAATGTTTAAGCAAAAAATGACCCACCAATTAACATTAAAAATGTTTGAGGGGTTTACTTTTATTATTTTCCCTTAATTTGTGTGTTTGTTTTATTCACCACTGCTTTCAATAGCTCATCAAAACATAATAGTTGTTTTCCTTGACTTTGATTGAAACACTTCATAAAAACACTAAGGTAAATGTTTTTTGAATTAGGGACTGAATGCTCACAAAGGCTTTATTTTATAAAGAAATAATTAAGCCCATGAAATATCACATGATCAAGGGAGATTTCAGGGATTTCAACAATTCATATAAGTTTGGATAAATTTAGAGAAACAAACAGAGTACTTAAGAAACTTGGAAACAGATCATTTACAGAACATAAGAAATTCCTTATTCATCATGAGAGAAAATTCTGAAATAAGAAACAGAATAGTCAAAAACATATCTAAGGATGGAATAAAATTAAGTCTTGATAGCCACAATTAATAGAAAATATGAATCAGTTGGAGGTAGTTTCAAAGAGCCGTACTGCTCAAAGAGCATACATTTAACTTGAGGATAATGTGCTGTAGAGATATGAAATAATTTAATTACATATAGTGGATGTCTTTTCCCAGAATGTAATGGACTGGACTAGAAAAATTTGTGACATTGTGTCCACTATTAACTATATGAACAAATCAGAATTAAAAGTAGCAGGCTAAATTATCTTTTGAAGATAAGAGAAAACATTCTCCTTCCCTACTTTTCCTTAGAGAATTTACATAAGACTTAAAATTATAAATAATTCCTCCTTTCTTTGAGATGCATAGAAATTATTTGAAAACAAACTAGGCTTTTTGTTAGCTTTGCGAACCAGGAATGTCTTTTTCAAGGGCCTAGGAACCAACATTTTGAAATAGAAATGTTAATGAAAATAGTATCCCTATTTTCCAGTCTGGGGGATAATTAGCAGCTGACAGTCTTCAACAGAAATGTTTATCCAAGCTGCAAAATTACCTCTTAACATAAAGATATGAGATGTCCATTTCTCATCTGGATAGAGTCAACAAGCTAACTTGGATGGTTACTTACAATTACTAAGTTTGTAGGAACTAAGTGTGACAGAGAGTGCTGTGAGGTCCTCTGAAGAACTAGCTATTGTTTATCATGAAAACAGGTATGTAATGGCTTATATAAAGCTTGGCTATATACAAGGGAGTGAAATTCCTGTCTACAGTCTCTGAGTGGATTGCCAGTGATATGCGTCACATTCTGGTTCAATCTTAATAATAATAGTGTTTTCTTCCTCTACTACCTTTAAGCATTGACAGTTAGGAGAAGATTTTGTTTTTAATTACAATTCCCCAACGTAATCAAATGAAAAGCTTCAACCTCGCCTTTTGTCTACGCTCTTCACAGCTTAAGGTCAGCATATCAAAGAAACCTTGAATTTGATCTGAGATTACTAATTTACCTTGACCAATAAATTGGAGAAGGAGTGACATCTGGGATGTAAGTCTACAAACACTTAAAAATAAACACTTAGCATAAACACTATTCTAGGAACTCTGGCATCATTTAAGAAAATATCATGGACAGCAGCACTAGCTGAGCATCTGACTGACATCCAATATCAACTGCCAACCATATAATGATTACCTCACACTTCTAACTCAGACACTGTGGCCTTTGCTTCTCACTGAAATCACATGTGAATCCTTCTTTGGAGTCCACTCAACAACAGAATTGTGGGCAATGTCTCTTTAAATGTTTTGTGTTTGTTTTAGTCTCTAAAATTTGGGATGGTCTATTTCAGGTCAATAGATAGCCAGAATATTGCCAAAATTACAATATAACTTTCTTTTACCAAATATTTAAGGGATATATTATACCAATTCTTTCTGAATTCTTTCCGAAGACACAGCAGAGGAAATACTTCCTATCTCTTTCTATGAGATCAATATTGTCCTAACCTGAAAAACAAAGACATTACAAGAAAACAAAACTACAGACCAATATCTTTGATGAACATAGATGCAAAAACAGATCTTCAGCAAAACACTAGCAAATCAAACCCGAGAATGTATATTAAAAAATTATATACCACAACCAAGTTGAATCCCAAATACACAATTATGGTTCAGTATTATAATACTGATTAATGTAATTCATTACAACAACATTCTAAAAGAAAAATCACATTTATGTAGTAATAGTATATCAACAGATGTAGAACAACTATTTGACAAAATCCAACACCCATTTGTAATAAAAATTCTTAGTAAGCTAGGAAATCAGGGGAACTTTCTCAACTTGAATAAGAACATGTAAAAAAAAAATACTACAGTTAATATCATACTTAAAGGTCAGTGAACAAATACTTATCACTAAAATAATGCAATAAGACAAGAAAAGAATAAATATACAATGTATACATTGGTACCCTCAAAGATTAAATGGTTAGGTATAAATCTAAGAAATGAGGAAAACTATAAAACTCTAATGAAGGAAATCAAAGAAGAACTAAATAAACAGAGGGATATTCCACGTTCATGGACAGGAAGGCTCAATGTTGTCAAGATCTCAGAACTTTCCAACTTGGTCTACAGATTCAATGCAATTCCAATCAAAATCCTAGCAAGTTATTATGTTAATTTTGACAAACTGGTTCTAAAGTTTATATGGAAAGGGAAAGTACTCAGAATAGTCAACACAAACACTGAAGGAGAACAGTTAAGAGGATTGACACTGCCCAACTTTAAGACTTAAAGACTAATCATAAAGCTGTATTAATCATGACAGTGTGGTGTTGGAAAATAAAAGACAGATCAATAGAATGGAATAAAGCCCAGGCACAGACATGCATTAATACCATCTGCTGATCTATGACAAATGAGCAAAGGCAATACAATGGAGCAAAGCCAGTCTTCTCAATAAATGCTGTGAGAAAAACTGAAAAAAAAAGAAAAGAAAAGTAGACAGAGACCTTAGTGCCTTTACAAAAATTAACTCAAAATGGACTACAAACCTAAATTCAGCTTGCAAAACAATAAAATAACATAGGCGAATTCTAGATGACCTTGGCTTTGGTAATGGCTTTTTAGAAAACAACAAAGGCTCAATCCATGAAAAGAAGAATTGATAAACTGGACCTAATTTAACTTAATTTCTTTTTTTTCCTTTCTGTTAAAGACACTGTTACAGGAATGAAAACAGAGAAAATATTCACAAAAGACACATCCAATAAAGGCTGCTACTCAAAATACAGAAAGAATTCTTAATACTCAACAAGAAAACAAAAAATCTAATAAAAAAAAAAAATTAGTCAAAGACCTTAACAGACCCCTCATTCAAGAAAATACACATATGAAATGATGTTCCCCATCATTTGTCATCAGTGTAATGCAAAATTAAAATACTGAGGTACCATGACACACCTATTAGAGTAGCCAACATCAGGAACACTGACAACACCAAACACTGGCAAGGATGTGGAAAAAACAGGAACATTCATTCATTGCTGATGAGAATGCACAATGTAAGCCACTTTGGAAGACAGTTTGGCAGTTTCTTACAAAACTAAACATACTCTTACCATTTAATCCATCAATCACACTCAACCAAAGGAGTTGAAAACATGGGTCCACACAAAAATCTGCACACTTATAACAGTTTTATTTTCAATGTTTGGAACCAAACAAGATGTTCTTCAGTAAAAAAATAAACTGTGGTATAAAGAGAAATGATATTTTATTCAGTGCTGGAAAGAAATGAGTTATCAAGCCATGACACAACACTGAGGAACTTTAAATACATATTACTAAGTGAAATAAGCCTATCTGAGACAATTACATATTGTATGATTCCAACTGTATGACACTGGAAAAGGCAAACCTATGGAGACAGTAAGATTCATTCATGTTGGGGGAGTTCAGTTCAGTTCAGCTGCTCAGTCATGTCCGACTCTTTGTGACCCCATGGACTGCAGTACACCAGGCTTCCATGTCCTTCAACATCTCCCAGAGCTCACTCAAGCTCACGTCCAGTGAGTCAGCGATGCCATCCAACCATCATTCTCAGTTGTCCCCTTCTCCTCCTGCCTTCAATCTTTCCCAGCATCAGGGTCTTTTCCAATGAGTCAGTTCTTTGCATCAAGGTGGACAAAGTATTGGAGCTTCAGCTTCAGCATCAGTCCTTCTGAGGTAGTGTATACATAATAGTATTTTTAGGGTAGTAAAAATACAATGTATTATACTATAATCACAGAATGTACAACAGCAAGAGTGAACTGTATTGTAAACTATGAACTTTGTTGATGATGGTGTTTCAATGTAGATTCATCTACTGTAACAAATGTATCACTCTGGTGAAGGCTGTTATTAATTGGGGAGATTTTTCATGTGTGGGACAAGGGGAAATATGAAATATCTCTGTATTTTTCTCTCAATTTTGTTGTGAACCTAAAATTGCTATAAAAAACAGCCATAATATATATGTAGTGTAGCCATAAAAATCAGGAAATAATATTGATAACCATCCTACAATGCATCCTACAAATCATCCTACAATGATAATCATCCACCTTTAACACTGGAAACCTGGGTTCTAATCCTGGGTTGGGAAGAACCCCTGGAGGACAGCATGGCAACCCACTCCAATATGCTTGCCTGGAGAATCCCCATGGACAGAGGTGCCTGGAGTGCTACAGTCCATGGGGTCACAAAGAGCCAGACAAGACTGAGTGACTAAGCACAGCATCATCTAATCTATAAACTTCATTCAAATTTTAACTCCAATCTGGTAAAGAACTTTAGAGCAAAATCATCTGTCCAGGATCATACCTAATATTTATTTGTTGTGTGTTCTTAAGTCACCTTTGTGCATGTGAGCTCAGTCACTCAGTTGTGTCTGATTCTTTGTGACCCCGTGGACTGTAGCCTGCCAGATTCCTCAGTCTATGAATTATCCCAGCAAGAATATTGGAGTAGGTTGCCATTTCCTTCTCCAGGGAATCTTCCTGACCCAGGGATCCAACCTACATCTCCTGTGGCCCCTGCATTGGCAGGTGGTTTCTTTATCACTGAGCCACCTGGGAAGCCCTTGAAAGAAAAGCAAAAATGAAGTCACTCATTAGTGTTCTACTCTTTGCAACCCCATGGACTGTAGCCTGCCAGGCTCCTCTGTCCATGGGATTCTCCAGGCAAGAATACTGGAGCCATCTCCTTCTCCAGGGGATCTTCCTGACTGAGGGATCAAACCTGGGTCTGCAGGCAGACTCTTTACAGTCTGAGTCACCAGGTAAGTCATTAGTCACCTTTAATCTGTGACAACTCTTCGGTCTCTTCATATCTTTTATAATTTTAACATATTTTGAAGACATAAGCTTGCCATTTTGTAGAGTTTGTTAGTTTAGGTTTTCCTGATGTCTTCTTCTCCCTCTCCCTCTGCTTAGATTCTAGTTATGAATTTTCAGCTGAAGTATCAGAGTATTTTGTATTTATTATATCTTACCAGAACTTTTTTTTTTCATTACATTTTATCAGGTGAAGCAAGATTTTGATATTTCCCATTACTGGTGATGCTCATTTTGGTCACATGGTTAAGGTGGTATCTGTCAGGTTTTCCCAGAGTAAGTTATTCATTTAAAGTCTATAATTATTGTGTTGTGAGGCAATGCTTTGAAATGAAAGTCTTATTTCCTATTATGCTTTTATTCAACAATTTTAGAAGCCATGATGATTTTTCTCTTGTCAAGTTTAACTATCTTGGTTGCCAAATGGTGATTCTTTAATTCCACCAGTCTCTAAACATTTTACTCATTCATTCATTCAATAGAGTACAGACTCATGAATCTTACTTTCTTCAGTAGATTATATTACATATTACATGTGCTGATACTCAAATTGTTCCATACTTGGCAACTATATATATCATGCAAGCTTTCTTACATAGCATTTTAATATCTATACCACTCCTCAAGCACATATTTTCTGGACACATTATACACACATATCCACATATCTTTGCCAATTTATATTTTAGTTCTTTTTAAGGTTTTTACAGCCAAAATGTAAGTTCTTCAAAGCCAAAAATGTTTTTAATACATTTTTGTTTAGCCCAGATAAGTTCACATAGCGGTTTGCCTGCTTTGGCACTTAAACATGATAGCTGATTTATTGGCTTTACTTAACTGAAGTGTCTTTCCTAAAGCAGAGGGGAACAAAGCTCTAGCTCTACATTCAGCCTATTTTTAGCCTCACTTTTGATGCTGAATCCCACTACCACTAGTGCAGAGAAGCTGGGGAACAGGGAAAGATGTAGGTGACTGGTTTAAAAATATGTAATACTGTTCACCTATGTTCTCCTTTTTTTCTTTCCTTCTTTTTTTTTTGACTCTTGAGGTGTTCATAATTTATTGAAACTAAACAAATAAGTTTAATTAAAATTATTGTAAATCTATTATAATACAAACTAATTAAAAAATAAAATTACCTTTATTCTTTGCTATATCTAGGGGTACTAAGATAAAACTGTTTTTATTTCTAAGGAGATATTACATTCATGGATGATAAAATCCTGGAGCCTCAGTTAGGCACAGAAAGTGCAAACCCTGATAAATACTTATTATCAAGCTTGTGTGGTTTCAGCGTGGTTTGCAGGCCAGCAACCTGATACCTCTTCCTGTCTGCTTGGGTGTGGGCCCTGGGATACCACTGGTATATACTCATTAGAGGCAGCTTGCTCTCATGCTGTGCATATAGTCATATCCTGTTTTGTTTTGTTTCTTATCCTAGACCGAGGGCTACTTATACTTTGATAATTCATTTCTGCTGTTTTAACTGATGCAATTTATTTTATTTTATACTGTGAGGGCTAAAAATACACTCTTCTTCAAAATAATCAAGTCCACATTAGCACTCTGTGGCATCATGAAGACAGAACTCCTGCAGCATTTCGGTAGCCGTGTTTTTGTAGACGATGCCCATGTAGGTCTCCAAGATTCTGACCGTGCAGATACCATCATTTTCTGCTTGTTTAGTAATAAGTCCTGTGTTCTGGGTACACTTTGATGAATGTCATCTGTACCAAGTCAATCTCTTTCCGTTAGGGAACTGACCAGTTCATTGTGTGGAAGAACAGGAGTGGTGGTGATCTTCTAGAGAGAGATTTCTAGAAGAGATGACATTTAAGCTGAGTCTCACCTAAAATGAGTGTGTGCTTGCCACATGCATGTGTTGGTGTCAAAAAGGACAGCCAGCTTGGGCAGAAGGGGCTGGGCATTTCAGACTTGAAGGATAATCAGAGGGCAAGATGTGCTGGAAACAGCAGCATCAGGATACACTCAGGAGAAAGAAGAAATGGTTTGATCATAATATTCTGTGTTAAAATTTTATTTGAATGTGATCCTTTAGAATACATTGGTGGTTTTCAAAATTAGGGTCTCAGACAGTCTACCATGTCACAGAAAAATAATGACAGTGTAATAGGTTTTATATAAATTTGGCTAAATGCTTGAGTATTGAGAAGAGATGGTTCTGTTTGGTGTTCACCGATCTTTTAGAAAATTATTCTTAGAGTGTGGGGTTTTGTTTATTTTAAAAGGTTGGCAGCCCTATGTGAGATAATGCAGATAGAGGATGGGAAGCAACAGAAGGAGAGTAAGCTGAAGTGATGCATTATTTGAACTCTAAATTTTCAGCCTATTCTTCTTCTCTATTGTGCTTATTACCAATTGTTTTGTCAGTCCCATAGACATCTCAACATCAGCACATTTTAAGTTTATAATTATCTCCCTTGATTCCATACTGCCTTGATATATGTTCACATAGCCAGAGGTAGCAGTCTCAATTCACCCTCAACTCCAGCACCCTGATTTCTACACGGACAGTTTGCCTAGTTCAAGATTAGCCTTGTTTCTCCCTTCATCTTTGCCTTCTTCCCCAGCAGTCCCTGTCAGGCCCCTCTGCTGCTTCACGTCTTTCTCCATTTGCTGGGATGTTTTCCCATCCTCTCATCCTACTGAACACATGCTTCCAAGATTTCCTTTGTACTCACCTTTCTTCTGAGCATTCTTGGAGTCACTGGGGTAGAGTACCTTCTCTTTCTCCATGCTGTTTTATGCTCTGTGCATACTTCTATTAAAATGTGAGTCACAAGGGAAAGGTCCACCACTGTTTTATTCAGGATTCTAGTACTAAAATCATGTCTGACCTACAGTGGGTACTCAGTAAATAAGTTTCTTCTTTCACCAATGCTTTTTTGACTTCCAAAATATTTTTACTTGGAAACAAACACTTTATTTACTTTCAAGATATGTAGCATTTCATTTATACGTGGAATTTAAAAAAATAAAATAATTGGCAAATATAATAAAACAGGCACAAACTCACAGATACAGAAAACAAATTAGTAGTTAACAGTGGGCAAGTGATGATAGGAGGGGCAAAATAAGGCAAGAAGACTAAGAAACATAAATTATTAGGTATTTAAAAAAAAAGATACAAGGATAGCACAGGAAATATAGCCAAAAGCTTTATAATAGCTTTATATAGAGTATAATCATATAAAACAAATCACAGTATACCTGAAACTAATAAAATATTTTAAGTCAATTATACTTCAAAATTCTTTTTTTTTTTTTTTAATTTTAAAAAGAACAGGTACACAAAGGTTACCATAAAAAGCCAATTCATCACAGGAAAAAAAAAGTGTGACTGAGTACATAATTGAGGTCTATAAATTATAAATTATCACTATGTAGCACCTAAATTTGTACCAAATCTTAGATCAGAACAAGAGTCTCTTCTCCATCTCAGAGAATCTCTCCATTCAAAAGATATTCCAATGAGGTACATGAAATGAATTTATTCTTTCAACAAATATTTATCAATTCATGTACCTTCTTTTCTTTTCTGAGCACTGAGGTAGGACAAAGAGAATGAAAATGTAAATGTAAAAGTAGAAACTAGTGGTAAAAAGCACCCTAATTGCTAAAAAACTTTATTTGACTTTGGAATAATTTAGCCACTTAAAACCTGTGAGCTTCTTACTTCCCATCTACAGCTTTATAAATAAGAAAGTTTTACTGATCCTTTCCAGCTTCAAAATTCAATGAGCCAAAGGTTCTCCCAAATATTCTGTTTCATCTCTGAGTGAGACTGAGATATCAAGAATTAGAAAGAACACAGATTCATCAGGGATTTTAAGATTCAGAAATGGAAGTTGATGCGTCAGTCACAGGAAACAGACAAAGCCAGTCGTAGTATTTAAGGACTATGTGCTGTCTATGAGGTTCACATAAAGTTGTCAAAGTTGAATCATTAATAAAGGTCTTTCCTACAGATTATAACTAAATTTCCTCTTGGCAAGTTTTTAAACAAATTTTCTTTAATCCCTATGTGAGAAAAATATCATATTTATATTAATTTTCCAGAAAGGCTTGGTATTATATATCATCAAGTGAATTATATTTTACCCTTTTCAAATTTTATTCTTTCATATGAAATCAACACTAAATATAGTTTAAAGAAAGGAATTTTTTCCCAAAATAAAACTAAAAATCTCACAAGTTGTGAATGACAGGATAATTTTAAATATTTAAATCTATTAATGTTTTGAAGTTTGAAATACAGATAATAATATACTCTAGTCTTCTATCTGTCCTTAACTTCAAATTCAGATATATTTCTTAACCTAAACTAGGTGTTGACATTTATATTATATACAAAATTTACATGAATGCATATTTTTCCAACATATCTTTTGTTGATAATTAAAAGTATTTTTAAATTGCTAGTATTAACTTACAAAGAAAAAGGAGAAACATAATAAAATATTAAAAATACACTGTATACCTTATGACTACTATTTCATTAAAAATGTTAATATACAAAAGACAAGTGAAACCATTCCATAAAATACATTGCCCTGAGAAGAAAACACCCATTAGAAAATCATTGATTTTCTCTTCAAGTAACGAATAAAACAATTTCATTCTGTTCTATTCTACTTTTCTTGATTTTACTCCTAGAAAGATGATATTTTTCTTTTGGTACATATATCTCTCAAGTTATTCACTGCTGCAGTGTTGGACTTTCAAACTACAGCCAGTTGAACTGGGATTTCAAGTTGGTCTTTAACGTATATGATTAAATGTTTTCACCATTACAGATGAAAATTTTATATTACTGCTTGGCAACAAATATTTCTTTAAATTTTTTACTTTATATATTCAGAAATCAATAAATCAGTTAATATATTAATACATTAAGCAGACAAATGAATAAGCTTGGTGAACTATATTGGTAATCATGTGGGGCTTATTTATTTGATATATTTCTTGTTTTTTTCATATCTCACTTATATTTTTAATCTTTGTTATATATCCCTAATCCTTGATATTTTGTACATTCTATTTAGTTTCCAAAAATGATTTTTCTTTTCCTATCATGATGAGTTTTTACTACATAAATACCTTCTAATTTTACAAAAGTAGTTTTAACTGTTAGCATCTATATTCTTCTAAGAAAACAGCACTTTTTTTTAATCACAAAAGTAGAATTTTCTCAGAATAACAGTTTAAGTTCCTCTAATTTTTACAATATATTTCCTTTATTTTGAAAAATATTTAATAATTTAATATGTATTTTAGTCTGACCTCATCAGAGGGCAAATCTCAAAAGCAAATTCTATCATGTAATTTTTAAGTTCCTCAAGTATTTCTAACTCAGTATGCATCCCCACCCAACTAAGCCAGAGTATTAGAATTTCCTGAGAAAATTATTTTGCCTAAGTGCTAATTTTGGAAAAATGCTATTAAAGCAATATATATCAAATGGAAATATTAAAACATAGAATATCATATCAAGTGTCATCCCTCAGCAACTAGAAAATAATAAATATTATTCAGATTAATTTATAATTGAGAATCTCTTAAAATAAATTTAGAGTATAAAGTATATCTTGAAGCTGAGTTGAAAAAATAAGAATTCAGAAAATTATTATAAATATGGATGGAAAATTCACTAAATTTTGAATGGTAGTCTTGCACACTAATGCAATGGACAGTGGATCCTCTATTTGAACTAAACATGCATTTTTGCATTTTAATGCTGCAGTGGAGTTCCCCTAGCTCTTTACAGGACTTCTGTATTAACTCTCTCGATAAATTCCCTAGTCTTCTGGATGGTGAGATATATGGTACTTCAACAGCTTTCATGGTTGTGAGTCCACTCCCATCCCAATGGTGTTTTCTTCATTCCTTCTATTTCAGCCTTCATTTTCATAAAAGTATACATTATATACACACATAAAATATACATAATTTTATATATAGATATATATAAATACAAAATTTTTTCTACAAAATGTTTTATCTTTATAATTCATTTTTTGTCATATCTCATTTCTAAAATTTTGTAATCTTTATGTTTTTTTAAAATATTTTTTGGTAAATTCTTATTTTTCTTTGAGTATGTGTTTTGGGGACACATCACTCTGATGTGACTTCACTATGTTAGGGGAATTACTTATTAATAATTCTCATTTTCTTTTTGTTTCACACAACTTATATGAAATTCAACCACAGTTCTTTCCTATCACTCATGAGGTGAGATGAGCTCCCAAACAGGGATGATCTCATCACCACAGGGACACCTGGAAATGACTACAGACATTTTTGGTTATTATAACTGGTGGGTTGCCACTGACATCTACTGAGTAAGACTAAAAATATGGCTAAAAATTCTGCAATGCATAGGACAGTTTCCCTCAATAAACAACTGTCTGGTCCAAAATGTCAATGGTATGTCTGTAGATTGGGAAACTCTGGATCCACATTCTGATCAAGAAATAATCAAGATTCCAGAGAAGATAGCTCTAATATTGCTCCTTTTATTGTAATCATAAACTACTCAAAAATGGGTTTTCATAATTTTTGCAATTACTTTATCTTCTTCCCACATGTATTTTCATCTGTACATTTCTTTTGATTGCCCTTCATCTTCATTGTCTTTTCAATCTTAATTTTACTCCCAAGAGTCTGTTCTTAGTACAAGTAGTTATGTTAGGAATTACAATTTGCAAAGCCCCTTCCAGTCGGACCTGCTTTTATCAGATTGGCCTGCTAAGGTTTCCATAAGCATTTATGATCTTTCATTTTTGAGGTTAGGATCTATTGGAAAAAGCTGGCTTAAAAAACTAAGATCATGATGTCTGGTCTTATCACTTCACGGCAAACAGAAGAGGGAAAATTGGAAGCAGTGACAGATTTTATTTCTTGGGCTCCAAAATCACTACAAATGGTGACTGCAGCAGCCATGAAATCAAAAGATGTTTGTTCTTTGGAAGGAAAACTATGACAAACCTAGATATCATACTAAAAAGCAGAGACATCACTTTGCCAACAAATGTCCATATAGTCAAAGCTATGGTTTTTCCAGTAGTCATCTATGGATATGAGAGTTGAATCATAAAGAATGTTGAACACCGAAGAACTGGTGCTTTCGAACTGTGGTGCTGAAAAATACTCTTGAGAGTCCCCTGGACTACAAGATCAAACCAGTCAGTCCTAAAGGAAATCAACCCTTAATATTCATTGGAAGGATTGATGCTGAAGCTGAAGCTCCAATACTTTGGCCACCTGATGCAAAGAACTGACTCACTGGAAAATACTCTGATACTGGGGAAGATTGAAGGCAAAAGGAGAAGAGGGCAGCAGAGGACAAGATGGTTCGATGGTACCATCAATTCAATGAACATGAATCTGAGCATACTCCAGGAGAAGAGTCCAGGAGAAAGGAAAGGGAGCCTGGCGCACTGCAGTCCATGGGGTTGCAACAAGCTGGACATGACTTAGTGACTGCAAGGTCTCCAGTTATCAAGCCCATCAGAAGTCTCTACTTTCCTGCTACTTCCTCTTCACAGATGCTGATACATGATATACCACCTTGGTGCCCAATGTTTAACTCACATTTTCTTTTCTTAATATTGTCATGTATACATTCTCACTTAGTTTTCTTAGATGCTGTCCATGACAATTTTTAACCAATGATTCAATTTCTATATGAGCATCATTTTTCAATTATATGAATTCAAAATTCTTAAAATGATCTTGCTATTTCTTCTTGAAAATGCTTGACAATCTATACTTTGAAATTAGGTTGCTAGTTTAAATTTTTAAATTTACAGGCAACATCATGTTTCTATTTTTCTTTCAATGTCTTTTAATCTGTCCTTCATTTGTAGCTATGTCATTCTGTAGCTATGTCACTATGCCACTCTGTTTTCTTTTTCTATATATTAAATACATATTTATATATATATATAATATATATATGTTAAATTTCTCAAAATAATTAACGTCAAAGAACCAGTAAACAATCCTGGTCTTATTTTTATCTTTTTTACCCCTCTATTTTCTTTCATTTGCTATGCTGGCCTTTCTAAATTATTAGGTTGGACCTTTTGTTCATCACCTCTTAGCTCTTTTATTCTCATTTATATGAACATAAATTTAAATTACTTCTTTTAAATAGTTCTTACTATTTAAAAGAATCCTACTAGTTTGAAAAGTTTTCATTAAATTTTAAGTTAATTTCCAAACTAATGTTATTATAGTTATAAAATTGTGATTTTGTATCCTTTCAATTAAGGGTCAGTTCTTGATTATTACATGCTTGAAAATAAGTTTATTTTATTGTGTAAGTATATATGTATATGTCTTTAGAGCAAGTTTATTACTTAAATATTTTTAAAATCCTTTGATCCTTACTAAGCTATTTATTCTACCAATGGTTCCAGAGAAAATTTTAAATCTCCACACATAAAGGTGGATTTGTCAATTTTTGTACTCTTTTGCAAAGTTTTGTCTTCCATAATTTGTGGTTATTTTTTATAAAATTTTAAATTGTATTATGCTTTTTGGTGAAGTTTTAAATGTAGTTTCTTACTGTATTAAACTCTTTTCATTAAGCAGGCACTCTCCGTATCACTTTAAATGCCTTTATCCACAATATCTCTTTTTCTCATTATTAGTGTCTGCCTTGTATATATATATATATATTTCCATTCTTTAACTCATATTCTACCATCCATATGGGGAAATTCTAACATCTAAACTCCTTGCAGACTAAATTTCCTTTGTCCTGTTTATAGTAACTTGTTTCCCCATGTTTTTTTAATATAAATTTATTTTAATTGGAGGTTAATTACTTTACAATATTGTATTGGTTTTGCCATACATCAACATGAATCCACCATGTGTGTCCACGTGCTCCCCATCCTGAACTCCCCTCTCACCTCCCACCCCGTACCATCCCTCTGGGTCGTCCCAGTGCTCCAGCCCCAAGCATCCTGTATCATGCATCGAACCTGGACTGGTGATTCGTTTCATATATGATATGAAATCACATTTGATGTTAATGTCAAGGATCATAGGGGCTTGTACAGATCTGTGTTTTTCTAGAGAGGATTTGCTCTAGCATTACTTAGGTGCATGTGCTTACTACCAACCTGAAACTAGTTTCTCAGATAGACCACTCAGGTAGAATAATATTAAACCTTACACCAGTGTGAATGCAGCATACAAATTACAGATTTCTAAAGGAATATTTCATTGCCACCATTTTTTTTTATAGACCTGAGTTTGAAAAGGTTATCTCCCTTTCTCAGAGTGCCAAGATTTTTCTGCTCACTCTTTCACTGATGCTTTGTCCATTCAAGGTTCATACTGACAAAAAAGTCTCCACCATTAGTTCACCCAAGATCATTTCTTGTCTGTGTGAATATTAAAGCACAATCCTGAGGGTTTTGGCAAAGAACCTTACATCCACTAGGGTCTAAACATTATTTTTCCAGTTTGGAAACCTGATTCTGGTTTGCTTTTGATCTGTGACTATTTCACTTACTTTACTGCAAGTTTACCTAAAAGGGATGTGAGACTATGCCCAGAATTTTTGGTGTTCTACAGTTGGATACTTTGTCAGTTAACATAATTCATTCAAATTACTATGGAATTAATATTACCTGGAATGTCTTACCAGCCTCTTCCATTTATTAATTCTTTAGAGAATTTTTGGAAATACTTAACTATTTTTATCTTCCTCTGGATGATACTCTGCTGTACTTTGCATAGGACCTCACATATTAGAAATTTCTGAATCAGCCTTAGTGGAGATGCATCACAGCCTATTAGGGCATAAAGTTGCTTCACACTTCCAAAGGAGTCCATTTAAGTCTTTGCTATTTCCAAACCATCCACAATGCAATCCTATAGGAAATACTTCTATATGTTTCTAGGTATTCCTTATGAATGCACACCCTATTTGTCCATCTTCAGTTTTTTGGTTTTTTTTTCCTCCTTCTATCAGAACTCACTTTGGAATGCTTCACACTGTTACAGAGTTAATATACAATAATTTTAATAGCACCCTTGACCAAAGGATTTTTTCCTACCTGTTTGGATGAACCTTTTCCTCACCTAAATCTAAATATCTTTATATCATCATATGTATTGGAATAGCAAGCACTAATTTAAAAGTCACACCATAAAAGAAGTCTACTTACACACTTGGCCCTCAAGAATACCTTTCAATAGTATATTGATTTACATCATTTAAAAAGTACTACTTCAGGTGAAGTAGTCCACTGGTGAAGCGTCCACTTGCCAATGCAGAGGACATGGGTTTGATCCCTGATCCGGGAAGATCCCACATGCCACGGGGCAACTAAGCCATGTGCCGTAACTACTGAGCCTGCGCTCTATAGCCCACAAGCAGCAACTACTGGAACCCGTGAACCCTGGTGCCCCTGCTCCACAACAAGAAAAGCCACCCCAATGACGAGCCCACAAACTACAACTATAGTAGCCCCCCCTCATGACAACTAGAGAAAAGCCCAGGCAGCAACAAAGATCCAGCACAGATGCAAATAAATAAATATTTTTTCAAAGTACTGCTTCTCATATATTCTATTGTTCTCACTTCCTACAACAGTTATTTTCCTAACTCCTTTCCACCCCTACTGCATACTTTCAGCAAATAAAAGTTAAGTCACTCAGTCATGTCCAACTCTTTGCGACCCCGTGGACTGTAGCCCACCAGGCTCCTCCATACATGGGATTCTCCAGGCAAGAATACTGGAGTGGGTTGCCATTTCCTTCTCCAGGGGATCTGCCTGACCCAGGGATTGAACCCAGGTCTCCCGCATTAGAGGCAGATGCTTTAACCTCTGAGCCACCAGTAAAAGTAACAAGCAAATGAAAACAACAAAAACACTGTCAAAAATCCCTTACTTTCTCAATGCCAAACTATAAACTGAAAAGAATCTACCTATATATTCTTAGTTTTAATAAATGGCTGTCTACTATCTTATTTGAGGCCAGAATAACATTCTGTCCTGAGGCTTCCATTATTTTTTCAGAAGAACTAAAATGCATTTCTTCTTTATTTATACCAAGATACTCTTTCATTTTGATTCCTCAGGTTAACTTTTTTTTCACATATAAGTTTTTGTTATTAAAAAATAAATAAATAAATTAACCTTCAATTAAAATAAATAAATTTATATTAAAAAATAAAAATTCACACATATTCCAAAAAATAAAAATAAAACAATAAAATAGAAAATAAATTCACATATCCTTTCCCATACAGTCTTTCTGGCCTCCTCAAAACCTACTTCAGAGAGTTCATATTTTTCAATTCGTATTTCCTAGCTTCCTATTCAGTCCTCAAGCACTTTGATTTCCTCACCCATCTTTCCACAGGTATAGCTTTCTGTGATCATACTAAGCCAATGTTTTAATTCATACATTTTGTTAATCATTAAGTATGTATGGTATGCTAGTTGTTGGCGCTGCAAGATTATGCTAAAAAATTTTAGCATGAATTCATTGCTTTCATTAATACTACTTATTATAATTCAGAAAGACTCTGATTCTTATTTTTTTATTATTGTCTCAGTAATTTTTTTTAAGAAAATTTAGTATTTACAATGCTATTAAGCTAAGATATCCACTATGCACTTAAGACCTCCACTACAATAGTAGAGCTTCCAAAGATAATCCTGAGTGTAACTTCATGCCTTTTTCATGTCTTTTATCAAGTGGTCATTAAAATTATGTAATAATAACATAATTTCAGGCATATATATCTAAAATGCAAATTTTAGTATTATGATGTTTTACACTACCAGAATATGATACCGAGATCTCATACCTACTTTATGTTTCAAGTTAGTGCAGAGAATATCTTCTGCTTTATCCTTATTTGTTCTTAACATTTATCATACTTTCCCACCTGTAAAAATTAAAATCTGCATTACGAACTTTGTAGCTAAGAAATATTCCTGAAAAGGTGTTTTAACCTTTAGTACTAAATATTCAAAGCAGTCATGGATCTTTCATTTGATGTGCTATTACCCATTATACTTCTGTCACCTTCAATTCCTCAAAATGATGGGTAATGTGGACCAAGAAATATGTTAATTTTCAAATCTTTGGTCATTTTTTCAGTTTATAAAGTAAAATTATGTTATTATAAAAGTGAGATGACAATAATTTCTAAATACAGTAGTGAATTAATGTTTTTAGAGTTGATTTACAGTATCAATTACAATGAAGCAGTATTTTAAGAAGCAAAGATGGAACTGAGCAAAGGTTAGCATTACTGGGTAATTTGATACCTTCACAGAAAATTCATTTAAGGAAGACTAAATATTTGTTTTTTAGGGTGTGGTTATTTGCTTTAGGATGTTTTCATTTTAAAATTTTGACAGAGCTTTGTAAACATGTACATTGCAACAAAATTGAAGAATTTTAAACAAAATGGTCAATACCAGTCTCTTTATGTCTGTCTTCCACTTTTAGTAAGCCAGGTATTTCAAGATCATGCAATTATTAACTCCAGAATTCTTGAGTGGCTACTGGCCCAATGAATCAGTATTGGCTGGCTATATAGTTTTTTAGAATAAGCCAGTTTTAGGAGCATTTTGAATTTTAAATAACTTTCCAAATAAGTTGGAGTCAGTTATATAAATTGTCTATGTAATATAGGATTTTTTAATACTTTTGTTGCCTCAATATTATATAACAGTTCTCTCAGAAGGGAACTACCATCAAAAGAGGAAGCAAAAATGAAAGAAAATGTAGAGAGGACTGGATTTTGATACGAAATGATTATAAATTGAGACTACTAAAAAATGAATTAATGTTATTTAATTTAGTGGTCTGGCTTCTCAGGTGGCTCAATGGTAAAGAACCTGCCTGCTAATGCAGGAGCCATTGGAGACACGGGTTACACAAGTAGGTCAGGAAGATCCCTTGGAGGAGGATCTACTCCAGTATTCTTGCCTGGATAATCCCATGGACAGAGAAGCTTGAATGGGCTACAGTCCACAGGGTCACAAATAGTTGGACATGACTGAGAAAGAATGTAATTTAGTCGTCTATATACTCCACTAATTAGAGTAGAGTACAACTCTCTTGACTTGTTTCTTAATAGTATTTTGCTAAATTAAATCCTTATAAAAAGGGAGATTCTGAATGATCATGTATTTATTACCTTAAAATATTTTAGTCAAATTAAGGAGTATATGTAATTGGCTGGTTGATTTGAACTGTGCTGAGAAAGTGGGTAGTGAAAAGAACACTCTAAGCTTTAACTCTGCATTAGTGACCTAAAAATCCTCTCTTTGTGCCCTGAAAGAAATCCTTATTTCCTGCAACTGATGGGTAAAAATTTCTGAAAAACCAGTTCCAGAATATCATCCTGTAAGTGGCTGCATTACAACAGAAATTGAATTCTAATCCACAGCATATCTGCTGCTAAAGTGAAGTTACTGTTTAGGAAGGAATGGGATTCTAAAAAACTGGAATAGGATATTGAGTGGATCCTGATGAATCTGGGGCAGAAAACCTATCAATTCTGCTTAGTCTTCTTTACCAACAGAAGCAGCAATTATTCTTCCTCTGTCTGAGTGGGTTAGCCCTCTTTTGCCTGAAGAAACTAATTGCATCCTCTGTGGTAGTTTACCAGCAAGCTACTGCTGATTCCTTTCCATCTCTCTTTGCTTTTAGACTAAAAGTAGACTCAAATCCTATCAGGCCCCAGAGGGTAAGGTACAAAGTTAGACTCATAAGGAAGGGAACTACTCACCAAAGTAACTGAATTTTTTAAACTATTATGCAGAATAAAATCTGGGAATATGTATGGGACTCAGTCATAAATGTGTTGAATCATGATGAAAAGAATATAAAGTTGGGTCAGGCTGAATTTGATATTGGCCACTAAAGGGAGATTCTGGGTTTGATACTTAACTTGACACACTTTAAAGGGCAAACATAGCCTGTAATAAATGAAGTTAAAATGCTATTAATAAAAATTCTATAGTATAATGTTGAGGTGGGTATCCAGAGAGAAGGGATATTTTAATGTTAGGGTTACATAACATGTAGATCTGCTCAACTTCTCCTGGAGTGTCCAAAAGGACATATCTTTCACTTGACTATGAGAGATATATCTATAAGAGAAGCCCCAGCATCCTTGAAAAACTCTGTAACAGCTCTTGTTTGTAGACCAGACATTAGAGCCGGAAGTACTACCATCAAATTGTGGCCCATAAAATGTAATGGTAACAATGGGAGCCTTGATGGCAGTAGCCTAGTGACTATGATTAATTGCCATAAATAAGGTGGGCATGGTTACTCTAATGGACTACATACAGAACCAGGGCTGTAATCAGAACACTGATATACAGAGGCCTATGTTGTTGGCTGTTTTATCATGGTGTGTCTAGAAGGCATCTCAGAAGCACATGAATTCTACAAATTTACTCCATAGTCTAGTCAGTAGGGACAGTGTTCCCCTTTCCCTTCCACAAGACATCACATTGGTCCACTACAATAGTGAGATTATGTTGATTGGACCTAGTAATCAGGAAGCACACTTAGTCTAGACATACTGCTAAGTCATTTTTGTGTAACGGGTGGGAAATAAATACAACAAAAACTCAGGGGCCTTTAACCAACCTCACAAAAGTTTCTAAAGGTCCAATGGTATGGACATGTCAAGTTCTCCCTTTTATAGTCATGAATAAATTGCTGTATCTGGCCCCTCCTACCAAAAAAAAAAAAAAGAGAGAGAGAGAGAGAAGAAAAACAACAGAACAAAACGGACTTGTGGGTCTCAGAATTTTGAGGCAATATAATCCTCATTCAGGACTGCTACTCTCGTGCATCTTCTGACTAAGCCAAAAAGCAGCTAGTTTTGAGTGGAGCCTGGAACAAAAGAAAACTCTGCAACAGCTACAAGTTGCCGTGTTAACAGAAGTTCCATAAATGCCTGGAACAAAAAGTAAGAAAATACACACCTTTCTGTCCTAGCTGCTGCTGCTACTGCTAAGTCACTTCAGTCGTGTCTGACTCTGTGAGACCCCATAGAGGGCAGCCCACCAGGCTCCCCCGTCCCTGGGATTCTCCAGGCAAGAACACTGGAGTGGGTTGCCATTTCCTTCTGTCCTAGCAGATTGGCTCTATTAAGTTGTTCTGATGCTTTACAAGGCCGCTTACCGCTCCAGTCAGCAGCACGAAGTTTTCCGCCTTGAGCGGGAAGATCCGGCCGGATGAAAGCTCCCGAGTTCTCCACCAGGTCTTGTCTGAGCATGCGCCTAGTCCTGGGCCTGTGCGTGGCTTTTAAACCCTTGTGTGCGGGCGATTTCTCATAACCTGCTTCACCGAAAGAAACACAATCTTCAGCTTTTTCCTCTCAGTTATTCAAGTTTCCTGTTTTCTTTGCCGGGAATCTTTGTCCCAGGTCGCAGAGAGGTTTTTCACTTGTCTTTCAATGTTTCGAGGACGCCCGCTACATAGAAACTTTTCTTCTCAAGAGAGTTCCAGTTTCGCTCTAAGAGAGCAGTTCTTCAGGCAACTTCTAGAAAAACTGATGCAGTTTCACGAGAAGGTCTGCTCTGCTCTTCGTGGAGCCTGGCCGCACGCTGGGAACCTGGGCTGCCTTTTTTCGAGACCGCTGGTGAGTCGGGGCATCCGGTGGCTTTTATTTGATATGGCGTTCACTTGGTTCCTGTAAACCTCCCACTGTTTTCCAGAGTTCCCACAAGTTGTTTGACACTTTTTGCTCATTCTCCTCCCCCTGTTTTTGTGGAAAAATGAGCCCCGAGAGTTACCTACACTGCCATTGTTGCTAATGCCATACCTCTCTTTTATACTGACTTTTGAAGTCAGGCAGTGAAAGTTCATTTTTTTTTTTTTAAGGCTGTTTTTTACGTTTTGTATCTTTTGCTTTACGTATCTTAGTAATATTTTGTAACTTTTGAAATATTCTGCTTAGACTTAATTACCATGAGCTTATATAAGAGTGGACACAAACTTTTTCGGTAATTTTTTTTTTAATTACCTCAAAATTTTGTGGTTTTGTGTGTGTCTCTTTTTCCACTTATTTTGTCAACTATAATTCTAAGTATTTTTGTTACAATGCATATACTTAGTTTCTTAATTTCATTTTTTACGTTTTTTTTAAGGGGTTATTTATTGCTGGTGTATGGAAATACATTTGGTTTTTGTATGTTGATTTTATTCTGAGTCTTTATTTAGCTCATTAGTTTTCATAGATTTTTTGTGTGTGTGTGTAATTCTTAAGATTTTCTTTATCCATGTTCATACTATCTGTTAATAAAACAGTTTTAAACGTGGACTTTTTTTTTTTTTTTTAATCTTGCCTCATTGGCTACTTGCTCTGGCTAGAACCTCATGTATCGTCCTGAATAGAAGTGGTGATGGAAGACATTTTGTCATGTTCCTGATTTTAGGAAGAAAAAGTCATTCTTTCACTATTTTAGTTTGTTGAGACATTTTTGAGATATTTTCCCAGAAAAATAGATTTTTTCTTGAGCCATTTCCTTATTAATTACAAGTGGCATATTTTCATGTGTCTGATGATTGTTTAAAAAAGAACAATAAACACTCTTTTGTTCTATCACCAGCCAAAAATAATTGACATATTTGCATTTAGAGACTGTGGATATTAAAAATGTACTTATTAGTTATTAACAGGAGTGTCAGTTTAATTACCAAGAAATATAAGTAATTATCCATTTATTCTAAAGCTCATGAGTTACTTGAATTATCAGATTTTATGTATTTAATAAGCCTGAATAATAAACCATCTACTGTTATTTTTCACCAAGCCTCTTTTCATATTCTCTTAGAGTTAGGTCCACTCAGATATAATCTTTATAGATTAATATGTTGCTCTTTGCCTGCATAGTGTCAAATATGCAAGTAAAAATTATTGTAAAAGAAATAAGTTTTAATGTTAGTTATTTCTGAGTGGATAGACAATCATATATCAAATGACTAGGAGGGAATACACTAAAATGTTAACTATAGTTATACATCAGTGTTGGATTATGATTTATTTTGGTATTTTATATGCATATTTTCAATTTTATTTTTGAAATATTTTAATATTTAAATAGGTTAAGTAATTCAACTTGATTTTAGCAAAGAATAACACCTTAGATCTTGTCCCCAGGCTATCATTATTACATGGATAATTTTTTTCACAGATTTTACACATTTTTTTAAAGTTGTCTTCCTTTTAGTCATCTTAATGTCTTCGGAATATCAAGTGATAGCAGATAAAAAGGGATAAGTGTGAAATGTATCATAAGAGAGAGATGGCACCCAGGAGAATTCTAGGTGGTGTGTAAACAAGCATAGGAAAAATCGAACATTTAACTTAACCTTATTTGGTATTTGTATTGTAGTGCTATTTTCCCATAGATCTTGAGTATTTTATGCAATTTGGGTGTAACATAAATACATCTATATTTTTTAAATAGTTTATAAGAGACATCATGTGAAAATTGTATGTTCCATATTTGAATTAGTACTAGGCAGGAAAATGAGACTTGGCAACAGTGAGTAAGGGAAGAGTAGAACTGGAACCAGGGGGTAACATGAAATCATAAGCCATAGTATTTTTCAGCATACTGTAAAGTGTATTGAACTTCCACAAGATTAAGGAGATATTTAAATCACCTATAATTTTAGTGATTCATGGATCCATCTGGATTAAAGTTGGGTCTCTTCACACATAAAGTTATTTGAACTGTGTTATAACAGTCCAAACCAGCCACCCTCTCTTTGTATTGTGCTTGTGATTTATTTGTACAATTTTCAAAGTTTGGAATATTTTGAGTCTCTCTGAATTATTCACCATCTGCTTGTCTCCTTTGAGTGCAGAAGTCACCATTTGCTCTGTTGTTGCTCAGGAGCCAATTTGCTTGTATGATACTCCAAGGTTTACTGTGCATCTGCACTATTGCATATTAGAGTTCAGAAAAATATGTCTCTGAAGCTTAGTTTATATATTCAACCAAATGCAATTATTTGGAAAATACAGAATGATCTCTGTACTAAAATTGATCTGCTCTAATCTAGAGAGAGTTAATGTATTCAGTGATCAATTCCATGCAAGGCGTGTAAATTTTACATAGACTAACACTAACAGATTGCAAGGAATCTAATGAGTGAGTTTCTGTGTCTTCTAGGACCTATACAAATATGCAACCATAATAAATTAGAAGAGCTGGAAAAAAGAAAAAAAAGGTACACACACTCTTCATATGGTAATTACCCAAGTGGAGATTATATTAAAATAGGTGTTTTACTCAATTTCTAAAATAAATTCACACATTTTTTACCTTAAGAATGGTAACATACCTGGAATATTGCCTGAATATAAAATCATTGTACAGGTGTTTTCACTACAGTGAGGGATGTTGAGAGAGAATATTCAATTCAATAATTCAGGAAGTTTCAAAAGGTATTACAGTAACCTAGAGTTGGCAGTTATGCATAATTTTCATATGCAGTTGCATAAAACTTCCTAATTCTAGGCATCAACTCAAATTCCGAGAGCTTATAATTTGATTTTTATTGAAACCAGCACCTTGGTAATAATATATGGTACAGCAATATATCTGAGTAACATTTATACGTGAGATATCAACATGATTAAAAATATTAACAAGAAGTCTGAATTTCCTTCTCCTGAAAGGCATAGAATAAAAGTACATTATTTAACTTGTTGGTCTACTCTTTTCCAAATGTTCACAAAATAATGCAAATATAATCCTCCAAAGAGAAACGAAGTGCTGTTTTCAATATCAATAAAAGAGATGCAGTAATTGAACATTAAATGTTGCTGCTAGAATTTATGTCTAGGTTGAGCGGTTAAGCAAATTGCGATCTGTTATAAAAGATAGCTGTGATTGCTATCTATATGAGCCATATTGCCCCATTTGCACAATGTTGAAAATTCAGTAGTACTGGACTTTTCAGTGTCTACTTTGTGTAACTGTCAGGGTGAGGGGCCAGGATCTTAGACGGTGCATTTTAAGATGTTGCTAATTCTGGACACCAAATCCTCCAAAAATTTCAGTTTTACTATTTTTATCATTTGTGGTATTGAATGCTCTTACTTGTTTTCCAGTATTCTGGGTTTTAAGTTTTCAAGACAAATTTATTATATCACTCATACAGCCTACAGTCCTCCCATGGAATAAGGATAGAATATATAACCAAAGCTGTTACAAACTCCAGTGTTGTTGCAAATTTCTAGATGGCAGTTAAATGTTCCAGTTAGACTAGTTAAAGTGATCTCTTAAAATGGTGCAAACTGACAAAAATACTCTGATTTATACATTGCCTCACTTTATTTCTAGTATCCTGTTTCTCTTTATGGCATGGAAGAAGATGGGTAAGCCAGCGTATTTTTTTATTCTTTAAAATGGAAATAAAAATAGTAAAATAGACTACAACCCTGCTTTTCAACAGTTTAACTTGACTTTAAAGACACACAACACCCCTTATATGGGTTAGCTGACTTCCAAAGACAATGTGAAACCTATCCACCATTCCCTTCACTGTCTACCATGAGAAGAGGAAATGCTGCTCTCCTTGAATCTGAACTACTTGTGATGGTTTCTGACCCAGTCATTAAAAAGACCTAGCAGCCTAAGGTCTCCATCATAGAGTCCTAAGCTGCCAAGAAGTCCAAGTTGTCCTGCTAGAAAAAGCATATGATGAGGTCTTGGAAGATTAGCTACAACAGAGAGAGACCAAAAAGAATAGTACAGAAGCAACATACAGCCCAGCCACTATCTGATTATACCTGCTTAAGAGAACTCAAGCCAGACAGATAGAACAATCTATACTAGCTTATTCTGGCCAACCCACAGAATCATAGAATAGAATAAAATGGTTGTTGAATGAACCACCAAATTTAAAGTTACCTGTTACTTGACAATATTGAAGTGAAATAACATATTGCTATCACACACACACATACACAAAAAATCTTACAGTGTGTGTCATTCATTTGAGGATAACATGGTGGGTAGAAACTGGAAGCTCCTTGATAAGATTTAGGATTGAAGGAAAGAAGGAAATTATTTGAGCTGAAAAGAAAGGGGCCTAAGTTATAGTAAACAAAGCAGTCAATGAAGGGATCATGAAAGATGAAAGGAAATCTAAAAAACTTGTTGATCTGGTTAATGAGATATCGAGGCAGAATGTTAAGAATGTAAGCTGTTTTATGGTTTTGTTTCGTTTAAAACAAAAATCTGTTGATGATAAAGTATAGGAGAAGCCAGATGAGCTAAAAAGGAACTTCTCAATTTGTCAAGATAACTGAGAGGAAACATAAAGAAGCAAGGATGTTCTGACTTCAAAAATAAAACTTTGTATTCATTTCAGTTTTTATAGAAGACCAAAAAGAATGGAAATAGGCAATAGACTCAGAGCAAAGGTCAAATCTAGGCCATTGCCGGTAAAACTCAACCTTGAGATAAATTTTAAATCAAGGATTACTGTAAACTCCTCTGTTAAACATCAAAACAAATGTTATTTCTAAACATTTTCCCCTAGATATAAAAGTCTCTTGATCAAAAATACGATTTCTAAGAACCTTAAGGATGCTTTACCCCAATAGCCTCACAGGAGAAAATGGTGGCGAAGGTTTCACTTTTGGAAGAAATGAATGGTATTTTTAATCTAAATAATTTTATTGTAATTTGACACTTGTTGTTAAAGGAATTATACCACCTTATACTGAAAGGAATAAATGAAGTTCATAATGGCAAAAGTTGCCCTGGGACCAAATCTATAAGCAGGATGCAGGCTGAAGTTAATGAGCTGCAACTTGCCTCATTTCTTAGACAAAAGTGAAGTTAACTCTGAGGACAAAGTAAGGGCTGGAGATTGGAGCCAACATCTGTGGGGAGCCACTTCAAAGGAAGTGGAAGTTCTAATCAAGGAAATATATATATGTATCCAAATGGCTTTGGGATGCTTATTCCTCTCTTTCTCCTACTTTCTGCTTACATCCAGAGTGAGAGCCTGCTATGGATTATTTGTCCCATTCACTGTTGTGTGTTGAGTGAATGGAGTACAGAAAACCTGTCCCTATTTCAAAGTCCCTAGCTCAAAAATGTCAGTATCCAAGGAGGTAAAACAAATCACACCAGAGGACCCTCATCTACACTGTTCCTGTTTTAAAGTAGGGATTTCTAGAGTTGAAGCTGATACTGTAAAGGGACGATACTTTTGGGGGTCTGGGGGCTTCCCAGGTGGCTCAGTGGTAAAGAGTAGGCCTACCAGTACAGGAGACACAGGAGACACGGGTTCAATCCCTGGGTCAGGAAAATCCCTTGAAGGAGGAAATTGCAACCTACTCCAGCATTCTTGCCTGGAGAATCCCATGGACGGAGAACCATGGTGGGCTACAGTCCATGAGATCACAAAGAGTTCAACATGACTGAGCACTCACACATGCACACACACAAGGGAATGGGTATACTTGGCACATGGAAGGAAATAAATTGTTAAGTCCTAGAGGTGGATGGTTTCAAAATGTCTGACCCTCACAATAGGCAGATGATATTCTATAAATTGGGAGGTGGGACTTAATGTCTTTCCACTTGAATTCAGGCTAGAATTGTGACTAATTTGATAAATAGAATGGAGAGGAAGTGGCATTCTGAAAGTTCTTAGCCCAGGCATTAAGAAGAGCATCAAGTCAGAATAGAATAAAATATTTGCAGACGATGTGACCTGCAAGAGACTAGTCTCCAAAATTTACAAATATCTCAAGCTGCTTTATATCATCAAAACGAACAACCCAATCAGAAGATGGTAGAAGACCTATATAGACATTTCTGCAAAGAAGACCCACAAATGGCCAAGAGACACATGAAGAGATGGTCAACATTGCTAATTACTAGAGAAATGGAAATGAAAAGTACAATGAGATAACACCTCACATCAGTCAGTATGCTGCTGCTGCTGCTAAGTCACTTCAGTCGTGTCCAACTCTGTGCAGTCCCATAGACGGCAACCCACTAGGCTCCTCTGTCCCTGGGATTCTCCAGGCAAGAATACTAGAGCGGGTTGCCATTTCCTTTTCCAATGCATGAAAGTGAAAGTGAAGTTGCTCAGTCGTGCCGGACTCTTAGTGACCCCATGGACTGCAGCCTACCAGGCTCCTCCATCCATGGGAGTTTCCAGGCAAGAGTACTGGAGTGGGTTGCCATAGTATGGCTGTTATCAAAAAATCCACAAACAATAAATGCTGAAGAGAGAGAGTGGAGAGAATGGAGCTCTCCTTCACTGTTGGTGAGAATGTAAATTAGTAGAACTACTGTGGAGAACAGTATGGAGGTTCCTTACAAAACTAGAGAGCTGCCAGATAATCTAGCAATCTCACTCGTGGGCATATATCTGGAGAAATACATGGTCCAAAAGGATACATGCACCGCAGTGTTCATTGCAGCATTGTTTACAGTAGCCAAGACATGGAAGCAACATAAATGCCCATTGAAAGAGGAATGGATAAAGAGGTGGTACATACATACAATGGAATATTACTCAGCCATTAAAAAGAATGAAACAGTGCTATCTGCAGCAACGTGGATGGACCTAGAGATTGTCATACTGAGAGAAGTCGAAGAAAGGAATACCACATGATACTGCTTAAATGCAGAATCTAAAAAAGAAAATGATACAAATCAACTTATTTACAAAACAGAAACAGACTCAACAGACCTAGAAAATGAAATTGTGGTTATTAGGGGGTGAAGGGTGTGGGTGAGGAGTAGTTAGAGAGTTTGGGATTGGCATGTACATACTGCTGTATTTAAAATAAATGACCAACAAAGTAAAAAAAAAAAAAAAGGAGTACAGGGAAGGTCTCCAACCATCCCCACCCCACAAAAAATATATATATTATTAAGGTAGCTTCCTCTTCTATACTCTTGTGGCTGCAAGACATCAGGCGGGAAATTCAGGCTACTCATGTAGAGAGGTCCTGGATGATGAGGTATCACCTAGAGAGAAAAGCCACTTGGAGAAGTACAAGATTATAATTAACCAGCGTCAGCTTTAATCCCAGTTCCCATTTGAGATACTGCAACCACTTGAGATACCTGAAGCAAGATAAGTGACTCAATCAGCTGAGCCCCATTTGGATTGTAACATAACAAAATGGTGGTTTGTTTAAGCTAGATATTGACAACCATTTTTGCAAAGGGTCATATATTAAATGTTTTAGGACTTGTGGTCCACATATGGTCCCTGGCCTTACAAACCTTTAAAAGTATGAAAATCATGCTTAACTTGCAGGTTTACAACAAAGGCCACAGGCTGTGGGTATTTTCTCAGCACATATTTTAAGCCATTACATCTTAGGCTTGTTTGTTATGGTGCAGGATGTAACCAAAATTATTTATAACCATAGTTAAATCATAAGAGGGAAATTTAACAGCACATTTAAGAAGTTAATACATGCTAGATAGAACAATATACTTTTGTTACATTTTTAAAACAAAATACACTCATACCTAGAAGGTAATATTCTTTGATTTGATTTCTTAAACAGTAACACAAAAGATAAAAGTATGTTAAAAAGTAAATAACCACTATTTCTGGGAATAAAAAGTAACATTACAATTTTAGTTTGAATATATTCTAGTTGATCGAATAGATTGAGTCTCTGAATTCTAACTTGCTGCCTATAAATTGTAAGGTAATTAGCCTCCAATTAAATAAATTTATATTAAAATATAAAAATAAAATAAATTTCAAAACAATTAGTTCTTTACCAAAAGCACATGTTTCATTTTACCTGGCCAAAATCCATCGTATTAACTGACAAGAACTGTCTAACCCACATGTATACCAATATTTGTATTTAAGACCCTGTGACTCCTTATTTGTCTTGTTATAAAACAAATATTTTAGTTTCTACTGTGGGATATAGCAGTTGTTTAGTTCCTGTGTGGGAAAAAATAAAATGTTTACAACATGTACTTTGATGGAGAATGATCATCTGAAGGAAATAAAAGTAAATGGTAAACAATTTTTACCTTGTGTTTATGTTCACATGGTCATTTTTGTAGAGTAACTACTCAGAATATTTGGCAATTGACTGAAAATAAGGTAAGACATAATTAGGTGTCAAGTGGTTGTTATGATTGGAAGTTTAGAAGAAGGGTATTTATTGCTAAACTTTTTAAAAGTTGATTTGTTACTCATCTTCTGTATTTGTTATTTTTGGTATAGATTTAAATATTCCAAAAAATTGAAATCTTTCATTTGTTGTGCATCAGTTATTCAGATTTTTTATTGCATGGAAAAAATGGATAAATTATCTAGTAATCAAAGAAAAAATATATATAGTAGAATAAAATGAAAATTTGGATGCTTGCTTCTTGGAGGGAATGTACAGAAAATTTAGAATATATTTAACGTAAGTGAAATTCAGAATTAAGATTAGTAGTTTTATTCTTTATAATGATGTGTGTTAATTGATGGACAACTAAAGAAAACTCATTTTACAAGTCTTCACTTTTTTTACTCATTTTACTTTGCTTCACTTTGAAGCAAAATAACTTTGCTTCAAAGTTATTTCTTAAGTATGCAGTCACAAAGCGATTTCATTTTCCTCTTATAAATAGCATACAATATACCAGACATTTTTGTTCATCATTGTTGCATAATAGTTTGCATTGTTATAGCCCTATAGCATCAATTTCAATCTGGACCCTACCTGATAAACATGCCAAATTGTAGATGATCCTTTCCCTACATTCTCTTGCCCATACAAAAGTACAGCATGCCAAATTACTATTAGATTTTAAAACTTTGTAAGGAGAATAAATGTGCAGCCCTTGAGATTTTCATAAAAACGCACAAAACACTTCAAAACACCTACTCTAGCCACTGTAAAATTTATGATCCCAGTTACGTTTATTAGACAATATGAAGGAAATGTCCTTTCCTGTTTTTCACAGGGAAAGAAGATAAAACTATTATTATAACTAACAAAAAGGCAAAGAAAATGCATATATTGTTTGATCTACATTTAGAATGCTTATCAGCCACAGTTTTCCACATTGTGCTTCTCTAGCATAATCCACATCTTGATCAAACTGTCAGATTCATTTATTTTTAGTTTGTACATTCTGACTAGTAAAATTTGAGAGTTATAATCAAGACAGCAAATTACTTTGTCTCAATTCTGAGAAAAAGAGTATCACTGATTCCATTACCTAACTTTTCGATGCCAAGATTTCCCACATCATCTTCGACAGACTTCAATGTGATATTCCTCAGATACTCATCTGGTGCTAATAAACATTTCTCATGGAACACCCAACGTCACACATCTCTCTCTTTTAATCAGGTCATTGTTTATTAGTTCCAGCCCATGTGAACCAGACTGTATTGTAAGAATTAAGTTTTATTATTTAGAATTCAGTACTTCCTCTGAGCAGACTTCTTTTTATCCATCTGCACAAGATACTTCATTATGTTTCCATTGTTTTTTTCTTTTTGTTTGTTCTTCCTGTTTCAGGAATTCCATGTAATTCCCCTTGTTAGAATTGTTGATACATTTCTTGAGTAGAAAGAACTGTAGCAACATTTCTGAGAAAAGAAAGCCCACTAAAAAAAAAAACAAAACTGACATTGATTTCACTAATTGCATGTTTTATGGTAATAAAACAATATAGACATTTTCAAATAATATTTTTAAAACTATTATTTATTTTAAACTATTATTCATTTACCAAGTACAAGTGCCTTAAGAAAAATTTCATTGTAATTCACTTGTATCTTTCATGTTGCCAGTAAAAAACTGAGCATACATAGTACTTAATACATATTTGTGAATTAATCAATAAAATCATGTTTTTATACTTTTACCTACATCATTTGCACTTACATATATGTAAGAGTAAGCTTTCAGTACCTAATCTTTATTTTTTTTTTTTGCATATTCTGGCCTTTCTCTTTGAATTCTGAAACCATTGTTTAAGGTTTGAACAAAATAAGCACTTTTAACAAATAAAATATGAATAACCAAAGTTATTTCTCCACTGTCAGGGAATCTTCTACATGAAGAGTAAAACACTAATCAAAATTATTATTATCATCAGCACATGTAATTATAATTTTTTTCTGAAATAAAAACATAACTTTAACCAATATGAAACAAGAGTTAATATATTTGATATATTTATAGCTTGCAAATCTAAATGAGAAAAAAGTTAAAATACAATCCAGATGCTTAAAGGACATCAACATAAGACTAAAAATACACATGGATAATAAAATATGAATGCAAATATAAACAAATTTAAAAAGCATTAAGTGTAAGGTAGCAGTTTTCACCCATCAGATTGACATTTTTTAATGATAATCAATGCTTTTGAAAGTAAGGCAGTATGTAAGACATTCAAAGCCAATCAGAGTTGTGTAAATTGATGACATTTATGAAAATATTTAAATATCCCATGTACTTTAGTATTCCCATAGTAAGTAATCCTTGGGAATCTATCTGATGAGAAGAAGATTTTAAAATGTTAACCAATCCTATATATGCCAAAGAATTTATGCAAATATCAAACACTTAAGAATAACTGAAGTTTCAAACCATAGCAAAATAGTAAATAAACCACCTCTTCCACCCTGAGATAGTTACACCTCTCCCACATGCTTGCTAGAATATGCAGCTACAACTTCATGTTGGCCACTTTTGAATTAAAGCCTCATTGGGTTGCTTTGAACTGGCAGTATCTGAGAATGGTGCATGCACACCAGAAGGATAATAATCTGGAACTGTTTATTGTCTAGTTTTTACCTTAGGAAGCCCAGGCTGACAATGTGGAAAATTACTGAGTTATAGAGTGCTTGCCCTACAATGTCAGAGACAATATGTATTCACTGTAAATGTCTTCTTTCTATGTTATTTATATAAATGTGTACTTTTTAATACATGTGGAAAATGCCAGTTCTTCCTTTGGTAGTCACCATTCTCCTTTTACAATGAACTTAAGCAAATAGGTTTTTATTGACTTGTTATGCAAGTTAAGCATTGCAGAACATCTTTTATATAATTTGATTTATTATTTTGATGGCAAAACTTTCTCAATCTCCCAAGTTTTAGCAAAAGTAGCATAATTTGAACCATAGTTACAGTAAGTATATACAAAACTTGGTTATGTATACATAAATCCTGTCTGCACCATTTATTAGCTATATGCTTTGAGTAGTGATATTACTATTTAATTGTTTCTTCATCTATAAAATTATAGTAAATAATAATGTTGTGAGGACTGATTCACTTGATGTATATAAAGAATTTAGAACAATGCCTGGCAGAGAGTATATAAATGTTATTAACCCAGTACCTTTCACGAAAATACAGATTGCTTGCTACACACATTTTTCTTTTTCATGTGTGGAACTTTTACTCAAACAGACATACAGAGAGCTATGATTTGACTAGCTTTATTGTCTCTCTGTGTATTATACAGTGTCTACCTGCATACACATTTCTTTCAATACTATTTTGCAGAAGTGGGAGTTACTTCCTTCTGTTTATCAGCTATTTATTTCTAACTACAACACACACACACACACACACACACACTTTTTGTATACTTACCGGAGGAAAATCATAGTGTTCCCAGTTTTAGGATGTTGCAGAGACAAATATACATGAAACTTTATTTCAAATGTTACATATATTCAAACAAGAGTATAAATTGCTTTTATATGAAATGTATAGGTTAAAATCATAGCAGGATGATGTTGTTTCAGCTTTTTCACCTGAGGGTATTAGTGAAAATTCACTAAAAGGAAAAAGAAAGAATGCAACACCATATACCATTGCTGTTATAGGACTTGTTAAAGGTTCTTGAGGGTAAAATTTGGAGATTCACTCCTTCCACATTTTTGCATGCTCAAACACTGCTTATACTTGCAGATTTGGTGGTCTTCTATCCATCTTGATGTACTAAAATCCTGCCTTGATAGAATGCTCTGACAGGCATAAATTGATATTATGTGTTTCCTGGCAGTATGTTTTCTATGTCTTGATGGTCATAGAAGTACCTGATCCTAAGAAAATTATGCTAAATCCTGCTCAAATCTTCCTATGGAAGACAATCTCCTTCAATATCATAAGCTTCTCTGTTGAAATGCTTTGAAAAGTAAAATGTTCCTGTTATATGGCTTTTTAGTATTACAGACTTCCTAATATCTTTTCTCATTGATCACTTTGCATAAGCCAAACTTAAAACTCAGGATTTTAAACCCATCCATTAACTTGCACGAATTACACTCACTGCCATAACTATTATTCATTCATGGCACCTCACACTGACATAGTATTTTACCCTACAACCAAGAATGCTCTTAATACCTCATAATAGTTACTTTCTACAGTAGCATAGTATTAGCTTTAAGGTCTTCATCTGAAGACAGTATATAAAGTGACCTGAATGTGATTCTGTTTAATATATCATCAGGGACCTGTACAGTAGTTTTAAGATGACAAATAGTAACTATGTAGTTATATACCAAACATTTCCTTTTGTAAAATTTGCTGTTTCTTCAAAAGTAGCTATAACCTATCCCATCATTATCCTGTTTAATGAATTCTTTAAATTTTTCTGAAAATCAGATTCCTGTTATAATTAATTTTCTTGATGGCTTATAATTAAAATTATTTTTTAAATGCCAGTTTAGCATGTAGAAAACATTGGCAAACCGTATAAGCTCATTCTGAACAAGTTATTTTATTGGTTTCAGTATTTATTTTTGAATCTGTTATGGTCCAACCAGGAGACAGAAACCGCATAACGGTTGTTTTAACAGACATTTATCATAAAAGTTAGTTCTTAAAGTACTAAAAAGGCTTTATCAATTATATACTAATATGTAACCAATTACTCCTTTACCTAATGACTTAAAACAATCATGATTTATTTTTTCTCATGATTCTGTTGGTTTCTAGGGATCATCTGGTCTGTTCTTCTGTTCCAAATGGTCCAACTTAGATAATTCATACAACTTCATATATCTGGGAGCACAGCTTGAGCTAATCAATCCTAACAGCTCAGAATGTCGCTGACATCTCAGGGTAGCTGAAATGTCAGGGTCTGCTTCTCTCAAAACAGCGTAGTTGTACTTCTTACATGGTAGTGCAAAACTTCAAATGAACAAGTATAAAGTCGCCAGGCTTCATTCCTGTCCCATGCTATTGGTCAAGGCATGTTGCAGTGCCAACTCATCCAGCAGGAGGGGAAGTAAACTCTACCTAATGGGAAGAATTGCCAAAAGGTACAAGGATGGGAGAATAGTTCACAATTATCATTGAAGACAAGGCATTAAAAAGAAATATGAAGTACATGGAGGTTGTCTGGTGGGACAAAGAGAAGATGGGGATAATTAAAACTTAAAAGATTAGAGCAGAAGCAACATAAGGCTAGAACTCAGACACCTAATAAGAAGGTACCACTCAGCTGGTACTGTCTTCTCAAAGCCAGCAGAGGGACCCATGGATGGGACCAAACATTTTATATATTAACACATCAACTCTTAATCTCATTCAGTCTTCCATGAATGCTGGCATCTCTGAAAGTATATGATAAGGATGGTTTTATTGACGTTTTAAGAAAAGGAATCACATTCTTACTGGAACAAATTGTCCACTGTGTGTCACAGTTGTGAATCAAAATAGAAAGCAAATAGAGAAAAGTCAATGGGTAGAAAACAGAGAGTCTATTCTCCCTCTAGCTTTTTCTCTTCCCTTTTGTACCCATTCTATATGAGCCTGACCAAATGGGAGCAGAAATGTGGCTTATGGATTCTTTGCACCGGCAATATAAAAGTCACAGTACTTCAGTGGATAATTAAAGGTGAAACGTCATAAATTAATTTGCTATGAAGTTTTAAAGCTAATAAAAGACACACTCCCTGATGTTGACTTTTGTAATCTCGCCAATGTTTAGTGACCCTTACCTAAATATATTATTAAAAAGTTACATGATTTTCCTGTGCTAAAAAATGTATTAAGTCCTATGAGTCTCACAAGTCTGAAGGCGATATCAAAATTAAGTTCAGTGATCACATTATTTTAATAAATTCATAAGACTCCAAGGATGGCTACTTATAAAGATGTATTTGTGTATTTAAAGTCTGTATATATTTTTGTTTTTTTCTTATCAGTATCATTAATTTATACCATGGATATGTAATGCACCCACATGAAGAGTTCAATTCTACCACAGAATTATGAGAAATATTTTACTTGTGCATATTTTAATGAATATTTAAATATGTCAAATACTTAAAAATGTGTTTGCGGAATATTTGCAGTAAATAATTCTTGGTTGTGGATAGCAGACCCACCTTGTTTATCTTTAGAAAAATAAATGAAGCCTCACATTTGTTTCAGCACAGTTATTATGGTCAGTCCTCTGTTCTCTTTTTACTCTTTAGTTTGCTCTTACTATTAATGAAAGGAGAGTTCTGCAAACAGTTGAATAGGTTGTAGAAAATTTCTTTTGTGTAACAACCTGTAGGTAGATAACTAGAATTTCAATATTTTAAGAAATTAATTATTATACCTATTTGAAATTAGGATAAGAAAGAATTTGGTATGTGAATGACTTTAACATAAACCTTGTAGCTGAGCAATGAGACTAGAAAAATAAAAGTTTACACTGCATACCTAAGGCTCTCATCATATAGTATTCTTCATGCAGACGGAATTACTTTTAGAACAGGTATGCTTTTTCCATTCTGACTAAATGGACTGCTGGCCGGCATGGCTATAATTACATGATGTCAGTATTCCCTGCACTAGGTAGAGATTTTCATTTCATACATCATTCACAAAGAGCAGCAGGGATTCCACAGGCATCAGTTCACATTTCAATTGTTTTAAACTCTAGGAGTTGTTTTTAAGTTAAAAAGAATCAAAGATCATGTAGTCAGTCATTATGACCTGCATCCGTATAATTTTAAACCAGGAGATTTACCACTCACTTGGGACAAGACACAGCAAGTGTTCTTGTAAGAACAATGGAAAGAGGAAAGAAGCTACTATCACAATGTCTCAGTCTTTTATGAAGAAACATTTTTTGTTTGTTTTATTGTTCTATGTGAAATACTGCACTATAAATGATGCTTTCACAAGTGTTATCTCTGATCCTCTGAATACTTAAGGGGGAAAGAGATACAATGTATTCTCCATCAAAATGCATTCACATCAACACATTTACAAAGGAAGTCATAGCACAGACTCTTCTGGTGAATTCTTTTGGTGCCTTGCAGCAAGCAATGGGAATGCTGCACTCAGTAATTTAGAAAATCCCTCTGTTGGCTTTCTTTGATTTTGTGTAGCCATAGAGAAATTGTAAAGTAGGCTAAGTTCATAGTCTATATTCAAATGTTCTCATTGCCCTTATGGTACCCCCTCTCTCCATGTAACATTTAATTTATAATACTGTTTCCTGGTTCTGATTCTTTGTTCTCACCATCTGAAAATTCTAAAAACTGAGGTGTAGAAACATTCCCTAGAAGTTCTCTATTTTATTGCTCATAAAATTCAGTATGCTTTTGTGCAACATTAATAATGCATGGATGCATGGCCATCCACCTATGTTTGAAATGATATTTATATTGGGGGTAATAAATTTATGCTATGTTTGAAATTTTCTAAATTTTAATATGTAAACCTTGTAAGATTTTTAAAATTTTCTTCAATGTTATGGTTATCTTTATATATGGTATGAAGAAAGGATAGAAACTATAAGCATGAAAAGATCAATTAGAATTAAGGAGAAGGTACCCTGAGCCCAGAATGCTTGGTTAGAATCCTGGCTCTATGATTCTGTGCCTGAAGAACTTCACCCTCCCTGTCTGAAGAACTTCAACCTCCCTGTCTTTCCATTTGTCATCTCAGTGGGAGAGTCAATAATATTCACCCCATAGAGTTTTATAAGGTTTAATGTATTAGTGTTTTAAAAGTATATTGGTATATTTACAGTAATTTTGAGTAACTGGTATGTGTTAAGTACTACATATAATCCTCCCAAGGACACGAAATTAGTTGATTTTGTTTATTGCTGAATTCCTATTATTAACACTTAAAAGAGTACCTGGTACATAGTTGAAATTTGAACCACTTTTTATTACTTGAATTTCAATTCTTTATTGTTCTCTTGAAAATCTATTTTCTAGTGATTTTTTGTTTGTTTCTTTGAGGCACTATTTAGCTGTTAAGGGACTGTTTGACAATGAGAAGTAGGAGAGGAGAAGACAGGGTATTCCTCTTACTTCAGCTCTCCCAAGTTGATTTTTCTGCAGTGGGTGCGTGTTCTTTGTTTACCTGGTTGCTTGTGCAACTCCTTCCTGGGAGTTCCTATATTGTTACAGATGGTCTGGTTTTTGAGTTCTAGTAATACTATTTCATTTCTCTGTCTCTCCTATCCTGGATGTTAACTATCCTCCTAGTTGCTGTCCTTTATGGCACTTCACCATCTCCTCTTTGTCTTTTCAGCTCCTGTATTATCTAAACAGTTACCTCTGTAAAATTATGACTGAACAAAATACCTAGAATGTTTATTTCCTTGCAAGGCACTTATTGATACATTGTTCAATAAATAAACGCTGCCCAAATGAGTTAATAAAGCAGCAGTTACAGTGATACACTATACATTCTGATTACTGAGGTTGTGACATGTTCACTCAATGAGGAGAAAGTTGTAGTTCAGTGTGGGAGTCTTTAAATGAAAGGTGTCTTAGAAATGAGACATTATTCCTAATATTACAATTTTGAGAGTAATAAAGGAGAGAGAAATCAGACTCTATTTCTACAGACTGAAATTAAAAAAAAAAAAAAAAAGGATAAGAAGATCTCAGACTGGAACAGTCATAGTAAAGACTTTTACGTGTGTGTATGATACTTTGAGACTGGTCCAGGTTCATCATCTTTCCCAAATAAAAAGAAGGAGAAGGAGGTCCTTCTTGGCTGTCCAGTGGTTAAGACTCTATGCTCCCAATGCATGGGGAATGGGTTCAGTCCCTGGCTGGGGAACTAAGATCCCACATGCCACAAGCCCCAGCCAAAACAAACGAACAAGCAACAACAACAAAAACAAGCAAAACAAAAAGACAGAGGAGGGGAAGGAGAGAGGAGGAGAACAATGAGCCTTATAGAAGTAAAGCCATATGTCAAGAAGAATAGCCACTATAATACATGTCACTAGTGCATCAATTCAAGTGGAGGATAAATAGAGTGTGAGGCTAATGCAAGACATTAGGGATGTAGTGAAATGTCTTTCTCCTTTATTTCTTTCCAGTGCCCTAATAGAGTAGATTACCTACTTCCTAGAATGTGCCTTTTCTTTGAATGAGCACCTTTGTGTGAATTAGAGTTTAAGTTTTGGTTTTCTTTTGTTTCCCTTCTGTATTATTCAAGTACCATCTTATAAAGAAACAATCCCATTTTAATAGAGAATAGTAAGTTAAAAGTAAATCAATGATTTTTAGCAGTGAAATTTCACAGGCAGGAAAATTCTCATGAGAAAAATAGTTTAGCGACCAGGCGGTTTCCCATCACTCCTAAAGTCATATAAAGTAAGAAACTTTCTACACATTTTTCATAGAAGCTATATTTTGTTGCTAAATTAACTTTCAACATCTCTAATATCTTCGTAGTAAACATTGCATTTACTGCATAAACATTCTTTCTATTCTCATAGCATCTTCATAAAATTATCCTTTTATGTAAACAGAATTGAAATAATTGAGATAAGCATTTCCCTTTCTCTAAATACAGCATTAACTACCCATGTACTGAAATTAGTATTACGTTAATGCTCAATCTTTGATTGACTTTGGCTATCACTATTTGATGAGCTGCATGACTTAGAAATAACAAGCTTCAGTGCACCTCCTGTAACTGAAAAATAGGATAGGGTTTGCTGTCAGCCAAACTCCTAATACTCCTAAGGACTCAAGGATTGTCCCTTGGATGACTCTATTTCAGGGCACCTGTATATACAATGAATCATTTAATATGATGTTTCCCAGAGCTCATTGATATTATTTTGAATGTGGCAGCAGTAGTACCAAAAAAAAAAAAAAAAGAAGCATTTACTACAACTCTCGTATCCATACATGACCACTGGAAAAACCATAGCCTTGACTAGACGGACCTTTGTTGGCAAATAATATCTCTGCTTTTGAATATGCTATCTAGGTTGGTCATAACTTTCCTTCCAAAGAATAAGCATCTTTTAATTTCATGGCTGCAATCATCATCTGCATTGGTTTTGGAGCCCAAAAAAGTAAAGTCTGACACTGTGTCCACTGTTTCCCCATCTACTTGCCATGAAGTGATGGGACCGGATGCCATGATCTTCGTTTTCTGAATGTTGAGCTTTAAGCCAACTTTTTCACTCTCCTCTTTCACCTTCATCAAGAGGCCCTTTAGTTCTTCTTCACTTTCTGTCATAAGGGTGGTGTCATCTGCATATCTGAGGTTATTGATATTTCTCCTGGCAATCTTTGATTCCAGCTCGTGCTTTTTCCAGCCCAGCGTTTCTCATGATGTACTCTGCATATAAGTTAAATAAGCAGGGTGACAATATACAGCCTTGATGTACTCCTTTTCCTATTTGGAACCAGTCTGTTGTTCCATGTCCAATTCTAACTGTTGCTTCCTGACCTGCATACAGGTTTCTCAAGAGGCAGGTCAGGTGGTCTGGTATTCCCATCTCTTTTAGAATTTTCCACAGTTTATTGTGATCCACACAGTAAAAGGCTTTGGCATAGTCAATAAAGCAGAAATAGATGTTTTTCTGGAACTCTCTTGCTTTTTTGATGATCCAGCGGATGTTGGGAATTAGATCTCTGGTTCCTCTGCCTTTTCTAAAACCAGCTTGAACATCTGAAGTTCACAGTTCATGTATTGCTGAAGCCTGGCTTGGAGAATTTTGAACTTTAATAAATATCAATAGAAAAGTTTTTAGGTTTTGAAAGACTGATAAGCAACTAACCATTTCTTCCCAAATGGAATTAACCATTCATCATAAAAGTACTCTTATTTATGGAAACAATCACTATTTCTCAAAAAAAGATCCTCCCTGCATCTCCTGTAAGTTAAACCAATCAGTATAAATAATTTAGGATCCACTTGTAGATGTAATGTATAAGGTTGAATTTTATCAAATACTTGCTTTGACTTACAGGTATAATTGATGCAAATAAATTAGCCCATAACTTGTTTACATAAATTTTCTTTAAAAATATGGTTCATAGTTTTAATGATTATTAGTGATTGTTATATATTTAGCAATTTAGTATATTAGTAAATATTTAGTTGTTGTTTTTTTTTTTTTTTGCATTAAATGACATCTAAAACTTGAAGATGCTTGGACATGCACCAGTTTGTGAGCTTTTAAGTAATACTGTTCATCACTCTCCTCAAATATATGTAACAAAATAGTCCTACACAGCTGCTTCCCTTTCACTTTCCACCTTATTTTCCTCATTTTACTCAAGAAAAGGTTGGTTCATTTGCCTTTTGTAAAAAGTCAGCTGGACATCTTCAGTTCTGGACATCCTCGGTTCAGCTATACCTTTGTCTCTACTGGATAGCTTCCCCTTGTCCTCCAGAAGACTACCTCTCCTACACCATGTGGGGCTCCCTTCCCTGCAACCATAGCATTGCCTCTGTGTGTCTGGGTGGACTCTTCCAGATCTGGGGTTCAGTTTGAAGACCCATTTTGACCTTCAAAGCAACACTGCCAATTAAACTGTTAGCAACAAGAGTAACGTTTGAATCACCATCTTTTATTCCTTTATTTCTCAACTCTGTCAGAGAATAGAGGACTATTTTGGGTGTCACCACAAAGTTCTCAACATTTGGACATTCATCAAAAATGGCGAGAAAAAATATGGAATAGACTTTCAGATCAAAATAACACGTCAGTGCCCTGTGATTAGGCAGAGTATATAAACATTGGTTAATATGTGGAAAGGGCATTTTTAACTTAGTAGTTTATAGAGGCTTCTGCATGGCTAAGCAGGTTGTTGCAGTGATTCAGTTCAGTTCAGTTGCTCAGTCGTGTCCGACTCTTTGCGACCCCATCAATTGCAGCACGCCAGGTGTCCCTGTCCATTACCAGCTCCTGGAGTTCACCCAAACTCGTGCATCAAGTCGGTGATGCCATCCAGCCATCTCATCCTCTTGTCATCCCCTTCTCCTCCTGCCCCCAATCCCTCCCAGCATCAGGGTCTTTTCCAATGAGTCAACTCTTCTCATGAGGTGGCCAAAGTACTGGAGTTTCAGCTTCAGTATCAGTACTTCCAATGAAAACCCAGGACTGATCTCCTTTAGGATGGACTGGTTGGATCTCCTTGCAGTCCGAGGGTCTTGGAAGAGTCTTCTCCAACACCACAGTTCAAAAGCATCAATTCTTCGACACTCAGCTTTCTTCACCATCCAACTCTCACATCCATACATGATCACTGGAAAAACCATAGCCTTGACTAGACGGACCTTTGTTGGCAAAGTTATGTCTCTGCTTTTTAATATGCTGTCTAAGTTCGTCATAACTTTTCTTCCAAGGAGTAAGCGTCTTTTAATTTCATGGCTGGAATCACCATCTGCATTGGTTTTGGAGCCCAAAAAAAGAAAGTCTGACACTGTTTCCACTGTTTCCCCATCTATTTCCCATGAAGTGATAGGACCAGATGCCATGATCTTCGTTTTCTGAATGTTGAGCTTTAAGCCAACTTTTTCACTGTCCTCTTTCACTTTCATCAAGAGGCTTTTGAGTTCCTCTTCACTTTCTGCCATAAGGGAGGTGTCATCTGCATATCTGAGGTTATTGATATTTCTCCTGGCAATCTTGATTCCAGCTTGCTCTTCTTCCAGCCCAGCATTTCTCATGATTACTCTGCATATAAGTTAAGTAAGTGGGGTGACAATATACAGCCTTGATGTAACTCCTTTCCCTATTAGGAACCAGTCTGTTGTTTCATGTCCAGTTCTAACTGTTGCTTTCTAACCTGCATATAGGTTTCTCAAGAGGCTGGTCAGGTGGTCTGGTATTCCCATCTGAGTTTAAACTGTTCTGACCTAAAGAAAAGAGCCATCCGGTGTTTTGACTCCTACTTCTAATAAGGCTATCCACTGAGTCACCTTGAATACAGGTCGTAAATTTTAGGCCTTACCAGAAGTGAAGGGTGTGTGGCCAGTCTTGGCAAATTTCTGGATAATTTAAGTAGGTTGCTGCAGTGTCCAAGCAGCATATACTACCAACAGAAACTCCAGCAAAGGACCAGTCTGGAGGGCCTGTTTCAGAGGCACACAACTTCAGAATGCAAGGCTGCTATTTGTCTCTACACAGATATGTTTTTCTGATAGGCATGGATTTATTTTTGAAATAGTGCAGTCTTTCTAGACCTCCCGAGCTAATGAGTTTTACTTGTGTTTAAGAGCACTACTGAGAAATTATCAGCATGAGATTTAGGTAGATAACTTTAGATCCATTCCTTTAAATTTGAATAGGCGTAAAAAGAAAAGGAATCCTTTAGAAAGACTAACCTTAAATGCATGTAGCTTGATCATGACATCAAGAGTAGGGGAAAATGATTATTTAATTTCAAGCTGTTAACATTTATGCATGTGGATTTGCAAGTTTGCCTACAAAAATATAAAAGTCTAAAGAAAAGAAGTTCCTGAAGGAGAACAAGACAGAAATACCAGTTCTAAGCAGATTGAATGGACCTAAGATTCAGATTTTAAATTTTAGCTTTAGTTATGTTCTCCTAAATGCTGTCATTACTTTGCCAACAAAGGTCTTCTGGTCAAAGCTATGGTTTTTCCAGTAGTCATGTATGGATGTGAGAGTTGGACCATAAAGAAAGCTGAACGCTGAAGAATCGATGCTTTTGAACTGTGTTGGAGAAGACTCTTTAGAGTCCCTTGGTCTACAAGGAGATCAATACTAAAGTCAATCCTAAAGGAAATCAGTCATGAATATTCATTGGAAGGACTGATGCTGAAGCTGAAACTCCAATACTTTGGCCACCTGATGTGAAGGACTGACTCATTGGAAAAGACCTTGATGCTGGGAAAGATTGAAGGCAGGAGAAGAAGGGGATGACGGAGGATGAGATGGTTGGATGGCATCACTGACTTGATGGACATGAGTTTGAGAAAGCTCCAGGAGTTGGTGATGGACAAGGAAGCATGGCGTGCTGCAGTCCATGGGGTTGCAAAGAGTCTGACACGACTCAGTGACTGAACTGAACTGAAATGCTGTTTACTAGCTGTTTACTGTTTACTAGCAGTTTACTTCATTACATGATAAATGAATATCACCTGAAAGTCTTCTCTAGGAGGCAGGGTTCTTGGAACTAAGAGTATATTTTTAGCCCAGATATAGGAAACACATAAAGCTAAATAAAAGTCTATGTACAGTTGAATAACACTTGTTGCTCAGTGAGTTCAACTCAAGTTAATTTTTAATTCTGAACATATTGTTAATTCTGAAGAGAACATTAGCCAATTTAATATACAGATGCACTTGAAAACAAAAATCTTCATCGACACTTGCTCCCTCAGATATCTCTGTATCTTTGATACAGTGTTGGGCATCCCACAGAGACTCATTCTGAAAACATAATTTTGCCCAAACTTAATTCCTCTCAGAGTGTAATAAGCTTGCTTTTAAACTTGATTGTTGTGAGCTCTCTAATATTTCTACCCTATTAAATAACAATATGAGGTACCTGAAGACTTGGCCTTAATCTCATTCAACTTTTGGGTCTCTAAAGGAACTGTGATAGGTCCAACAAAAGATACCTCATATCCAAGCAGCTGACAGAACTCAACCACCACCTGAGGTTGAAGAACCACTTTGTCTACGACAAAGTGCTACAACAAATTGGAACATTTTAATTCCCTTCTATTGTTAATATACTAAGGCAGAATATTTTTATTTCAGACTTGAATTCATTTGAAATTTAACTAGTGGGAGGATTTAATCTTTGAACTTTAATACCTCCATGTAAAGTTCATATTGCTAAGGGGCGTATATTCAAGTTTATGGCATGTCTATGGTGTTGACATTTTATTATTGAATGGCCTTATGTATCTTATTATTAAACTTCTTAATGGAGTCATTTAAACTCATTGTATAATTCCTAATAGGCTATGTTGTAGTCTGAATAAACTTAACTTGAGATGAGAAATGGAATAGAGAATACATTTTCAGCCTTAGAGCAGAGTAGATTTGACATGAAATCAAATTAGTGCATTATTCATATCTATTTCAGATTCCCAGACAGCAAAATGCTAACCATTCTCAAAGAATGAGAAGTTGTTTTGGGAGAGGCAGTATCAGGAAGGTGGGAGCAGGCTCATACTGTTGCTGCTGCTGCTGCTGCTGCTAAGTCACTTCAGTCATGTCCGACTCTGTGTGACCCCACTGATGGCAGCCCACCAGGATCCCCCGTCCCTGGGATTCTCCAGGCAAGAACACTGGAGTGGGCTGCCATTTCCTTCTCCGCTGCATGAAAGTGAAAAGTGAAAGTGAAGTCGCTCAGTTGTGTCC
>NW_011495050.1:11105615-11108570 GCF_000754665.1 Bison bison bison | reverse complement strand
TCCTTCTCCGCTCATACTGTTAGGCAAGACAAATAACCTCATCTTGGTGTGGTCATGGTCTTAATGATCAAGTCAAGTAGGTTCAGGAAAAGCAGCTGAGGAATGATTGTGGGAGCATTATTTAGTTTCTCTTCATGATGGTTCTTCCCAGGTAGTAAGAATTCTCTTATAACTCTTCTCACTTTAACCTCCTTTAACTAATTTCACCAAGGGAAACTTGGAAATTATTTTAAACTAATCCTTAATTAACACTGTTATGTCCATCTTTTCCTTGAGCATGAGTTTCCCCCAGGACAGGGCCTCTAATCCTGAAGAGTGGGAAAGCTACTTTCATTTAGTTATACAATGACAGAATGTATTTTATTCAGAGATTTATCTAGAAGGTCAGTTTGACTGACAAGTATAATTGTAACCTCCACATGAGGCTTAATCATAAATAAAATTTGTATCTTTCTCTTTGCTTTCTTATATTTTTTCCTGGTATGAAGATGGGGATGTTTATTGGGTATCACTTTGGGATATGTAATACATATTTTTTTTAAATTTTATTTTATTTTAAAACTTTACAATATTGTATTGGTTTTGCCGAATATCGAAATGAATCCGCCACAGGTATACATGTGTTACCCATCCTGAACCCTCGTCCCTCCTCCCTCCCCATACCATCATGGCCACAATAAAAAATGTTACAATATTTTTCATCCTGTAACAATATAAGTTTAATCTTCCGAGGCTTTGTCATTTTGGGCCAAATATACACAAACATCAAAGATACACATAACATATATATGGAAGCTGTTGAAAACAGAAGATACTGAAAAAGGAAAATCTGCTTTTTATAGAGTCACTATGTGTGTTTCAAATAAATTAGCCCTTGTGGAGGTGCTCAGTTTTGTGTACAACTCTTTGAGACCTCATGGGCTATAGACTGCCAGGATCTTATTTCCAAGGAATTTTCCAGGCAAGAATACTGGAGGGGATACCATTTCCTACTCCAGGGGATCTTCCGACCCAGGCATCAAACCCACATTTCCTGAGTCTCCTGCACTGGCGGGCAGATTCTTTACCACTGAGCTTCATGGGAAGCCCCTTGTCGGTCATTTTCTAATTCAGTTGTTGTATTAGCTAAGTAAAGAAAATATGTAAGAATAGGTACCATAAAAAATCCAGAGTACTATTATAAAGTGAGATAATTTATAATAGTAACTAAGAAATTACTTTGTAATAGCATATAAGAAATTGACTAACCTATTTAATTAACAAAAGCAATGCTGTTAGTAGGTATTAATTCTGTATTTTAGCAAGGAATAAACAGAGGCTCTTATAAGTTAAAGTCATGTAACTAGATTTTAATCTAATGATAGATTAAAATTTTGATTCCACTTTCTGTGATTCCACACAATACTCTTAATCAAAGCTATGATGTTTTAATAAAAACCAAGCTGGGTAATGATGAAAGGATAAAGACAAAGCCTAGCTTCTTTTTTTTTTTTTGGCTCTGATTGTTTTCCTTTTTCACTTGGGAATAATGCTTCCCCCATAGAATGACATTTAATTCTTATTTCCAATATTATGCCTACCAATGGATGATTGAGTAGTTGTTTGAGAATGGCTCATTATATTAAACAAACTTAAACTTATAATTAACAAATATATAACGAGTGGTTACTATACATTTTTATATAGCAGCTATTGATACAAATTCATCTAAGATAATTCATATTCCAAGAAGCAATCAGCCTTGGTGAAATAAATATGAAAATAATTTTTAAACCATCTTATTAAGGTATGCTGCTGCTGCTGCTGCTGCTGCTGCTGCTGTTAAGTCGCTTCAGTTGTGTCCAACTCTGTACGACCCCATAGACGGCAGCCCACCAGGCTCCCCCATCCCTGGGATTCTCCAGGCAAGAACACTGGAGTGGGCTGCCATTTCCTTCTCCAATGCATGAAAGTGAAAAGTGAAAGTGAAGTCGCTCAGTTGTGTCCGACTCTTCACGATCTCATGGACTGCAGCCTACCAGGCTCCTCCATCCATGGGATTTTCCAGGCAAGAGTACTGGAGTGGGCTGCCATTGCCTTCTCCGATTAAGGTATGATTGGCATACAAAATGTCTCCATATATAACGTGTACAATTTGATGAGTGTGGAGATAATATACAGTCTTGAAACTGTCACCGTAATCTATGCTATAAACATATCCATAACCTCCAAAAGTTTCCTTCTGCTCTATTATTGTTTAAAAAGAAAAATATTTACTTAAATGGAAGAATATTGAAATGCAGAATTGCCGGGAGCCGGCATATTGCATATTGAGTGCATATTGCGTATTGAGTGCAGCACTTTCCACAGCATCATCTTTCAGGATCTGGAATAGCTCAACTGGAATTCTATCACTGCCGGTAGCCAGCGTGAGGAACTCCGCCCATGACAAAGGTCATGAGGAAGGAGGCTCGGCATACGCAAAGGCGGGAAGGAGCTTCAGGAGTCCCCCTGGAAATTCTCGAGCATATACCCCCAAAACCAGAGTCTGCCTACTTTCTGCTTTGTGCTTTCACCTACACCTCTGACTTTACGGGGGGCTGTCCCCCACTACCTCTCTGAAAAAAAAGTTAGCTTACAGCTCCAGTTAATAATTCCTGGGTGTGACAGTGTTTAACCTACAAACTCCTTTGGAAATCCTCTAGCCTGCCTGAATAGGTTTTTCCGGCCACATGTGATTGTTCAGAGCCTCCCAACTGTGAGAGGCAGGAGATGTTCTAAACTGTCTAAATACAGATTCTTTTGAGTAGTTAAAAGATTGATTAGAAATTGTATTGGTGAAGGGATTTTCACTTGTTGGGCCAATGTTTGCTGCTAAGTTTCCATATCCCTTACCTGCTGTGTCTCTGGCAGTGTATTGATTAATATAATTGGTGTAAGTAGTAGCTTTAATGTTTGTAACCTGTTAATTCTTTT
>NW_011495050.1:11097355-11105515 GCF_000754665.1 Bison bison bison | reverse complement strand
ACTTTATCTAATGCTTTTGGAGGGTGGCTCCTGACCAATCACCTTTAGAGAAAAATAAGTTTTCTGAAGAAAGGGTCTTAAAATGTTAACAGGCCTCCGGGCCAGAAGATGATGCAAATCACCTAAGCTTTTGCATATGATAAGTTTGCAGGAAGAAAGCCTGGCTTGCTGCAAGACTCTACCCCTTCCCCCATTATCCTCTATGCATAACTTAAGGTATAAAAACTACTTTGGAAAATAAAGTGCGGGCCTTGTTCACCGAAACTTGGTCTCACCATGTCGTTCTTTCTCTTACCTTCTGGCTGAATTATTCAGCCTCTTTTCTCCACTGAATTTCCTCACTGAGCTATCCTTATTTCAGCCTCTTTTCTCCACTGAATTTCCTCACTGAGCTATCCTCATTCTATTACTCTTTATATCCTTAATTAACATTTAATTAAGCAGTTGTTTCCTGATCTTCGCCTACGCCGTCTCTCCTTCGAATACCCTGGATCAGCCGGGGCTGGTCCCCGGCACAGAATAACGAGGTGATTTTTTTTGTTAATTTAGCAAGAGTTTATCATATCCCCTGTGTATTCAATTTAACTTTAAATAATTTGTATCAAGGGTGTCACTATTGAACTGGTTGGTTAGTAATCCTTCTGAATTATTTTTATTGATTTTTTGCAGTTGATCTTATTCTATATTTTAAATGACTATATTTATATCTTGTGAAATATTAAAATCACACAGTGAAGCTTTACTACCATCTTGACCTTTATATATTTCCTGTTCTATCTTATTTCCTAGCCATTTCTTATTCTTCATTCTACAACATTTCATTTCATTTCATACATTTATATTCAGAAACTTTTTCAACTTCCATGGCTTTTATGGCTTTCAAATTGATTTATGGTATTTTTAATAATTAACTAGTTAAATCATTTCTGATAAGTAATCATAAGGAGATTAATATCAAATATTTTCATTAAAATTTCCATCATATAAATGTGAAATTCCATTAATATCAAATGAACATTTGCACAACACAATGGTTTTTCCTTTGGACATATAGGTCAGTAATCATTTGATATTTGGCAAATTTTATATAGCTTCAATTTAAAATATCATATTTGACTATGATGGTTTAAAGCACAGTAGTGAAGATTCACTTCTAGAATGAAAAAGTGAAGAACTCCATTTATGTGCTCTCCAAAAAACAACCGTAACTGGTAAAAAAAATATTTTTGAAAACCCTCACACATAGATTTAAAGTGTCTGGAATTTGTCCTAAATGTGTACACAAAAGTAAACACCTGAGAAAATCTACCAAGTCTACATAAAGCAGCAAGTCTGTGGGGCTTGAGTTACAACATGCTGCCTCCAGCCTTTTGATATCTCAGCACAAAATGATGAAAGATCCACTCCAGGTGGTTATGTCCAAGAAGTGGGGGCTTCCCCTTGCCTAACCTCGATTCTCCAAGATCTGTGTTACTGGGACTATATGTCAGGTGAGAGGTTGTAGGCTTTATTCTTCATCTGCCTTTCTTGCTCCACCCAGCCCTGTTTTTAGGGTAGAGGCTATGTCCCAGGCACAGCAGGCCATCCCATCAAAATCCCAGCTAGTCTTGGCAGGCAAATTGATCAAAAAATTTATACAAAAATTCAAGGGACCTAGAATAAACAAAACAATCTTTAAAATAATAATTTTGATAATAACAAAGTTGAAGGACTCATACTTCCTGATATCTAAATTTACTACAAAACAATAGTAATCAGTGACAGACTATTTTCTTGGGCTCCAAAATCACTACAGATGGTGACTGCAGCCATGAAATTAAAAGACGCTTTCTCCTTGGAAGAAAAGCTATGACCAACTTAGGCAGTATATTAAAAAGCAGAGACATTATTTTGCCAACAAAGGTCTGTCTATCAAAGCTATGGTTTCTCCAGTAGTTAAGTATGGATGTGAGAGTTAGACCACAAAGAAAGCTGAGCAGCGAAGAATGATGCTTTTGAACTGTGGTGTTGGAGAAGACTCTTGAAAGTCCCTTGGACTGCAAGGGGATCAAACCAGTCAATCCTAAAGGAAATCAGTCATGAATATTTATTGGAAGGACCGATGCTGAAGTTGAAGCTCCAATACTTTGGCCACCTGATGTGAAGAACTGACTCACTGGAAAAGACCCTGATGCTGGGAAAGATTGAAGGCAGGAGGAGAAGGATGAGATGGTTGGATGGCATCACCGACTCAATGGACATGAATTTGAGCAAGCGTTGGGAGTTGATTATAGACAGGGAAGCCTGGCATGCTTCAGTCCATGGGGTCTGCAGTCCATGGGGTCCAGGCCGCCCTGTCCATCACCAAATCCTGGAGTTTACTCAAACTCATCTCCATTGACTCAGTGATGCCATCCAGCCATCTCATCCTCTGTCGTCCCCTTCTCCTCTGGCCTTCAGTCTTTTCCAGCATCAGTGTCTTTTCCAATGAGTCAGTTCTTCATGTGAGGTGGCCAAAGTATTGGAGTTTCAGCTTCAACATCAGTCCTTCCAGTGAACACTCAGGACTGATGTCCTTTAGGATGGACTGGTTGGATCTCCTTGCAGTCCAAGGGACTCTCAAGAGTCTTCGTAACACCACAGTTCAAAAGCATCAATTCTTCAGTGCTCAGCTTTCTTTATAGTCCAATTTTCACATCCATACATGACTTCTGGAAAAACCATAGCCTTGATGAGATGGACCTTTGTTGGTAAAGTCATGTCTCTGCTTTTTAATATGCTATCTAGGTTGATCATAACTTTTCTTCCAAGGAGTAAGCGTATTTTTAATTAATAGATACATAAAAAATTTTGTATTAACAATGTTAATGAGATTATACATAGGTAAAATCTTGTACGGTTCAATATATTAACTTTCTTTGATGTCAGTTACACATCAGTCAGTAAACTCTTAAACAAAATAATGTACGTGTGTCATTTATAGGATATTTTCCAAACCTGATCCTATATAAGGCACAAAGATTATTTCAAGGCATATTAAACTGCAGAGTTAAACAAATTGGTAATATCAATTAATACTTATATCTTAAAGTGTTAATTATGACAAAAACGAAAACAAGGATAGCTATTGGTAATACAAAAATTAGATTAAAATGTTGAGATACAAGAAATGGGTCTAAATTCAGTGTATCTAAGTTAACTTTTGTGAGGCTTTTTTGTTTCTTTAAATATGTGGTTTCCCTGGAGTTAAATGGAAGCCTGTCTTTGTTAGACTTACTTTTATATGTACCTTTCACTGACTATTCCTAATCACCTACTGCAGCTCAGCAGCTTTATTCAATATAGATTGAGAACATCATATCACTATTATCCATCAGTCTTCTCCCTACCTCTCTTACCTCTGCCATCCATTGTGTAACCCTCTGTCCTTCCCAGTTTAGAATGTTTGCTTACTATGTCTTCTCTACATTAGGCCTCCTAGCTCATTCCTTAATCGTCCTTCATAGAATTCTCTAAATATCCCACTTAAAGTATTTCCTTGCTCTCACATATTTCTACTGTTTCTTGAGATTTGTGTGTGTGTGTTTCCCCCCATTGATTTACTACAGATTTCTCTTGACTATATCTTTGTGCATGTTTTTTTTCCTCTCTCCTATTTAGCAGTAAGTGTAATTTAAATGATTCCTAGGACACAGAGCTAGAATTGGAAAAGATCCTATATCATGAAAATCCGAAAGCCCACACTAAAAATTGATAGGTTCAACATCAAAAGCAATGTAACTAGGTTTTTGTTTTCTTTTTAGCTTTTGATTCCCTTGTTTTTGTTTTCTTTTTAGCTTTTGATTCCCGCTACTCATTTCTCCCACTCTGCATCCCCACATCTGGCAATCCCCAATCTGTCCTCTATATCTATGAGTTCGTTATTGTTTTGTTTTTTTTGTTTGTTTTTTTAATTGCACATATAAGGTAGGTCATATGACATTCGTCTTTTTTGGTCTGATTCATCTCATTTAGCATAATGTCTCAAGGTCTATTCATGTCGTTCCAAATGGAAAGATTGCATTCTTTTTTTATGGCTCAGTAATCTCTATTTATATATAGATATATCATATTTTCTTCATCCATCCATCAATGGATACTTAGCTGGTTCCATGTCTTGGCTATTATAAATAATGTGCAGTGAACATGAGCGTGCATGTCTTTTTGATTTAGTGTTTTAATTTTCCTTGGATAAATATCCAGAAGTGGAATCATTTATCATACTTTTAATTTCTTGAGGAACTTTATATGATTTTCCAAAGTGACTGCACCAATTAACATTCCCATCAACAGTGCACAAGGGTTCCCTTTTCTCCACATCCTTGCCTACACTTGATTATTTCTTGTCTTTTTGCTAATAGTAATTCTAACGTGCGTGAGGTGGTATGTTATTGTGGTTTTGATTTACATTTCCCTGATGGTTAATTATATTGAGCATCTTTTAATGTGCTGTTGGCTATCTGTATGTCTTCTTTGGAAAATTGTCTGTTCAGGTCTTCTGCCTATATTTTAATCAGAATTTATTTTGGTATTGAGTTTTACATGTATTTATGTATTTTTGATGTTAACCCCTATTCAGGTATATGACTTTCAAGTATTTTCTCCCATTCAATAGGTTGTTTTTTTGTTGTTTTTTTGTTTGTTTGTTTGTTTTTGATGATTTCCTTTGCTGTGTAAAAACTTTTTACTGTGATGTAGTCCTAATTATTTATTTTTGCCTTTGTTGTCAGATTTAAGAAATCATCTTCAAGACCAACGTTAAGCACCTTACTGCCTGTGTATTCTTATAAGGGTTTTATGGTCTTAAGTCTTAGTCAAGGCTTTGGTCCACTTGGAATTACTTTTTCTATAATATAAAATAGTGGTCAGGTTTCATTCTTTTGTGTGTGGCTATCCAGTTCTCCCGACACTACTGAAGGGATTGTATTATATGTTCTTGGATCCTTTGTATAAGTTAATTAATCATATGTGCATGGGTTTATTTCTACTCTTTTTCCCCCATTGATCTGTGTGTCCATTTTTATGCCAATACCAACTATTTTAATTACTGTGCTGTGCTTAGTCACTCAGTCCTATCTGACTCTTTGTGACCTCATGTCTGTAGCCTGCCAAGGTCCTCTGTCCATGGGGATTCTTCAGGCAAGAATACTGGAGTGGGTTGCCACTCCTTTCTCCAGATACCAAACCCAGGTCTCCCTCCCTGCAGGTGGATCTACCATCTGAGCTACCAGGGAAGCATATTACAGCTTTATAATTTGTAGTTTGAAATCAGGTCCTGTGATGCATCCAACTTTGATTCCTCAAAAGGGAGATTTTATTTGTTTCTGTCTGGATTCTTCATGTACTTCTTATTATCTTTGGTTCTCTGATAATTAATTATACACATTGGTGTGAATCTTTATTTGTCTTATTGGATGAGCCATTCACTATGATAACTTTTCTTTTTTGATCTTGGGCATTTTTTTAAACTATTTATGTGATCATTCTTTTTTATTTCCCTGCTGTTTTTCTGTGTTGTCTGTCCTACAGATTAATTCTCTAACTTTGTTAATTTTCCTCCTATATATATTTGTTTTTCTTTTTTTTTTTTTTACACTTACTTGTGAGAGATTTAATTCCTAGGCAGGTTGATAAGAAGTCCCGGGTCCCCAAGGAGGAAAAAGGGATCTGGGGCTCTCAGGGAGGAGATAGGGATCTGGAATTCTCAAGGAAAAGAACAGGACAAAAGGACATTTTTTTTCTACATTCCTTAGTGAGGGTTATATAACAATAATGTGTCCTGCCTGAGGACTTGTTTCTCCTTCCTGAAAACCTCCTGATTAATCCTATTCTCTTAAAATGTATATTATGGGAGTGGATCTAGTAAAATCTTTACAACCTTGAGACATTCTTTTGATTTATTGTAATAACTGGTTAAAAAGTATATAACTCCCTTGCTTAGACAAGCAAGAGGGGCACTCTCCATCACCCTTCTGATGTCTAGGTCAGAAGCTTTCTCTGTACCTTTTCATACTTTAATAAAACTCTGCTACACAAAAGCTCTTGAGTGATCAAGCCTGTGTCCCTGGTCCTGAAGCTAAATCTTTTTTTTCGGAGATAACAAATATGACTTCTTCACCATAAGCTATCACTTGGAAGTTTTCTCAATTTATCTTCCACTCTTCATAATCACTTTCTATTGTTATTATATATATTTGATATATATAAGAATATAATTATGATTGTATTAATGTAGGAGATCAGTCCTGGGTGTTCATTGGAAGGACTGATGCTGAAGCTGAAACTCCAATACTTTGGCCACCTCATGCGAAAAGTTGACTCATTGGAAAAGACCCTGATGCTGGGAGGGATTGGGGGCAGGAGGAGAAGGGGATGACAGAGGATGAGATGGCTGTATGGCATCACCGAATCGATGGATATGAGTTTGGGTAAACTCCAGGAGTTGGTGATGGACAGGGAGGCCTGGTGTGCTGCGATTCATGGGGTCGCAAAGAGTCAGACACGACTGAGCAACTGAACTGAACTGAACTGAAATATGTATTCATATTTATAAGTATGCTTTTATTCTACTATTGGTATTTTTATGAAATAATTATAGTTTTTTTTACAATTTTTTTTGGTTACTGTGATAACTCCTTTTCTTTTGCTGTTTTTCTCTTTCATTTAGAAGCTTTGTTTTTACTGAATTCCTGACTGTACATTTCCCTGTGTAATTTAAAACAATATTAAAATATATATTGACATGATCTTTACAAATTTGATACGAAACAGCAAGACACTTTTCATTATGCATTCCTTAAATCGTTTTATTGATAGGTTTGTTTTGGTTAGTTGCTCAGAGAGATATATATCAGACTTTTACTTAGAGGATTTGAGAGTGGTTATCAGAATTCTGGGACCTGATAAATAAAAGATGGACTGGAGTTATCAGAATACAACATTTCTTTTAATTATCTTATTTTTATATGCTGGTTTCTACTTTCCTTGGGTTTGCAAAAATTTCCAGAGACCAAAAAGTAATTCCTCTCTACCCTACCACTCAGATTCTTATCTGGTACAGATGTTCACTCATATGCTATGTAATGCCCCAAAAAGAATTTAAACATTTAACTTCTCCTCATAAATCTTTCCACCAATCTTGTTTTTGGCCCCACTCTGCATCCCTGGTTTATGAGGTATATGGTGTCTCCGTGTCCAAGAAGTTTTTGAATTCTTAAGAAAAATATTTTGCTTATTGGCTTTTTCTTACTTTTCCTCAACTCCTCAAAAACTTATAATACATTTCACATTGTTTGATTTTTCAGAATTTTTTAATGTTTTATTTTGTTTGGTTTTATTTTGGTTTCCAAGATATTTGTTCACCATTTTTTTCATGTATTTAACAATATTTTATATGTTGTTCAATGTGCCATTAATTACAAGTTTAAAAAAAAGGTAATATATAAGATTATATATATATAATCATGTAATTTACTGCTTTGAACAACTCACTTTCTGATTCCTAAAAATTAACGTAGTATCATCCACTCTTTCAGAGAATATTCATTTTTTGGCTTGTTTAATTTTCCAAAGTATTAGTCATGATATACTTCTCATGTATTTCTTACTGCTTTGACTGATACTGTGTGCAATACTTTGGCAAAAGAAATATTCTGGAATGATAAAATTCTGATTATTAAAAGGAAAAGCAACAATAATGATTCCCCCTACAATATTTTATGCTTTGTAAAAAATTTACCTTCTCTAGGGAAGGTTAGCCACTACTTCTTTTATTATAATATAATTATTTTATCCATCTTACCTTTTATGACAACATCTTTGTAGTCATTTGTAGAGAAGTCTGCTCACTTAATAGTTAACTATTTTAGATATAAACCAAGCAATAATTATGTTTTTTCTCTAGTGCTTAGCTGTTTCTCATGCACATAAATCTTCAACAAATTATTTTTGAATTTGTGTTATAATTTTAGGTTTAAAGTAGTAGAGTGTATTTTTTTTTATTTCATTAGTGAAATAAAATAGCAGTGTAGCATATTTTTTTCAGATGTATATATGGTGGCTATGGATTAGAAAGCCCTGAATGTTATAGATATAGAATTTATATGTTATTATATATTATATATATCCAATATATAAATTTAT
>NW_011495050.1:11097142-11097255 GCF_000754665.1 Bison bison bison | reverse complement strand
AATTATAATTTAATATGTAATTATATATTGTAAATATACTATATTATATATTAATAAGTTTTAAATAATTATAATTTATAGTTTAATATAATTATAATAATATGTTATAAGTA
>NW_011495050.1:11093177-11097042 GCF_000754665.1 Bison bison bison | reverse complement strand
TAAGTAATTATAATTTATAAATTATGGATAAGTTATGAATAATTGTAGTTTAAATACATAATATTGATATAAAGTATTAATTTGTATTAATATTTTATAAATATATTTATAAATTTATATTTACAGATATATATTTTATAATATATATTTATATATGGGGTATATTTGTTATATATAATTTATATATAAATGAATTATCAGAGCACCAGGATAAACAGAAGTATATAAAGGGTCCAGAATTAAACAAACTAACAAAAAATTCTCCATCTTGAGGGATCAAAGGATGCCTTCCTTAGAGGCATTACATGCCCTGATTTCAAAATACATTACAAATCTATAGTTATTAAACAGGTTGGTACTAGCATAAAATGGTATCTGTGTGTGCCACACAATAAACTACTTTTCTACACACAAAGATACACACACATACACACACACATAATGAGTGAGTCTTGATTTTAAACAGTGGTAGAATGAAAACTATTAAAACTTCTAGTTAAGCAGCAAGAAAATAGCAATTAGAATATACATTTAATAAAACATTAATGGTAAGGTTTCTGTAGGCTGGGGCAAATTATTTAATATATATTTGCTTATTTTGTGTATACTGACCTCACTAAACATGGCTTGCATTCTGAGATGGTGTATTTTACATTATACCTTATTATATAAAAGATATATAAAATTTTACCCATTTTCTTTTTCATGTTGTCTTTATTTACTAAAAAAAGGTAACTATCTTGCATTTTAAGCACTTACTCTTAATAAAATCAGATGTAATAATTTTATAACATCTATTGAGACTGTTAACTTTGATTCACTTAAAATTCATGCACAAAAAAACTGAAGGCTGTGATTTTATGATCAATAAAAATACATTTCCTCTTCTTTGTTATTATTTTTGAAATAGAATTTACTATAACTGTCAAACAAGTCTAAGTCTGTTAATCTGTTTTTAAGCTCTTTCTTCACAAACTGCAAATCCAGAGTAAAAATACCCTGGCTATTGTGGAATGCTCTACTAATGAAAAGCTGTCTTTGCAACCAGACTGCTTTTTGCAGTGCTCCTGAGAGCAGGTGTGGCCTGAATACAGCAGTCAATACCACAGTCATTTATGAACATTTGATTGAAAATTTAATAACAGGCACAATTATCCCTGACTCTCATACGCTACGCAAGGTCAGTTACTTTAAATTTGCCCTATTTCTCAACAGAATAGTCTTACCTATGCATTTCTCTTGTCCTTTTTTCTTCTGTCAGTCTTTTTTTTTTTTTTTTTTGAGCCACAGTGTCATGACATTATATCAATCAGAAAAAAAGAAAGTACAATTAAACATACAAACTAAAATTACCTAGGGTTTTAATTTGAATTTTTTTTTTAAAAAAGGTCCTTTTCTTTTTCACTAAACAGGGTAAATAGTATGGTTCTTAATTTTTTTCTCTCAAGAGTATAACATGGCAATGCATAAGATAAAACACATTTTGGTTGAGGTTTTGTAAATGATTTTGACTTCTTTAGATAGTTATAGTGATAATAAGATTTTTTAATATTTTTATTTTCTACCTTGAGAAAGATTTATTAATATACATGTTGCTAACTATTGCCTTATATATTTTTGCAGCATATTCCTAAAAGTAATACTAGAAATCACTTAACCGTATTTACAGAGATTTCACATGTGTAGATCCACAGTGCATTTAATACATCAAGACACTAATATCTGTCAGTATATTTTAAAATTAAATAAAATTGAGAAAGTGATTGAGAAATATCATAAACTCTGGATCGGAAATGCTCTGTCAAGTTGAGGGCTATTGAAACTTTAATAGTAATTTCTTCAAATTTTTCTTCCCTTTGTTTTATCTATATTTTTGGCTTAAAGTTATAGAACTCTAGATTCAGTCCTCCTGAAATTTTTTCATATTAGCCTATTTTTTATTTTGATAATATGAAATAATTTGTAAACCTCAGTCACCAACTTGATTTTGTAAACAAATGCTTTAAATACTTTTTTTATATGTGTATACTTCATTGATGTATAGTTGACTTATTTCAAGTGCACAGCAAGGTGATTCACTTATACATATACACATATATTATTTAAAAAATTATTTTCCATTATAGATTATTACATATATTGTCTCTAGTTCCCTATGCTAGTAAACCTTTTTTGCTTGTTGCATATATATATATTTTTATTAGAAATCTAGCATTCTATTCATACTGAGTCAAACAAGTGTAATCAAACTGTCATAAATCTTTTTAGGCAAAAGCTCATGTTTCCTAAAATACTATTTATAAAAAAAATACTTTTTCTAAAGCCAACTTGGCCCTTGGAAATGTTACAAACTCAGAGAGTATGAATTTCTAGCATACCCAATATCCTTGTCTCGTTCATCGGTATCAGTCCCACCAATGATGGGATGCTGCTGAAGCATGCATGTTTGAATTTCTTAATGATGATAAAAGAGCACATTTCCAATCCTTCTTTCTGGGTACTGTGACCTCAGACCTATTGCTGTCAAACAGCTATAAGCATCTAAGCAGAAAAACAGATACTTCTTGGAATATTACACTAAGATTATTTCCTCCAACCCTACCTTCCTTTACTATAAAATCTACTCATAGATTGTCTGTGGCCACTAGAGGGGATGGAAACTAGGACAGAATCTTAATGATACCCTGGATTATTGCTTTGGCATGATTGTGTTTTTTCAGTGGCAATAGAAGAAAATGTCCAATGCAATGTATTTCTTAAAAAGAATATGTGAAGGGTTTATGATATCAAAAGTAATTAGGTAGAAAAAATAAATTTGGATGTTCAATCAGTTTAAAGTAAATATAAAATAGCAATAATTTCCTAGCTTTTCAGGCAATGATTTATTTGACCTTTAAAAGGCATTGTTTATAAACACTGATTATACAGATTTATATTATCTAGTACTAAAATGCACAAGAAAAAATATGTTTTTTTGAAATAAGAAATTAACATGTAATCTAATGCAGTTTTTGGAGAAGGAAATGGCAACCCACTCCAGTGTTCTTGCCTGGAGAATCCCATGGACGGAGAAACCTGGTAGGCTGCAGTCCATGGGGTCTCACAGAGTTGGACATGACTGAAGCGACTTAGCAGCAGTAGCAGCAGCAGCTAGTGCAGTTTTAGAGTGGTGATCTCCTGAAACCCTAATATTCACTAACTAGTTTTCAAAAAAAAAAAGAATAATAATTCTACAGTTTAAAAATTCCTTATTAAAACTATATTTTATAATTTCCTCTTTGAGTTCAGTTCAGTCGCTCAGTCGTGTCCGACTCTTTGCAGCACCATGGACCGCAACATGCCAAGCCTCCTTGTCCATCACCAACTCCCGGAGTCTACTCAAACTCATGTCCTTTGAGTCGGTGATGCCATCCAACAATCTCATCCTCTGTCCCCTTCTCTTCCCACCTTCAATCTTTGCCAGCATCAGGGTCTTTTCGAAAGAGTCATTTCTTTCCACAGGTGGCCAAAGTACTGAAGTTTCAGTCTCAACATCAGTCTCAACATCAGTCCTTCCAATGAACACTTAGGATTGATCTCCTTTAGGATGGACTGTTTGGATCTCCTTGCAGTCCAAGGGACTCTCAACAGTCTTGTCCAAGACCGCAGTGTTCAAAAGCATCAATTATCTGGCACTCAGCTTTCTTTATAGTCCAACTCTCACATCCATACATGACTACTGGAAAAACCATAGCCTTGACTAGACGACCTTTGTTGGCAAAGTAATGTCTCTGTTATTTAATATGCTGTCTAGGTTGTTCATAACTTTTCTTCCAAGGAATAAGCATCTTTTAATTTCATGGCTGCAGTCACCATCTTCAGTGAT
>NW_011495050.1:11088198-11092786 GCF_000754665.1 Bison bison bison | reverse complement strand
TCAGGAGGTAGGTCAGGTGGTCTGGTATTCCCATCTCTTTTAGAATTTTCCACAGTTTATTGTGATCCACACAGTCAAAGGCTTTGGCATAGTCAATAAAGCAGAAATAGATGTTTTTCTGGAACTCTCTTGCTTTTTCCATGATCCAGCGGATCAGTTGCTCAGTTCTTTCCAAATAGGCTAGTAAATCTCTTTAATCTTAATGAGTCTTTGGTAAAAAGAATAACCCAATAATTTTATTTTTAAATTTATATGTGTATGTAAATTTTGTATGTAAGTCATATCTGACTCTTTTGAGACCCCATGACCTGCAGACCCCGAGGCCCCTCTGGCCATGGGATTTCCCAGGCAAGAATATTGGAGTTGGTTGCCATTTTCTCCTCCAGGGGATCTTCCCAACCTAGGCGTCAAAGTCATGTCTCATGCATTGGAAGAATTCTTTACCACTGAGGCATACATATGATATATAAAAACATATATATATATATATATCTGCTCCGGAGTTTCTCTCATACCTATGACCCTATACTGGAGTCAATATAGAAAAATGGTAAGTATGATTTAAATACTAGCTCTGTCATATGAAAGCTTCAGGTCTCTGTGCCTAACTTTACAAAATGGAGGCCCTAATGGCCATCTAGGCATTCTTAAAAAGCATCAGTAATAAGTTTTAAAACTTGGTACCACTTTGGAATAACCTGGGGATAGAATCCAGGCATCAGCAGTTTAATATCCTCCCAGGTGATTCTAATGTACAGCAAACTGTGAGAATTTTAGGTCTGCAGCAAGGGTTCTAAAACTTAAAAATTGATCGACTAATGTTCTAGTTAGAATCCAGATTCTAGTTCTGGGAGGTCCTCAGAGTCTGAACTTTCAAATAAAACCTTATAGATGATACTGGTGCTTATGGTTCATGAACTACACTTGGATTATCAAGGGAGGGCTTGAAAGATCCTAACCCGTTATCCCAGAAAGTTTGAGAAAAGCATAAAATTGAAAAGAGATTTGTTTAATTCACTGAAGCAGTGCAACTTCTACACTCAGCAAATTAATTTGCAGCTTAAGGCACAATCTTTATTATTATTATTAAAATAGCTATTATTATTTAAATTTGAACATTTCTGGAAAATTAATGATCACTCCTTTCTGTCTGAGGTGAAACTGAAAACTAAAAATATACCTTGCTTTTTCATTTATGTAAAAAGTCATTAAAAGTGGGAGAATGAATAATTTCATTTTTACTTGGAAATATCAAAATTATATAAATTCTGAATCAAATTTGAACTTTTAGAATTAAAAATAACCTCTTATTACTCATGCTGCATTATCAAAGCAGCTTTTTAAGCTATACACACACATACACACACACATATGTGCTTAAAAACAGAATTATATTAGCATGAATATTAAGAGTTTTTCCAGATGGGTGCTTCTGAAGAATTGTAGCTGTTACATTTTGAAACCCTTTTGTCTTCTTTCCAAATAAGCTAGTGATATTGAGGTTTTCTATTTTTGCCTGAAGAGTTTCTTAAAATTGTTACAGGGCTTCTGAGAGATTACCTCAAGCTTTATCTATATTTTATTTTACATACTATTGCTCTTCCCAAAGGTATGTTTTTCTGTGATTGAAAATTTCTTATTGGAGAAAATATAAGGAAAAAAAAAAAAAACTGATTCCTCAAGAAAATACTAAATGTTTCTAACTTTCTCTTTTGAAATACATTTTAAAATAATTACTTTAGAAAGGTTTTATTTGTTTACTAGTTGTTTAATCGTGATTTATTTCAGAGGAACAGGGGCACATAGATTATTAGTGCCACATAGTGTAGTTATAAAATACTGGATTGTTTTTGTGAGGATGTAGAGGAGGTCTCACAGGCAGAGAGGAAGCAGAGCACACAAGATCACCAGGCTCCCATGGTCTCATAGAGAGCTATGTACCATGGACAGAGCTGGACTACAATCATAATGGCTGCTCCTCCATTACAGGGTGCCCTTGTCTTCTGAGTGATTTATTATAGGGACACTGAGTCACAGATCTTCTAACTGAAGTTATGAATATCACTACTGGTTGAAGAAAAGGCCCAGGTACACGTTGGAAACTTCCCAAGTTATATAAACCTCATATAAACCTCTTCTTTCCATGGGTTGATTTAGCTCTGGGGCACCAACTGTCTGATAAGTATATATATACTCATTCTGCTAATTAATCATTACAAAATTTTGTTAAAGAGCACTGTGAAAAAAAGTTTTCTATGTAATAATAGTTCCAAAATATATTAAAGTAGAAATATAAAGCATGCAGTTAATTAAAAACTATATACCAATCCTTGTACTTTACCTGGAAATCTTCATTCCAAATAAACTTATACAGTATAGATTTAAACGCAGTCTTTCAAAATATTTCTCAGTTAAAAGGTAGTAAAATTTTGTTTGACACATACAAAAGTTATATGATACTTTGCCAGTAAGGACTCATGATTATTATATTGTTCAGTGTTGAAAAAAAAGGAAGTAAATATTAATAATGACCCATGTTCTAGGTTATATCATCTCTGAAATACACTGGAAACATGCACTTGTTAACTTTTATTATTAATAATAAATTTTAAAATGGATATTATCAAGTTGATATTTCCAATAAGATGGAATTTATCAACTTAAGATTATAAGTATAAAATATAAAATAAGGTATCACAATGAGGAAAAACAGAAACATAAACTATTTATGGTAATAGAATGGAATTAGATAGCATATTGAAAAGCAGAGACACTACTTTGCCAACAAAGGTCCGTCTAGTCAAGGCTATGGTTTTTCCTGTGGTCATGTATGGATGTGAGAGTTGGACTGTGAAGAAAGCTGAGCGCCATAGAATTGATGCTTTTGAATTGTGGTGTTGGAGAAGATTCTTGAGAGTCCCTTGGACTGCAAGGAGATCCAGCCAGTCCATTCTGAAGGAGATCAGCCCTGGGATTTCTTTGGAAGGAATGATGCTAAAGGTGAAACTCCAGTACTTTGGCCACCTCATGCGAAGAGTTGATTCATTGGAAAAGACTCTGATGCTGGGAGAGATTGGGGACAGGAGGAGAAGGGTATGACAGAGGATGAGATGGCTGGATGGCATCACTGACTCGATGGACTTGAGTCTGAGTGAACTCCTGGAGTTGGTGATGGACGGGGAGGCCTGGCGTGCTGAGATTCATGGGGTCGCAAAGAGTTGGACACGACTGAGCGACTGAACTGAACTGAACCGAAGAGAAAAACAATAGAAACAACAACGTACATATAAAACTACCTGAGTGCAAGTGTTTTTTCTTCATTTACTATTTCTATGATTTTGCGTAAATCACATAAAATCCCAGAGACTTGTCTTTTCATTTGTCAAAGAAGAATAAAACCTCACATACACGCTTGCACATATGCACATATGAAAGTGATGTACCAGGTTACATGATAACCTAAATTAATATTTTATGGCTGAGCCACAATGCATAGATGTGACCATTGTTGATTTTTTTTTCTTTTGGTTCATCATGAAATTTTGGAAAAAATCACACACATACATACATGTGTATGTGCACACACACATATTCTTAAATATGGAGCATACCTAAACACTTCTGGAGACTACACAAATACTGAAAAATTGTATTTTCTTATTTTGAATACATATTTTAGAGGATTGATCAAAATGCCTGATGCACATCTGTATTGTATTATAGCTGAATTGTAAAATGTATCACAGTTGCTCAGAGAAATCATTATTCATTGGAAGAAATGTTATACACCAATTAAATGCAAAAAATAATGTTCAAGAATTCCTGGGTAAACCAAAACTAAATGTTGTAAATTCATACATTTTTTTTTTTTTTCTGCAATAAGAAATGTCCGGAAGAGGAGCTAAGATGGCAGAGGAATAGGACGGGGAGACTACTTTCTCCCCCACAAATTCATCAAAAGAACATTTAAACGCCGAGTAAATTCCACAAAACAACTTCTGAATGCCAGCAGAGGACATCAGGCACCCAGAAAAGCAACCCAATTCTTCAAAAGGAGGTAGGAAAAAATATAAAAGATAAAAAAAGAGACAAAAGAGGGAGGGATGGAGCTCCGTCCTGGGAAGGGAGTCTTAAAAAGAGAGAAGTTTCCAAACACCAGGAAACACTCTCATTTCCGAGTCTGTGCTGAGCCTTGAAGGGCACAGAGACCCCGAGCCACAGAGGGCAACATAACAGGGAGGAAAAGTAAATAAGCAATTAAAACCCACAGATTACGAGCCCAACGGTAACTTCCCCAGCAGAGAAGCAGCGCAGACGCCTGCACCCACCACTAGCAAGCCAGGGCTGGGCAGGGAGGTGCGGGCTGCACTGCTTAGAGTAAGGATCTGGCCTGAATACCCCAAGCGCTATCTGAGCGAACTAATTTGGGCTAGCAAACCAGACTGTGGGATATCTACCACACAAAAAGCCAGCCGTAACCTAAGGCACTGCCAGGCCCTCGCACAGAACAAAGGACTGAACAGAGATAGCCGGCTGCAGACCATCCCCCTCCAGTGACAGGCAGCCAGAGCCGGAAGGGGGCAATCGC
>NW_011495050.1:11085138-11087045 GCF_000754665.1 Bison bison bison | reverse complement strand
TTTTTTTAAAGCAAACTTCATATATATTTTTTATAATTTTTGTGACCTTGTTTTTTTTTCTTTTTCTTTTTTTGTTTTTGGTTTGTTTGTTTGTTTGTTTGTTTTGTTTTTTTTCCTTTTCTTCTTTTCTTTAACATTGTATTTTTGACATTCCAAACTCTAGATTTTTAGTTTTGCTTTTTGGTATTTGTTATCAATTTTGTACCTATATTTTCTTTATAATTTTTATGACTTTTTTTTCTTTCTTTTCCTTAATATTGTATTTTTGAAATTCCAAACTCTACTCTAGATTTTTAATTTATGCTTTTAGGTATTTGTTACCAATTTTGTACCTTTAAGAACCTGATCTTCAGTACCCATTTTTTACTTGGGAGCGAGATTACTGGCTTGACTGCTCTCTCCCCCTTTGCACTCTCCTTTTTCTCCACCAGGTCGCCTGTGTCTCTTCCCTAACCCCTCTCTACTCTACCCAACTCTGAATTTCTGTGTGTTCCAGATGGTGGAGAACACTTAGGGAACTGATTACTGGATGGATCTCTCTCCTTTTCATTCCCCCCTTTTATCCTCCTGGCCACATCTGTCTCTTTCCTCCCTCTTCTCTTCTCTGTATAACTCCGTGAACATCTCTGAGCAGTCCAGTTGTGGAGTGCACATAAGGAAGTGATTACTGTCTAGCCTGCTGTCTCCTCTATTGATTCCACCTCATCTCATTTGGGTCACCTCTAACTCCCTCCTCCCTCTTCTCTTCTCCATGTAACTCTGTGAACCTCTCTGGGTGACCTTCATGGTGGAGAAACTTTTCATCTTTAACCTAGATGTTTTATCAGTGGTGCTGTATAGAGGAGAAGTTTTGAAACTACTGTAAAAATAAGACCAATAACTGGAAGCAGGAGGCTTAAGTCCAAACCCTGACTCCAGGGAACTCCTGACTCCAGGGAACATTAATTGACAGGAGCTCATCAAACGCCTCCATACCTACACTGAAACCAAGCACCGCACAAGGACCAAGTTCCAGGGCAAGACATACCAAGAAAATTCTTCAGCAACACAGGAACACAGCCCTGAGCTCCAATATACAGGCTGCCCAAAGTTACTCCAAAACCATAGACATCTCATCACTCATTACTGGACACTTCATTGCACTCCAGAGAGAAGAAATCCAGCTTCACCCAACAGAACACCGACACAAGCTTCCCTAACCAAGAAACCTTGACAAGACACCTGTACAAACCCACACACAGCAAGGAAACTCCACAATAAAGAGAACTCCACAAACTGCCAGAATACAGAAAGGACACCCCAAACTCAGCAATATAAACAAGATGAAGAGACAGAGGAATACCCAGCAGGTAAAGGAACAGGATAAATGCCCACCAAACCAAACAAAAGAGGAAGAGATAAGGAATCTACCTGATAAAGAATTCCGAATAATGATAGTGAAATTGATCCAAAATCTTGAAATCGAAATGGAATCACAGATAAATAGCCTGGAGACAAGGATTGAGAAGATGCAAGAAAGGTTTAACAAGGACCTAGAAGAAATAAAAAAGAGTCAATATATAATGAATAATGCAATAAATGAGATCAAAAACACTCTGGAGGCAACAAATAGTAGAATAACAGAGGCAAAAGATAGGAGTAGTGAATTAGAAGATAGAATGGTAGAAATAAATGAATCAGAGAGGAAAAAAGAAAAACGAATTGAAAGAAATGAGGACAATCTCAGAGACCTCCAGGACAGTATTAAACACTACAACATTCGAATCATAGGAGTCCCAGAAGAAGAAGACAAAAAGAAAGACCATGAGAAAATACTTGAGGAGATAATAGTTGAAAACTTCCCTAAAATGGGGAAGGAAATAATCACCCAAGTCCAAGAAACCCAGAGAGTCCCAAACAGGATAAAC
>NW_011495050.1:11070463-11085038 GCF_000754665.1 Bison bison bison | reverse complement strand
ATATCACACAAGGGAATTCCCATAAGGATAACAACTGATCTTTCAATAGAAACTCTTCAAGCCAGGAGGGAATGGCAAGACATACTTAAAATGATGAAAGAAAATAACCTACAGCCCAGATTATTGTACCCAGCAAGGATCTCATTCAAATATGAAGGAGAAATCAAAAGCTTTTCAGACAAGCAAAAGCTGAGAGAAATCAGCACCACCAAACCAGCCCTCCAACAAATACTAAAAGATATTCTCTAGACAGAAAACACAAAAAGGGTGTATAAATTCAAACCCAAAACAATAAAGTAAATGGCAATAGGATCATACTTATCAATAATTACCTTAAACGTAAATGGGTTGAATGCCCCAACCAAAAGACAAAGACTGGCTGAATGGATACAAAAACAAGACCCCTACATTTGTTGTCTACAAGAGACCCACCTCAAATCAGGGGACATATATAGACTGAAAGTGAAGGGCTGAAAAAAGATTTTCCATGCAAATAGAGACCAAAAGAAAGCAGGAGTAGTAATACTCATATCAGATGAAATAGACTTTAAAACAAAGGCTGTGAAAAGAGACAAAGAAGGTCACTACATAATGATCAAAGGATGAATCCAAGAAAAAGATATAACAATTATAAATATATAGGCACCCAACATAGGAGCAATGCAATACGTAAGACAAATGCTAACAAGTATGAAAGGAGAAATAAACAATAACACAATAATAGTGGGAGACTTTAATACCCCACTCACACCTATGGATAGATCAACTAAACAGAAAATTAACAAGGAAACACAAACTTTAAATGATACAATAGACCAGTTAGACCTAATTGATATCTATAGGACATTTCATCCCCAAACAATGAATTTCACCTTTTTTCTCAAGCGCACACGGAACCTTCTCCCAGATAGATCACATCCTGGGGCATAAATCTAGCCTTGGTAAATTCAGAAAAATTGAAATCATTCCAAGCATCTTTTCTGACCACAATGCAGTAAGAATAGATCTCAATTACAGGAGAAAAACTATTAAAAATCCCAACATATGGAGGCTGAACAACACACTGCTGAATAACCAACAAATCACAGAAGAAATCACAAAAAAGAAATCAAAATTTGCATAGAAACGAATGAAAATGAAAACACAACAACCCAAAACCTGTGGGACACTGTAAAAGCAGTCCTAAGGGGAAATTTCATAGAAAAACAGGCATACCTCAAGAAATAAGAAAAAAAGTCAAATAAATAACCTAACTCTACACCTAAAGCAACTAGAAAAGGAAGAAATGAAGAACCCCAGGGTTAGTAGAAGGAAAGAAATCTTAAAAATTAGGGCAGAAATAAATGGAAAAGAAACAAAAGAGACCATAGCAAAAATCAACAAAGCCAAAAGCTGGTTCTTTGAAAGGATAAATAAAACTGACAAACCATTAGCCAGACTCATCAAGAAACAAAGGGAGAAAAATCAAATCAATAAAATTAGAAATGAAAATGGAGCGATCATAACAGATAACACAGAAATACAAAGGATCATAAGAGACTACTATCAGCAATTATATGCCGATAAAATGGACAACGTGGAAGAAAAGGACAAATTCTTATAAAAGTACAAATTTCCAAAACTGGACCAGGAAGAAATAAAAAATCTTTACAGACCCATCACAAGCATGGAAATTGAAACTGTAATCAGAAATCTTCCAGCAAACAAAAGTCCAGGTCCAGATGGCTTCACAGCTGAATTCTACCAAAAATTTAGAGAAGAGCTAACACCTATCCTACTCAAACTCTTCCAGAAAATTGCAGAGGAAGGTAAACTTCCAAACTCATTCTATGAGGCCACCATCACCCTAATACCAAAACCTGACAAAGATGCCACAAAAAAAGAAAACTATATACCAATATCACTGATGAATATAGAGGCAAAAATTCTTAACAAAATTCTAGCAATCAGAATCCTACAACACATTGAAAAGATCATACACCATGACCAAGTGGGCTTTATCCCAGGGATGCAAAGATTCTTCAATATCTGCAAATCAATCAATGTAATACACCACATTAACAAACTGAAAAATAAAAACCATACGATTATCTCAATAGATGCAGAGAAAGCCTTTGACAAAATTCAACATCCATTTATGATAAAAACTCTCCAGAAAGCAGGAATAGAAGGGACATACCTCAACATAATAAAAGCTATATATGATAAACCCACAGCAAATGTTATCCTCAATGGTGAAAAATTGAAAGCATTTCCTCTAAAGTCAGGAACAAGACAAGGGTGCCCACTTTCACCATTACTATTCAACATAGTTTTGGAAGTTTTGGCCACAGCAATCAGAGCAGAAAAATAAATAAAAGGAATCCAAATTGGAAAAGAAGTAAAACTCTCACTGTTTGCAGATGACATGATCCTCTACATAGAAAACCCTAAAGACTCCACCAGAAAATTACTAGAACTAATCAGTGAATATAGTAAAGTTGCAGTATATAAAATCAACACACAGAAATCCCTTGCATTCCTATACACTAATAATGAGAAAATAGAGAAATTAAGGAAATAATTCCATTCACCATTGCAACGAAAAGAATAAAATACTTAGGAATATATCTACCTAAAGAAACTAAAGACTTATGTATAGAAAACTATAAAACACTGGTGAAAGAAATCAAAGAGGACACTAATAGATGGAGAAATATACCATGTTCATGGATTGGAAGAATCAATATAGTGAAAATGAGTATACTACCCAAAGCAATTTATAGATTCAATGCAATCCCTATCAAGCTACCAACAGTATTCTTCACAGAGCTAGAACAAATAATTTCACAATTTGTATGGAAATACAAAAAACCTCGAATAGCCAAAGCAACCTTGAGAAAGAATGGAACTGGAGGAATCAACCTACCTGACTTCAGGCTCTACTACAAAGCCACAGTCATCAAGACACTATGGTACTGGCACAAAGACAGAAATATAGATCAATGGAACAAAATAGAAAGCCCAGAGATAAGCCCACGCACCTATGGACACCTTATCTTTGACAAAGGAGGCAAGAATATACAATAGATTAAAGACAATCTCTTTAACAAGTGGTGCTGGGAAAACTGGTCAACCACTTGTAAAAGAGTGAAACTAGAACACTTTCTAACACCATAGACAAAAGTAAACTCAAAATGGATTAAAGATCTCAACGTAAGACCAGAAACTATACAACTCCTAGAGGAGAACATAGGCAAAACACTCTCCGACATACATCACAGCAGGATCCTCTATGACCCACCTCCCAGAATATTGGAAATAAAAGCAAAAATAAACAAATGGGACCTAATTAAACTTAAAAGCCTCTGCACAACAAAGGAAACTATAAGCAAGGTGAAAAGGCAGCCTTCAGAATGGGAGAAAATAATAGCAAATGAAGCAACTGACAAACAACTAATCTCAAAAATATACAAGCAACTCCTACAGCTCAATTCCAGAAAAAAAAAATGACCCAATCAAAAAATGGGTCAAAGAACTGAATAGACATTTCTCCAAAGAAGACATACAGTTGGCTAACAAACACATGAAAAGATGCTCAACATCACTCATTATCAGAGAAATGCAAATCAAAACCACTATGAGGTACCATTTCACACCAGTCAGAATGGCTGCGATCCAACAGTCTACAAGCAGTAAATGCTGGAGAGGGTGTGGAGAAAAGGGAACCCTCTTACACTGTTGGTGGGAATGCAAACTAGTACAGCCACTATGGAGAACAGTGTGGAGATTCCTTAAAAAACTGGAAATAGAACTGCCTTATGATCCAGCAATCCCACTGCTGGGCATACACACTGAGGAAACCAGAAGGGAAAGAGACACGTGTACCCCAATGTTCATCTCAGCACTGTTTATAATAGCCAGGACATGGAAGCAACCTAGATGTCCATCAGCAGGTGAATGGATAAGAAAGCAGTGGTACATATACACAATGGAGTATTACTCAGCCATTAAAAATAATGCATTTGAATCAGTTCTAATGAGGTGGATGAAACTGGAGCCTATTATACAGATGAAGTAAGCCAGAAAGAAAAACACCAGTACAGTATACTAACACATAAATATGGAATTTAGAAAGATGGTAACAATAACCCTGTATACAAGACAGCAAAAGAGATACTGATGTATAGAACAGTATTTTGGACTCTGTGGGAGAGGGAGAGGGTGGGATGATTTGGGAGAATGGCATTGAAACATGTATAATATCATATATGAAACGAGTCGCCAGTCCAGGTTCAGTGCATGATACTGGATGCTTGAGGCTGGTGCACTGGGATGACCCAGAGGGATGGTATGGGGAGGAAGGAGGGAGGAGGGTTCAGGGTGGGAAACACGTGTATACCTGTGGCGGATTCATTTTGATATATGGTAAAACCAATACAATATTATAAAGTTAAAAAATAAAAAAAAATTTTTTTTAAATAAATAAGAAGAATAAACTTTGGCTAATATGATCCTAAAAATAAAAGAAAGAAAGAAATGTCCACAAATGAATGTGAAAACATGCATGACAAATAACAAGAGACATAGAAAAGAAAGAGAGTATAAAACATCCAATTGAACAATTCAGGTATGATTGCTTTAGAGTTGGTATTTGACATGATCCATGAATGGTGAATCGCGTATTGGCGATGTTGAGGGAAATTGACTGTTTCTGTAAAGCTTTACAATATACATCTGTATTATCAAGTGGGGTTCTACTTGTATACATCATTGAATTTTCCATTAAAAAATAAAAAAGCAACAAAGGCTACTGCCTTAACTTTTTCTTGATCTGCTTGCTTTCTATGAAATATTAAGATATTACCTGTTCTTACATATCTTTGTGTTTGCATTTGTAAAGTTTCCCCCATTTTTGTGATTCTTATAATAGCAGTATTACTATTTGAAGAATTTACCACCAGGAAATGTTGTTTTTTACTGTTGATGTTTTTGGCATGTTACAGTCTATGGGGGTCTCAGAGAGTCAGACATGACTGAGTGACTGACACACACACATGCACACACACACAAGATTGTTATAATTAAAAAATAAATTTACCTATATGGTATATATTCAATCTCTATGCTTAGAAAATTAGTCTTCCCTAGTAGCTCAGATGGTAAAGAATCTGCGTGCAAAGTGGTACAGATGGTAAAGAATCCACCTGCAATGTGGGAGACCTGGGTTCGATCCCTGGGTTGGGAAGATCCCCTGGAGGAGGGCATGGCAACCCACTGCAGTATTTTTGCCTGGAGAATCCCCATGGGCAGAGGAGCCTGGCGGGCTACAGTCCATGGGGTCACAAAGAGTCGGACATGACTAAGCACAACACAGCACGTGCTCAGAAAATTACAGATACAAATGTAGGATGATAGATATATTAACAATGAATATGTTCGGATATAATTTACCATGATAAATGATACCTTTCCTACACCATATAGCACATCTCTGAACAAGTGTTGTGTATATAAACATTGGGGAAAGACATCTTAATCAAATAAAGTCACATATAAAACATGTTTCTAATCACAGCTCAGGGCAATAACCGAATTAACTAACTCCTTTTCTAAGATTTAAGGAGTGTTATGCCTAATTGATTTTACATTAGCAATAGCCTGAATCACTTTTTAAGACAAAGTTATTCCTAATTATTGAGACTGTGACTTGATTTTGATTAAAATTTAAAAGACCAAATCAAGATACATTAAAAACAAGCATTATTTCATATATCTAAAGGAATATCTATGGTAATGTCCATAATTCTTATTAGAATGGCTTTAGTATCCCTCCATAAGTCAATATGATTATAAACAGGGAAGAGGCATTTAAAAAGCTTCAGTGTTTTATCTATTTAATTAACTCTATTTATGATACATAATCGGAGAAGGCAATGGCAACCCACTCCAGTACTCTTGCCTGGAAAATCCCATGGGCGAAGGAGCCTGGTAGGCTGCAGTCCATGGGGTCGTGAAGAGTCAGCTATGACTGAGCGACTTCACTTTCACTTTTCACTTTCATGCATTGGAGAAGGAAACGGCAACCCACTCCAGTGTTCTTGCCTGGAGAATCCCAGGGACGGGGGAACCTGGTGGGCTGCCTTCTGTGGGGTCACACAGAGCTGGACACGACTGAAGCGACTTAGCAACAGCAGCAGCATGATACATAATTGGGAGCTGGACTAAAGTAGTGTTCATTTGCATCAGACATATGCCCCTTCAATACTAAATGACTTATTAGGCCAGATGCTGGGGTCTTCTGTCTACTCTACTGCCAACTTTCTTCTAAGAAACTTTGCTGAAATGGAAAGAACTTCCCCCAATAGAGGGAAGTGAGTGTTAGTCACTCAGTCATGTCCACCTCTTTGCGAACCCATGGACAGTAGCCCAACCAGGCTCCTCTCTCCATGGAATTCTCCAGACATGAATACTGAAGAGGGTTGTCATTCCTTTCTCCAGGGGATCTTACCAACCCAGGAATTGAAGTCGGGTCTCCTGCATTGCAGGCATTCTTTACTGTCTGAGCCACCAGGGAAACCCATGGGGGAAAGGAATATGCCAATGTAGGAATATAAAGAACTGGCCCTCTCTCTACCATGCATTTTAACCATATAGGAGAACTGTTTATTTATAACAGCTATACTGTGTCCTGATAAGAATATGAAGCAAAATAGAACTCTCAGTTGCTAATAGTAAAAGTGAAATTGGTGCAAACACTGGTGAGTTTTACAAAATTGAATGCCTGCACACAATATAACTCAGCAATTTTTCTCTTAGCCTTTACATAGCAAATTGGATTGCCTTTTTGCATGCTTCAAAATCCACATAACAGGATATTTATAGAGGCAATATTCAGGACACCAAAATGACTCAAATGTCTATCAATAGGATATTAAATAATCTGTACTAAATGATACTATATGAGAATTAATGAGTTACTGCTATTTAAAAGGATAAATAAACATAATACACAAATGTATGATTCTATAAACATAAAATACAAAGTCAGGCAAAATTATGGTGTTAAAAATTAGGCTTGTGTTTAAATTTGATTGGTGGGAGTAACTATTGAATAGACGGTGGCAGATCAGGACATTGGAGTTCTAGAAATTTTTAAATTGATGCGTATTGATTTGTTTATGTTGTGATAATTTATTGAACACATGATTTAGGGATTTACATCTTTGTGTTACACTGTATTAAAAATTTAATTAAAAAGGTAAAAGAAGCTTTGAAGCCATTTTTTTGTTTGTTTAAGGTGTAAATTTCTTTTTTGTTCTTGATTACAAACAGTTAAATTTGAAGTTGGTGCAGATCAGTGAGATGCACTAGTGGCCAGAGGATCAAGATTCACATTCTTGTAGTTCCATAAAGTATTGGTATGACTTTGGGAAATGATTTAATGTTTATGGGCTTAGTTAACCCTGTCTACATAATTGAAAATCTGAAGACTTTGAGTTCAGTTCTCTTGGAACTGTTCAATTTATAAGTGGGCCTTTTCATTTTGGAGTATCTGGCAGAGATTACAACATCCATGTTACTCTTTTTCCTTAGAAATTATGCCCTTTTATTTTAAAATCTGGATACAATATTCCTTAGGAGGGAAAAAAATTATTTTCAAATTTCAGCTTTAGTACATTTTTGCCACATTGTCAAGTTCTGGACAGTGAATTATAAGTACAGGTGTTGGGTGAGATTGCCAGTGGAACTTCGTAAGGAAGGGCTTGCCCTTCTTCTTTTCCTTCTTATGTAGTCTCTGTTGTCATGATTGGAGTTCCAGAAGTCAAAGGAAAATATCATATACTAAGGGATAGAAACCCCATATAAGGATGGTGAAGACTTTTATAAAGAATTCCACAGAGATGCTCAATTCTGGATTGCCTACTCCAGACTTTTTTGTATGAAAGAAATATAAATAAAGGTTTGATTAATTCAAGGCTATTAAGCTTTTTTCCTAACATACAAATGAATATAATCTTCAACAATCTGGACTGACACATATAATAGATTATTCTTTGGGAAAATAACATTAATTTTTACATCACTTATTACCAATAAGAATAACGGTAAGTTGTCAACATTGAGTGTAAAACTGCATAACCACTGCCTTTAATTTGTAACCTCAGAAACTAATTTCTGCACTCTTTTACTCCTCGCCATGGAGTCTATCTGAATTATTGCTAAAATGTTCTTCCCTAACCCTTATCTCTGGATATAGAATTAGTTTAATATGCAGTTTCTTTCACTTGTTGTAGTACATCACTGGATTTATTTTTCAAAAGACATATGAAGTCTCTATATAGCTACTGTACTTTTTATTTTTCACATCCAGACACTATAGTTATAGTGCCCTAAATTTTTCTTTATTACAGCTATTGCATTTGTCCAGTACATTAAATTAATACTGTGATGTTTATCTCATTGCTAGTAGTATTTCTAACATGAACTTCTCACTTCAATTTCAGACATTAATTAGCTCTGAAAAATGTTTATTTATAACTAAGGTAATGGCATTTATTTTTTATTATGTAATATCTCTTTTTTTTTTTCATTTTCACAATTCATTAGTCCATAAAGGCAGCACAATCCACAGAAGGAATACTCCAACTAGAAATCAGGATTATCCTGCATAAAACCAGGATAGTGCCTACAAATATAATTTAACATGACTCTAATGGTACAATCCGTGGAATGTGAAGAGAGGTACCATAGTGTAGTATCTTAGCATGTGAGTTCTTGGGTCAAACTATTTGAGGTGGATTTTTTCTCCATCACTCAGTAACTGTGTTACATTCGTATGTGCTTTAATACTTCCAGCTTCAGTTTCCTCATTGAATAATGGAAATACGATTTAATTGCATGGATATCATAATACCCACCAAATATTCCATTTACTGCTTCCCAATTCCCAGTCCCTGGAAGTAAGCCGAAGGCAAAGTTATTTGACAAAGAAAACTACGGTCTGTTTGATTTCTGTAATTTTTTTATTACTAAAATGGTGTAGAATGCTAAGGTACAATTCTTCAGTTTATTTTCCTTTGACGTAATGACTAACATCGGTCCAAGAAAAAATAACTTAAAACAACTCCATATCCTTTTAGGCTTCTATTCTTGGTCCCCAGGCAGTATTATTTTATGGCTAAGCAGTCTCTCTCCCTGGACGTGGGGTATCTCCTCTCAGCTGCTCCAGCACCAGGCAGCCACAGCTCTGTATCCAATGTCAGAGAAGTCCCAGACAGTAGGCGCTGGAGCAGCAGCTGCACATCACTGGAGCAGCTGAGAGGAAATACCCCATATCCAAGGTCAAAGGAACAGCCCCAACAAGACGGTAGGTGCTGGAGCAGCAGATGTGCAGTTCTGGAATGAATTTGAGGAGATACCCCATATCCAAGCGCAAAGGAGAAACCCCAGAAAGACTGTAGGAGGAGCAAATTCACATTTAGAATCAAACCCCATTCCTGCCAGAGATGCTCAGTGGGCTCAAACAAACCTTGTGTGCACCAGGACCCAGGAACCCCACAGAGACTGAGACAGAACTGTGTTTGAGCATCTCCTGTGGAGGTACGGCTCAGCAGTGGACTGCCGCAGGGGCAGGGGCTCTGGGTGGAGCAGACGGGGTATGGCATAAGCCCTCTTGGAGGAGGTCTCCATTAACCCCACCATACAGCTGCCAGCACTTATACAGGACTGGGAAATAAGACACTTGGAGGGCACAGACAGAAACCCATACACAACAGGACACAGGAAAAAGGAGCAGTGATTCCACAAGAGTCTGACCCAGCCTTGCCCTTGAGTATCCAGGAGTCTCCAGCAGAGGTGTGGGTTGGTGGTGGCCTGCTGCAGGGTTGGGGGCAGTGAGTGTAGCAGTACATGCATGGGATCTTTTGAAGGAGGTCACCATTATCTTAATTAACCTTCATGATAGTTTGGCCCCAGGTAAATGGACATGGGTTTAAGTGGACTCTGGGAGTTGGTGATGGACAGGGAGGTGTGCTTCGATTCATGGGGTCACAAAGAGTCAGACAAACTGAGCAACTGAACTGAAACTGAAAAATATCAGGGAGGGAACACAGCTCCGCCCATCAACAGAAAAGTGTATTTAAGATTTACTGAGCATGGCCCCGCCAATCAAAACTGTTTCCCCCTCAATCAGTCAATCCCATTAGGAAGCTTCCATCACCCTCTTATCCTTCTCCATCAGAGTGCAGACAGACTGAAAACCACAATCACAGAAAACTAACCAGTCTAATCACATGGACCACAGCCTTGTCTAACTCAATGAAACTATGAGCCATGCCATGTAGGGCCACCCAAGACAGAAGGGTCATGGTTGTGATTTCTGACAAAATGTGGTCCACTGGAGAAGGGAATGGCAAACCACTTCAGTATTCTTGCCTTGAGAACCCCATGAACAGTATGAAAAGTCAAAAGATAGGACACAGAAAGATGAAATCCCCAGGTCAGTAGGTGCCCAATATGCTACTGGAGGTCAGTGGAGAAATAACTCCAGAAAGAAGGAAGAGATGGAGCCAAAGCAAAAACAACACCCAGTTGTGGATGTGACTGTTGATGGAAGCAAGGTCCGATGCTGTAAAGAGCAATGTTGCATAGGAACCTGGAAGGTTAGGTCCATGAATCAAGGCAAATTGGAAGTGGTCAAATGGGAGATGGCAAAAGTGACCATTGACATTTTAAAAATCAATGATCTAAAATGGATTGGAATGGGTGAATTTAACTATGGTAATCATTATGTCTACTACTGTGGGCAAGAATCCCTTAGAAGACAATGGAATAGCCATCATAGTCAACAAAAGAGTATGAAATGCAGTACTTCGATGCAAATTCAAAAATGACAAAATGATCTCTATTTGTTTCCAAGGCAAACCATTCAAAATCATGGTAATCCAAGTCTATGGCCCAGCGAGTAATGCTGAAGTATCTGAAGTTGAACGGTTCTGTGAAGACCTACCAGACTTTCTAGAACTAATACCCAAAAAAGATGTCCTTTTCATTATATGGAACTGGAATGCAAAGTAGGAAGTCAAGAAACACCTGGGGTATCAGGCAGATTTGGCTTTTGAGTATAGAATGAAGCACAGCAAAGGCTAATAGAGTTTTGCCAAGACAATGCACTGATCTTGGCAAACACTCTCTTCCAATAATACAAGCGAAGACTTTAATGGACATCACCAGATGGTCAATACAAAAACAAGATTGATTATATGTTTTGTAGTCAAAGATGAAGATACTCTATAGAGTCAGCAAAAACAAAATTGGGAGTGGCTCAGATCATGAACTCCTTTTTGACAAATTCAGAGTGAAATTGAAGAAAGTACGGAAAACCACTAGACCATTCAAGTATGACCTAAATCAAATCCCTTAAAATTATGCAGTGGAAGTTAGAAATAGATTCAAGGGATTAGATCTGATAGAGTGCCTGAAGAACTATGAAAAGCTGTTCATGACATTGTACAGGAGACAGGGATCAAGACCATCCCCAAGAAAGAAGTAATGCAAAAAAAAAGCAAAATGGCTGTCTGAGGAGGCCTTACAAAAAGCTGTGAAAAGAAGAGAAGCAGAAAGCAAAGGAGAAAAGGAAAAATATACCCATCTGAATGCAGAGTTCCAAAGACTAGAAAGGAGAGATAAGAAAGCCTTTCTCAGTGATCAATGCAAAGAAATAGAGGAAAACAACAGAATGGGAAAGACGAGAAATCTCTTCAAGAAAATTAGAGATACCAAGGGAACATTTCATGCAAAGATGGGCACAATAAAGGACAGAAATCATATGGACCTAACCAAAACAGAAGATATTAAGTAGAGGTGGCAGGAATACACAGAAGAACTATATGAAAAAAAAATCTTCATAACTCAGATAATCACGATGGTATGATCACTCACCTATAGCCAGACATCCTGTAATGGGAAGTCAAGTGGGCCTTAGGAGGCATCACTATGAACACAGCTAGAGGCAGTGATGGAATTCCAGTGATCCATTTCAATTACTAAAAGATGATGCTGTTATAGTGCTGCACTCCATATGCCAGCAAATTTGGAAACTCAGCAGTGGCCACAGGACTGGAAAAGGTCAGTTTTCATTCCAATCCCAAAGAAAGGCAATGCCAAAGAAGGCTCAAACTATCACACAGTTGCACTCATCTCACATGGTAGTAAAGTAATGCTCAAAATTCTCCAAACCAGGCTTCAACAACACATGAACTGTGAACGTCCAGATGTTCAAGCTGGATTTAGAAAAGGCAGAGGGACCAGAGATCAAATTGCCAACATCGAAAAAGCAAGCGAGTTCCAGAAAAACATCTATTTCTGCTTTATTGACTATGCCAAAGCCTTTTAATTGTGTGGGTCATGACAAACTGTAGAAAATTCTGAAAGAGATGGGAATACCAGAACACCTGATCTGCCTCTTGAGAAACCTGTATGCAGGTCAGGAAGCAACAGTTAAAACTTTACATGGAACAACAGACTGGTTCCAAATGGGAAAAGGAGTACGTCAAGGCTGTATGTTGTCACCCTGCTTCTTTAACTTATATGAAGAGTACATAATGAGAAACGCTGGGCTGGATGAACCACAAGCAGGAATCAAGATTGCTGGGAGAAATATCAATAACCTCAGATATGCAGATGACACCACCCTTATGGCAGAAAGTGAAGAACTAAAGAGCCTCTTGATGAAAGTGAAAGAGGAGAGTGAAAATCTTGGCTTAAAACTCAACATTCTAAGATCATGGCATCCAGTCCCATCACTTCATGGGAAATAGATGGGGAAACATTGCAAGCTGTGACAGACTTTTACATTTTGGGGCTCCAAAATCATTGCAGATGGTAACTGTAGCCATGAAATTGAAAGAGACTTGCTCCTTGAAAGAAAAATTATGACCAACCTAGACAGCATATTAAAAAGCAGAGACATTACTTTTCCAACAAAATTCCATCTAGTTATACTCATGGTTTTTCCAGTAGTCATGTATGGATGTGAGAGTTGGACTATAAAGAAAGGTGAGTGCCGAAGAACTGATGCTTTTGAACTGTGGTGTTGGAGAAGACTCTTGAGAGTTCCTTGGATAGCATGGAGATCCAACCAGTCCAACCTAAAGGAAATCAGTCCTGAATATTCATTGGAAGGACTGATGCTGACGCTGAAGCTCCAATACTTTGGCCACCTGATGCATAGAACTGACTCATTGGAAGAGACCCTGATGCTGGGAAGGATTGAAGATGGGAGAAGAAGGGGATGATGGAGGATGAGATGGTTGGATGGCATCACCAACTCGATGGACATGAGTTTGAATAAACTCCCGGAGTTGGTGATGGACATGGAAGCCTGGTGTGTGTAGTCCATGGTGTTGCAAAGAGTTTGGCATGACTGAGTGATGAGTGAACTGAACTGAACTGATTGCATAATGAAACTATGGAAAAGGGAAGTTATTAAAAATGAAATTTCTGTAAGTAAAAATTATAATACTTGGACAATTATATATTAATTATTCAGTAGTCAACTTTAAGGAGCTCAAAAGCCATGCTAAAATTTATATAAACAGAGGGAAATAAGTACTAAACATGAAATTAGAAATAAAGTAGGAAAATAAATTTAACAAGCCTACTAATGGAAATATTAGTTATACTGATGAATTGCAAATATGACTGACCAAGATTTAAAAATATAAGAATATATAAACTATCAATATTAGAAGGAAACTGCCTTAGACATCATATAGACACAAAAAGCATAATAAGTCAATATGAAGAAAGGTATTTGTGTTCACAAATTTAACAACTTTTTATTAGGTTGAAGAAAATTTTGAAGTTTACTGAAGTTAGTACATTAGGAGTAAAAAACTTTGAACATGCTTCCACCCAATTTTTTAAAATTGCAATTTAAAGTTTTTCTGCATGAAGTTTCAAGGATCAGTTTCTCTAGTTGTTAATTATATAAAGCATTTAGTTTTGAAATCATGACAATCTTACACAAATTGTTTCAGATAATAGAGGACAATAGAATACTTCCCAATTTATTTATTTAATTTAAATAACTTATGAACATAAAACTTAATTTCTTAATATAATATCAACAGTTCAAATATTAAACATATAAAATGTTTAGGAAACTTTGGCATGGTTTTATTATAATAATTAAAGATTAGTAATCACTGCAGATGGTGACTGCAGCCATGAAATTAAAAGACGCTTACTCCTTGGAAGGAAAGTTATGACCAACCTAGATAGCATGTTCAAAAGCAGAGACATTACTTTGCCAACAAAGGTTCGTCTAGTCAAGGCTATGGTTTTTCCTGTGGTCATGTATGGATGTGAGAGTTGGACTGTGAAGAAGGCTGAGCGCTGAAGAATTGATGCTTTTGAAGTGTGGTGTTGGAGAAGACTCTTGAGAGTCCCTTGGACTGCAAGGAGATCCAACCAGTCCATTCTGAAGGAGATCAGCCCTGGGATTTCTTTGGAAGGAATGATGCTAAAGCTGAAACTCCCGTACTTTGGCCACCTCATGCGAAGAGTTGACTCATTGGAAAAGACTCTGATG
>NW_011495050.1:11037638-11070363 GCF_000754665.1 Bison bison bison | reverse complement strand
AGTGAACTCCGGGAGTTGGTGATGGACAGGGAGGCCTGGCGTGCTGAGATTCATGGGGTCGCAAAGAGTGGGACACAACTGAGCGACTGATCTGATCTGATCTGATCTGATCCCAAATCAAGCAAAGCAGTATTCTACATTATCAGGGAAAAAGAGAAAAATTATCTCAAAATATGTAGGAAAGGCAGTGACAAAATCCAAAACTAATTTGTAATTTCAAAGACTCTCATAAAATAGGAAGAGATGTAAACTTTGTCAAGTTAGGGCACAAACCCAATGCTGCTGCTAAGTTGCTTCAATCGTGTCCGACTCTGTGCGACCCCATAGACGGCAGCCCACCAGGCTCCCCCATCCCTGGGGTTCTCCAGGCAAGAACACTGGAGTGGGCTGCCATTTCCTTCTCCAATGCATAAAAGTGAAAAGTGAAAGTGAAGTCGCTCAGCCGTGTCTGACTCTATCGACCCCATGGATTGCAGCCTACCAGGCTCCTCCATCCATGGGATTTTCCAGGCAAGAGTACTGGAGTGGGGTGCCATTGCCTTCTCTGACAAACCCAACAGATGGGCACAAAGTATGTACAGCTAATAATCTTGATGTTAAAGTATTTAATGGGTATACTCAAATTGAATTTTGAATTATTAAACTGTTGAATTTCTTCTAATTTGAGGACTGAACAAGAATGTGTCATCTTAACGTTTTATTATTGCACTAGAAAGCATAAATAGTTCAATAATTAAGAAAATGAAATAAAAAACATAAAGAATTAAAAAGTAAAACTCTTTTACATTCAGATAGTACATTCAGGTAATAGATAATAGCCTGTTTAGAAAATCCTAAGGAAACTAATCAATTAATTTACCAAAGTTTAAGAATGAAATGCCAATTTTGTTTCTATAAACTAGCAAACAAAAAAAAATGGAAAAAGATATTTTAAAAATGCTATCTTCAATAAAATTTCTGAAACATCAGCTCTTTTGGAATACCTTTTAGTAATGAAGGGGCAGGTCACAACACTTGAAACTACCACATTTTTCTGAAGGTACAAAAAAACTTTTAGTTAAAACTCTGTCCTGATCAAAATCACAGCAGATTGTAGAAATTAACAGTATGATTCTAAACTTTATATATAAATACAAATGCCTTAAAACAACCAAGTCATGTAAAAGTAGGAATAATAAATTGAAAGATTCTTAAGTACTAAAACTATAAAGTCTTTAAAAAAATCATCTTAGTCACTTTCAGTAGAAATATTTCTTAGGGAGATCAAAAGAGCAACCATAAAACAAAGAAACTGCTAATTTGTGTTTCATCAGAATTGGAAGATTCTGTCCCATCAAAAGACACAATTAACAAAACAAAAGAAGCAAATCCAAATAGCATAGAGAGGCTGTTTGAGGATTCTTTAGTTTAAGCAATTAAGCAGTAGATTAAGTTATTCTTTTAGCTGTAAAAATACATTTATCCCCAGCTTTGAGAGGGGAAAAAGTGCCTTATTTGCTATTCAGTTGATAATATAGTTACTCTCAAGTAAAATTAATACAAATGTGATGTTTTAAATGATACAAAACGTCCTTTGAATAAGTTTGAGAATGAAAATTCTTAGAAGCCAAGATCTTTTATAATAAACTGTTGAAGATAGGGAGTTTTCCCCATGGCTCAGATGGTAAAGAATCTGCCTGCAATTCAGGAGACCCAGGTTCAATTCCTAGTTCAGGAAGATCCTCTGGAGAAGGGAATTGCAACCCACTCCAGTATTCTTGCCTAGAAAATTCCATGGACAGACACAGGCTACAGTTCATGGGGTTGCAAAGAGTGGAACAGAGTTATAAGTCCTTATAACATTCTGATGTATTTCAGGTTAGCTTGATGCTTCTTAATTAGTGTATGTCCTTGGTAACTAGATATTGTAAAATAATATGCAAACTTTAATCTTTAGTCACTTTTCTAATCACAGAACACTGAAGAATAATGAAAGTTTGTGTATTCAGAGACTGACTTTAGAATACCATAAAAGCATTAGATGTACTTTCACTATTTTCACATTATTTCCTACACATGTTTTACTATCATTTGAGGGAATTGCCTTAACAATCTCTAAAATGAAGGGAGCATATACCATCTCAAAAATCGCTTATTATTCAAGAGCTTCTAATAAAATCTCATGAAAGCTTATTTCCAAAGGCAGTTTTTTAAATTATTACAACAATTTCAATTCATAATACAAAATGGATCAAAAGTAAATGAGCTATTAAAGACTGTTAGATTAGGAATCACTGCTATTAGCATTTTTAAATTCATATATACTTATATTAATCAAGGTAATGTTGGGAGAGTTTGTAATTTCCTTAGTTCTGTCTCATCACAACAAAAATGTTAGCTAGTTAGAATAGGAAAAAGGAGTCCAGAATGGCCGTGGCTAAAAGACAAAGAAGGGAAAAGCCCTCTGGAAGGTCAGAGGACCCGAGTGAGGCCCTCAGGTAAAACAACAGCCCTCCTGGCTAGCCCAATTTACATAGGGCAGGCTCAGGGGGAGGAGAAAGAAACATAAAAAGAGAAGCCAAGACTGGCCTGGGGGCTTCTCTTCTCTGTGAATCATTAGGGTCAGCTCACCCTCATGCCTTGAGGGTGTATTTTCCTTTAATTTCTGTATAGAACTGAGTTGTAACACTGGTTTGACTGAGGAAGTTACATAGAGCTGTAACACTAGCCCACCCATCGCTTCAAATTTTTGTTGTGACAAGACAGAACCGAGGAAATTACACACTCCCCCGACAATAAGATGATTCAATGATAATATAATCTGATATTCTACTGCTGCTAAGTCGCTTCAGTCATGTCCAACTCTGTGTGACCCCATAGACAGCAGCCCACCAGGCTCCCCCGTCCTTGGGATTCTCCAGGGAAGAACACTGGAGTGGGTTGCCATTTCCTTCTCCAATGCATGAAAGTGAAAAGTCAAAGTGAAGTCGCTCAGTTGTGTCTGATGCCTATTGACCCCATGGACTGCAGCCCACCAGGCTCCTCCGTCCATGGGATTTTCCAGGCAAGAGTACTGGAGTGGGTTGCCATTGCCTTCTCCGATATTCTACTATTTAAAAGCCATATCATTCTGTCCAAGTATCGAAGGAGAAAGCAAATATTTAATTGAATCAATAATTATTTTTTTCTTTAAAACATTAATGCAAATAACAATTATCTAGGTCACAAATTAAACAGATGACAAAAAAATAATCTCCACAATTAAAGTTTAAAAGGAAGCCTATTATTTAATGGACGCAATTTCTTATCTACAAATCCTTTCTTAATAAGATAAACTTTTCTCATAGGTAATTTTAAAATATGTCCATAAAATAATACTTTTGGACATAAATGTTTACTGTTCAAAATCTTTCAGTTAATAGTTTCAATTCTCTTGGTAGAAAATCGGCAAGAAATCAGGAATTATAAATTAGGAACCATGAATAAATCATTGTGTAAGATTTCTCAAGCTTTGGAATCTACAATGTCTATTGTTTTTATTTTTCTTAACTTTTCTGAAACTCATGCCTGTTATCTAGGATAAATACACCAACAATAGAAGGGAGGATGTAGAACATTAAGATTTTTAATGAGAAGCTATGTTAAATATGAACCAACTTGATGTGGCTCAAGTTAGAGATAAGTTAAAACATGTTTATAAAATAACATAAAACTTCAGTTTTCCAGCAATATGGCAAACATAACGTTGAGAAATTTTAGATAAAATGAACTTAGTGTTGTGATAATAAATTCTTGAAGTTAAGGTAAATAAAAATGTAGTCATATTTATATCACTCCAACAACTGAGAGTCTCCAACCATTGGACTGCACGGAGATCCAACTGGTCCATTCTAAAAATCAGTCCTGGGTATTCTTTGGAAGGAATGATGCTAAAGCTGAAACTCCAATACTTTGGCCAGCTCATGTGAAGAGTTGACTCATTGGAAATGACCTGATGCTGGGAAAGATAGAAGACAGGAGGAGAAGGGGACGACAGAGGATGAGATGGCTGGATGGTATCACCAACTCAATGGACATGAGTTTGAGTGAACTCCAGGAGTTGGTGATGGACAGGGAGGCCTGGCGTGCTGCAATTCATGGGGTTGCAAAGAGTCAGACACGACTGAGCGACTGAACTGAACTGAACTGAACTGATCCATTAGAGAGACTATATTTGCTTTCCCAGCAAATGCCCCCATCCTATTGTCTTAGTTTGTTTTATTTTTGAGACATGTGGCAGGCACCAGGTCTAAGGCTGCCCAATTGCTATAAACACACATCAGTCTTCAGGTTATCTTTATGGAATTGTACCAAGTGAGCTTCAGGTAGCTGTTGTTTAGTCACTAAGTCGTGTCTGACTCTTCTGTGAACCCATGAACTATAGACTGCCAGGCTCCTCTTCCATGTGATTTCCCAGGCAAAAATACTGGAGTGGGTTGCCATTTCCTTCTCTAGGGAATCTTCCCAACACAGGGATTGAACCCATATCTCCTGTGTCTCCTACATTAGTAAGTGGATTCTTTATCACTGAGCCACCAGGAAAGCCCTAAGCTTGAGGTAGAGAAGTTACCAACTCATCCACTATTCCCCTCCCTACCCCAAGCCTGTCCCTCCATGATACATAGCATGGTCATATACTTCCAACCAAAAGAAGACTACAGTGAGACTACACTGGATAGACCCAGCAGGTAGGATATCAATAAGAGCATAGCTAAACTAAAGAATACCATCAATCAATTGAATATAATTGACATCCATAGATTACTTCATCCAACAAAACTGATTACATGATGTACTCATGCATAGAACATTCAGCAAGATAGGCCACTTTTGGGGCCATATAACACAGCTTAACAAATTTAAAAGAGCAGAAATCATACCATGAAAGCTTTCAGGCCACAGGGGAATTAAACTAAAAATCAAGTAACAGACAACTAGAAAATTATAAATTACATAGAGATTAAACAACAAACATCTAAATGATACATAAGTAAAGAAGAAATCTCAAGAATTAAAAAAAATATTTTTAAACGAAAATAAGAACAACTTACCAAAATTTGTGCCATACAGCAAAAACAGTACTTAGAAAAAATGTAGTATTTGAATACATATATTAGAGAACAAACCTTGCATGCTTCATAAAGTTTACCTCAAATGGACCATACACCTAAGTGTAAAAAGCAAAACTAAATTCCTAGAAAATGTCATAGGAAACATCCTAAATGACCCTAGGTATAGCAGTGACTTCTTAGAAGCAGAGGCACAATCCATAAAAGAAATAGTAAAATAGTTAAAATTAAAAAAAAAAAAAATCTTTGAAAGAAAATCATGATGTACCCCTACCACCTGTTAGAATGGTCAAAACCTGGAACACTGACAACACCAAAGTCTGACAACATTGTGGAGCTACAGGGGCTTTTATTTATTGCTGGTGGGAATCCATAATCCACAGAGCTGTGTAAAAATCATCAGTCACCAAAAAAGAAACAGCCAGTAAGAATGTATGTTTCCTCAAAGGTGAACAGTGGCAGGGCCCACTGTGTGCAGTGAAGTGATTCTAAGAATCAAACACCATGACCAAGTGAATGAAAGGATAGTTCAATATTTGTAAAAAAAAAAAAAAAAAGAAAGAAAGTCTATGTAGTATACCTATCCTGAAAAAGACATAATTCAAAAAGACACAGGAACCCCAATGTTCATTGCAACACTATTTATAAGAGCCAGGACATGGAAATAACAGTGTCTCATTATTCAATATAGTAAATCCAAACTTTACTCTGATTCTCAAGCATATTATCAGTTTCTTTTAAAAAAGTTTTTAGAAGTTAGAGACTTCTAATCCATAAACTTAATACAGCTAGCTAACACTAGTACTCTCTCTCCCTCCCTCTCTCTCTCTCTTTCTCTCTCTCTCTCTCTCTCTCTCTCTCTCTCTCTCTATATATATATATATATATATATATGTATATGCATTCAGGTCAATTCAGTGGCTCAGTTGTGTCAGACTCTTTGCAACCCCATGAATTGCAGCGTGCCAGGCCTCCCTGTCCATCACCAAATCCCAGAGTTCACTCAGACTCATGTCCATCGAGTCAGTGATGCCATCCAGCCATCTCATCCTCTGTCGTCCCCTTCTCCTCCTGCCCCCAATCCCTCCCAGCATCAGAGTCTTTTCCAATGAGTCAACTCTTCGCATGAGGTGGCTAAAATATTGGAGTTTCAGCTTTAGCATCAGTCCCTCCAATGAACACCCAGGACTGATCTCCTTCAGAATGGACTGGTTGGATCTCCTTGCAGTCCAAGGGACTCTCAAGAGTCTTCTCCAACACCACAATTCAAAAGCATCCATTCTTCAGCACTCAGCCTTCTTCACAGTCCAACTCTCACATACATACATGACCACTATATGCATTATGTGTCCACATTTTTTTGACGTTTTATAATTATTTTATTGTGATTTAAAAGCTTTGCCAAAACAATACCTTAGGATTTACTCTCCTAGAATCTTTGGCGTGGTGTAGCTGAGGAGTAGTCAAGATGGAAGAGATGCAGAGGGAAAAGTGTGAGGAAAGGGTAAGGAATTTCCATGCCTTTCTGAACACAACACTGTCTCCAAATCTCCACATGTTCACCAACAAGAAACTCCACATATATCTTCTGGCATATCTTTCATCTAATTTGTTCCTATGTTAGTGCTACTAAGTAAATGGAATTATTTTATATTTTGTTTCCCAATTATTTGCTGCTGTGAAGTGAAGTGAAGTGAAGTGAAGTGAAGTGAAAGTCGCTCAGTTGTGTCTGACCCTTTACAACCCCATGGACTATAGAGTTCATGGATTCTTCAGGCCAGAATACTGGAGTGGGTAGACGTTCCCTTCTCAGGAGGATCTTCCCATCTAACCACCTCATCCCCTGTCATCCCCTTCTCTTCCTGCCTTCAATATTTCCCAGCATCAGTGTTTTTCAAATGAGTCAGCTCTTCGCATCAGGTAGCAAAAGTACTGGAGTTTCAGATTAAACATCAGTCCTTACAATGAACACTCAGGACTGATTTCCTTTAGGATGGACTGGTTGGACCTTCTTGCAATCCACAGGACTCTCAAGAGTCTTCTCCAACACCACAGTTCAAAACCATCAATTCTTTGGCGCTCAGCTTTCTTCACAGTCCAACTCTCACATCCATACATGACCACTGGAAAAACTATAGCCTTGACTAGACGGACCTTTGTTGGCAGAGTAATATCTTTGCTTTTGAATATACTACTTAGGTTGGTCATAACTTTCCTTCCAAGGAGTAAGCGTCTTTTAATTTCATGGCAGCAATCACCATCTGCAGTGATTTTGGAGACCAAAAAAATAAAGCTGGACACTGTTTCCCCATCTACTTCTCATGAAGTAATGGGACCAGATACCATGATCTTAGTTTTCTGAATGCTGAGCTTTAAGCCAACTTTTTCACTCTTCTCTTTCACTTTCAACAAGAGGCTTTTTAGTTCCTCTTCACTTTCTGCCATAAGGGTGGTGTCATCTGCATATCTGAGGTGATTGATATTTCTCCCGGCAATCTTGATTCCAGCTAGTGCTTCTTCCAGGCCAGTGTTTCTCATGATGTACTCTGCATATAAGTTAAATTAGCATGGTGACAATATACAGCCTTGATGTACTCCTTTTCCTATTTGGAACCAGTCTGTTGTTCCATGTCCAGTTCTAACTGCTGCTTCCTACATGCATATAGATTTCTCCAGAGGCAGGTCAGGTGGTCTGGTATTCCCATCTCTTTCAGAATTTTCTACAGTTTATTGTGATCCACACAGTCAAAGGCTTTGGCATAGTCAATAAAGCAGAAATAGATGTTTTTCTGGAACTCTCTTGCTTTTGCCATGATCCAGCAGATGTTGGCAATTTGGTCTCTGGTTCCTCTGCCTTTTCTAAAACCAGCTGAACATCTGGAAGTTCACGGTTCATGTATTACTGAAGCCTAGCTTGGAGAATTTTGAGCATTACTTTACTAGCGTGTGAGATGAGTGCAATTGTGTGGTAGTTTGAGCATTCTTTGGCATTGACTTTCTTTGGGATTGGAATGAAAACTGACCTTTTCCAGTCCTGTGGCCACTGCTGAGATTTCCAAATTTGCTGGCATATTGAGTGCAGCACTTTCACAGCATCATCTTTCAGGATTTGAAATAGCTCAAACTGGAATTCAATCACCTCCACTAGCTTTGTTCGTAGTGATGCTTTCTAAGGCCCACTTGACTTCACATTCCAGGATGTCTGGCTCTTGGTGAGTGATCACACCATCGTGATTTTCTAGGTCGTGAAGATCTTCTTTATACGGTTCTTCTGTGTATTCTTGCCACCCCTTCTCAATATTTTCTGCTTCTGTTAGGTCCATTTCTGTCCTTTATCGAGCCCATCTTTGCATGAAATGTTCCCTTGTTATCTCTAATTTTCTTGAAGAGATCTCTAGTCTTTCCCATTCTGTTGTTTTCCTCTATTTCTTTGCACTAATCACTGAAGAAGGCTTTCTTATCTCTCCTTGCTATTCTTTGGAACTCTGCATTCAGTTGCTTATGTCTTTCCTTTTCTCCTTTGCTTTTCACTTCTTTTCTTTTCACAGCTATTTGTAAGGCCTCTTTAGACATTCATTTTGCTTTTTTGCATTTCTTGTCCATGCGGATGGTCTTGATCCTTGTCTCCTGTACAATATCACAAATTTCCATCCATAGTTCATTAGGCACTCTATCAGATCTAGTCCCTTAAATCTATTTCTCACTTCCACTGTAAAATCGCACGGGATTTAATTTTGGTCATACCTGAATGATCTAGTGGTTTTCCCTACTTTCTCAATTTAAGTCTGAATTTGGCAATAAGGAGTTCATGATCTGAGCCACAGTCAGCTCCTCGTCTTGTTTTTGCTGACTGTATAGAGCTTCTCCATCTTTGTCTGCAAAGAATATAATCAATCTGATTCTGGTGTTGACCATCTGGTGATGTCCATGTGTAGAGTCTTCTCTTTTGTTGTTGGAAGAGGGTGTTTTCTATGACCAGTGTGTTCTCTTGGCAAAGCTCTATTAGCCTTTGCCCTGTTTCATTCTGTATCCCAAGGCCAAATTTGCCTGTTAGTCCAGGTGTTTCTTGACTTCCTACTTTTGCATTCCAGTCCCCTATATTGAAAAGGACATCTTTTTTGGGTGTTAGTTCTAAAAGGTCTTGTAGGTTTTCATAGAACCATTCAACTTCAGATTCTTCAGTGTTACTGGTTGGGGTATAGGCTTGGATTACTGTGATATTGAATGGTTTGCCTTGGAAACGAACAGAGATCATTCTGTCGTTTTTGAGATTGCATCCAAGTACTGCATTTCAGACTCTTATGTTAACCATGATGGCTACTCCATTTCTTCTAAGGGATTCCTGCCCACAGTAGTAGATATAATGGTCATCTAAGTTAAATTCACCCATTCCAGTCCATTTTAGTTTGCTGATTCCTAGAATGTTGATGTTCACTCTTGCCATCTCCTGTTTGACCACTTCCAATTTGCCTTGATTCATGGACCTAACATTCCAGGTTCCTATGCAATATTGCTCTTTACAGCATCGGACCTTGCTTCTTTCACCAGTCACATACAACTGGGTATTGTTTTATGCTTTGGCTCAGTCACTTCATTCTTTCTGGAGTTATTTCTCCATTGATCTCCAGTAGCATATTGGGCAGTTACCAACCTGGGGAGTTCCCTTTTCAGTATCCTATCGTTTTGCCTTTTCATACTGTTCATGGGGTTCTCAAGGCAAGAATACTGAAGTGGTTTGACATTCCCTTCTCCAGTGGGCCACATTCTGTCAGACCTCTCCACCATAACCCGTCCGTCTTGGGTGGCCCCACATGGCATGGCTTAGTTTCATTGAGTTAGACAAGGCTGTAGTCCATGTGATCAGATTGGCTAGTTTTCTGTGCTTATGGTTTCAGTGTGTCTGCCCTCTGATGCCCTCTCACAACACCTACTGTCTTACTTGGATTTCTCTTACCTTGGACGTGGGGTATCTCTTCACGGCTGGTCCACTAAAGCGCTGCTCCTTACCTTGGACGATGTTGCCCCTCCTGACCTTGAACGTGGAGTAGCTCCTCTAGGCCCTCCTGTGCCGGTGCAGCCGCCGCTCCTTGGATGTGGGGTAGCTCCTCTTGGCCGCTCCTACACCGTCGCAGCCTGGCGCTCTAGGGCCCTGCCCCAGACCTTGGGCAAGGGTAGCTCCTCTAGGCCACGCTTTCTGCGTGGTCCGTCACAGCCACTGCGCTTCCTGCTAGAGGACTGTATTTCCTGCTGCCCTAGCCACCAATTCCCCTAAGTACCTGGTGCTGCCAGAACCCCTGCAAACCAAGCAGCTGCACCACCTCCACACTTGGCCCTCAGAGGGGCAAACCCAAGTCCTCCAAGGCAGCCTCAGAAGCAAACCCCAGTGGATAACCCACATGCAAAGATGGAAATAAAGCCACATTAGAAACCCAGGGGCACTGTAGCTAAGGAAGAAGACCCAAAACCTTCCCAGCAGCAGTACAAGCTGCAAATTAAATCCACATGATCAACCACGTAGATTCTGTATCTATGGAATATATAAAAGATCATTGAGAGCTCCCACAAAAGAAAACGCACTAGTTCTGATAGCTGTGGACATTGGAGGCAAGAACACACAGGGGTAGGACCAGATTAGAATCTGAGCTGCTGCCACAGCAGGTCCAGAGATGAGCACAGTACTGGGGGGTATCCTTGGGAGATGAGGTGAACTTTGACTCCCAGCAAGGGAAAGGACTCTAATAGCAGTAACTCAAGAAAAACATTTATTATTCTTATGTTTTGACTTCTATAGATTCTTTTTTCTTTTTTTCTTTTTCTTTTTTCCCCTTTTTTTCTCCCCTCTGTTATAGTTGTTGATTTTATTGGCACTATGAAATCTAATTAAGCTTTTGAGCTTTTTTTTTTTTCTCAGTCATACTTTTTATTGTTGTTATAAACCTCTGCCTCTACATTGGGCTTTTGCAGTTCTGTGGAATTTTTTTATATCTCTTATTAATTTTTTAAACCTATTATTATTTTTTCTACATTTGTTCCTTTGTTTGATTTTCCTACTGTTCTTTTCCCCTTGCAGTTAATCTTTAATGTATATAAATCTTCTTTATCTAACTCTATTTAAAGTTGCATACCTATTCTTTCTTTTCTTTATTTCCTTTCTTCTCAACACATTTGTTAGTTTTATTTTCATTGCTTTATTCCCCAATTGGCACCTTGCTTTAGTTTTGTTTTCCAATTTGTGCTTTAGTTAGTTTTGTTCTTAACTGGTAGATATAATTTTTGGTTTCCTTTGTTCACTGGGTCAATCTACTGTACTTATTTTTGTTGGACTGTTTTCACTTTGCTCATGGTTGTATATGTATATGTGTATATTCCTTAATTTAAATTATTATTTCCCTGATTTTGTAACTGCCATTTGTCTGGGATTTATTTTTGGTTTCTTGTTTTTGGGTATTTTTTTAATCTCACTTAATGCCATAACAAAGCACTTGTGGAATCTTCATTCCTGACCAGAGATTAAGCCCTAAGCCTTTGGAGTGGGAGCAGTGACTCCAAGACCCTAGATGACCAGAGATCTAACTCTAGGGAGTATCAAACAGTGAGAATTCACACAAAGGAAACCACTTGAATACAAGACCTAGCATCACCCAACCACCAGAAGCACCCTGTGCAGGATGCCTCATCTAAACAACAAACAAAACAAAAATGCAAGCACAGTCATCAGAAAATAGGATTACCACCTCACTCAGCCTTGCCCATCAAAGGAGAAACAACAACAAAAAAACTCAGCACAAATCTCACCCTATACAAAGCTCACACAAACCACCTACACAACTCCCTGGACCTACCTTAGGAAGGCAGAAACCAGAAGGAAGAAAGATTTCAACCTTGAAGCTTGGGAAAAGGAGACATCAAACACAATAAGTAAAAAATAATAATGAAATGTCCCACTTGTAGATCTCTCCTTTGCCCAGTTTTGTTAGTAAGTGGGGAAGTTCAACGACTATAGTCTAAATGATTGGTGAGTAGGAGCTGGACTTACTCAGGAAAAGGTTTATCACTAAAGCCATGAAGTAACTCTCTGAAACAGATGTTCCAACCAAATATGAGGGGAATCTAGACTTAGTAACAGACTAAGGATGACATCAGTTGCGGTTGAAAGTATACAACTATAGGCATATAATGCTGCTCAGACATAGCAGTGGGGACTCTAGTTCATCCCACCAAATATCAGCTTGCAAATATTCCAGGAAAAACTGCCCAGAATTATGGAGAACATACTTTTCTATCATATTATACAAATAATGTTTCCATGGAGAATAAGGGGTCAGGGTATATCAGATGCTCTAGGGCCTTCCTGTCATTCCTCTGCTGCTAAGTAAATCATTCATTCTCCAGGTACTAAAAGTGTTGGCAGCTGACAATTATCAACTGAGCCCCTCTCCTGGAATTATCCTCCCATCTGAAGAAATTTTTATTGACCTAGTTTATCTCTCTTAACTAAGAAGCCATCATCCAATTACTGGTCAATGCAAGGGATGTAAGGTCAATTTCCTTGCTCAATATAAGATAAATCTGCAGGATCATCCCCATCCCGAAGCTCTGAGTTTGATTATCTGGGATCACTGTCAGAAGTGAATCTCAGTTCAAATTTTTGTTCTGTCTATTCTACTTTTTATACTCTTCTACATTTTCCTTCAAAAGAGCACTTCCCAATTAATCTCCTGGAAATAAACTTCTGCCTTAGATTCTACTTCCCAGAGTACCCAACTTCAAACCACATTTTTTTTTTTTTAATATTCTGACTTTTAAAATTGTGAAAATTCTGATAGATTCATATATTCTGGTAAAAAATAGGAAATGTATTTTTCATTTACCAAAATAATGTGAAACTATTGTTCATGGTCAATATGTACTTGCATTGAATTAATCTGTCTCTCAAATCACTAACTTCTTATCAGAGGTATTGGAATAGAGAGATTTAAAAAAAAAATAAATGTAGTAAATGTCCTTGTACACATGGATGGAATGTCTTTGTTTAGTTTTTTAATACCCAGAGGTCATTTCCAGGTGTCATCTAGATAAGTAAATCATAAATCATGGATTAGATAGTTTCTTCAAATTCTGGAATATAATTGCAATTTTACTCACTAACTATATCAATCAGTATTGGTTTCCTTTTTAATATTTTGATCATGATTAGGAGCTCCACGACCTCCCATTTAGACTGTCCAGTTATTAGTGATCTGGACTGTATGTGCTCTATTTGGTGGTTTTGCAATAGCTGCACTTGCTGTGCTGTGATTGGTCACTCAATCCTGTCCGACACTTTGTAACCCCATGGACTGTAACCTGCCAGGCTTCTCTGCTCATGGGGATCCTCCAGGCAAGAATACTGGAGTGGGTTGCCATGCCCTCCTTCAGGGGTTCATCCCAATCCAGAGATCAAACCAGGTCTCCCATATTGCAGGCAGATTCTTTACTCAGGTCACCAGGCAATACTGGAGCGGGTAGCCTATCCTTTCTCCAGGAAAACTGCCCGGCTCAGGATTGGGACTGGGATCTCCTGCACTACAGGTAGATTCTTTACCAGCTGAGTTACCAGGGAAGCCCAAGAGCTGCGTAAATTAATTCCAAAACACACCCAGGGAAACATTAAACAATTTCCAGTTATTCAAACTTAGAAAACTCAGATTTATGTCCCTAAATAAAAAATTAGTCTTTCCCTTTCCGTTTAAGCCCACTATTAAAAAACAAAACAAAAACCTTTTCTTACCCAAAATATCTAAACTCTGGCATACAGCTTAGGGTCCCTTCTGAGAGTTCTGATATTTTGTTGAAACTGAAAAGAAAGATTAAGGCTTATTGTCCTTAACTTTGATAAGTCCTGACCATCTGCCTCAGAGTTTATAAGGCAGATGTTCTTAAATTTAAAAAGATATGGGTAAGTAAGGTGGGCCTTTAGATTTAGAGAGAACTTCATTCTTAAGATTTATAGCTCTTGATCTTGGTGCTCTCTCTCTTGGCTTCTTTCCCAGAAATTTTGACTGTCCCAGTTGATAGTCTGTCAAGGCTTTTGACCTAGATGTAGTTGATTCTGAGAGTTTAACTCTTTCTGCCGTTGAACCAATCACTTCAAATTTTTAAATTCTCTACTCTGGTTTTTATGGATTTGAGGAACTGGCTTTCTAAAGAAAAATGCTATTATCAAGCAGTTTTTCTCCATCCAAACTATGTAATGCATCATAAACAGAGCAAGAAATTACTCAAAATCATTTTCATTAGTCATTTCTCTAGGACTTTCTCCCAATTAATTCTGTCTGTGTTAAAAACTGCTTTAATAGAGAATATGAATCACATGAGGCAGGTTTAAGACACCAGTTTTTCAATTCAAGAAGAAAATTATTCAAGCAGTTTACACCAGATTTTGGATGACCTGGGAGGAGACTGATGTACTATTCTCCTTCCTGCATCTTTAAAATTCTGTGCTTTATCATTTTTCCATGGATAAGTTTAGTCTTCTATACCCTCAAGTTGTGACCACCAAAGTCTCCATTAATTTTTATCACCAAAAAAAAGAAAAGAAGAAGAAAGCAAAAGGTAAAAAAAGAGAAAAAAGTTAGCCACATGTGAACATGTTATTTAAAGCTAATATCAAGTGATGTTGTCATTGAGATCCCTAATAGCTCCAGCTCTCACTGAAAGGAAACAAAAGCATAATAATAATTTGAATCCATTGCTGGTGGGAATGCAAAATATTGGTAATACATCCACTTTGAAAGTTTGGTAACTTTTTACACAACTAAACATACTCCTACCTAAAATTCAACAATCACACTCCATGTTATTTACCTAAATGAGTAGAAAACTTACATTCACACAAAATCCTGTAAAGACAGAATATAGCGGCTTTCTTTATTCATGACTGCCAAAACTTGGAGATAACCAAGATATCCTTCAGTAGGTGAATGGTTAAATACATTGTGCTGCATCCAGACAGTGGAATATTATTCAGTGCTAAGAAATGAGCTATCAAGCTATGAAAAATCATGGAGGAACCTTAAATACATACTACCAAGTGAAAGAAGCCAATATAAAAAGGCTACATATACTATGATTCTGGCTGTATAACATTCTGAGAAAGAAAACACCTTGGATATCATAAAAAGGTCAAGGGATGCCAAACAAGCAGAGGACAGAGGTTTTTTAGGTCAGTGAAACTATTCTAAATGATACTGTTATAATTGATATATATCTTTTTTGAGGTATAGTTAATTTAGAATATGTTAATAGTAGATGTACAAATTCAAAGTTTTATAGATTGTAATCCATTTGAAGTTATAAATATTGACTGAATTCCATATGCTGTGCAGCATATGCTTGTAGCTTATTTATTTTAAACATGGTAGTTTGTACATCTTAATACCTTACTCCTATCTTTCTCCTCCTACCTTCCCTTTCCACACTGTTAACCACTAGTTTGTTTTCTACATCTGTAAGTCTGTTTTTTGTTTCATTATATTCATTTGTTTGTTTCATTTCTTAGATTCTACATATATGTGATAGCATATGGATGGTATTTGTCTTCCTGTCTCTGACTTATTTCACTAAGCACAATACTCTCCAGGTTCAACCATGTTGTTGTATATGGGAAATTGTCATATTTAATGACTGAGTATTAGTCTATTGTGTATGTTGTTATTCAGTTGTCCAGTCATGTCCAACTATTTGCCACACCATAGACTGTAGCATGCCAGGCCTCTCTGTCCCTCACTGTCTCCCAAAGTTTGCCCAGGTTCATGTCCATTGCATCAGTGATGCCATCTAGCCATGTCATCCTCTGACACCCTCCTGTCCTTCTCCCCTCAATCTTTCTTAGCACTGGGGACTTCTCCAATGAGTCAGCTGTTTGCATCAAATACCAAAATACTGTAATTTCAGCTTCAGCATCAGTCCTTTCAATGAGTATTCAGTGTTGATTTCCCTTAATACTGGCTGGTTTGATCTCCTTGCTGTCCAAGGGACTCTCAGGAGGCTTCTCCAACACCACAGTTAGAAGGCATCAATTCTTTGGTGCTCTGCCTTCTTTACAATCTAGCAATCACAATCATATGTGGCCACTGGGAAAGCCAGAGCTTTGGCTATAAAGACCTTGTCAGAAGAGTAATGTCTCTGCTTTTCAACACACTGTCTAGGTATCAGTTCAGTTCAGTTGCTCAGTCATGTCCACTCTTTCCGACGCCATGGACAGCAGCACGCCGGGCTTCCCTATCCATCACCAATTCCTGGAGCTTACTCAAACTCATGTCCATTGAGTCAGTGATTCCTCCAACCATGTTATTGTCTGTCATCCCCTTCTGCTCCTGCCTTCAGTCTTTCAAAGGATCAGGGTCTTTTCAAATCAGTCAGTTCTTTGCACCAGGTGGCCAAAGTATTGGAGATGCAGCTTCAGCATCAGTCCTTCCAATGAATATTCAGGACTGATCTCCTTTAGGATGGATTGTTTGGATGTCCTTGCAGTCCAAGGGACTCTCAAGAGTCTTCTCCAACACCACAGTTCAAAAGCATCAATTCTTTGGTGCTCACCTTTCTTTATAGTCCAACTCTCACATCCATACATGACTACTGGAAAAACCATAGCTTTGACCAGACAGATCTTTTCTGGAAAAGTAATGTCTCTGCTTTTTAATATGCTGTCTATGTTGGTCATAACTTTTCTTCCAAGGAACAAGTGTCTGTTAATTTAATGGCTTCAGTCACCATCTGCAGTGATTTGGCAGCCCCCCAAAATAAAGTCTGTCACTTTTTACATTATTTCCCCATTTATTTGGCATGAAGTGATGAGATCCAACCAGTCCATTCTAAAGGAGATCAGTCCTGGGTGTTCTTTGGAAGGACTGATGCTAAAGCTGAAACTCCAATACTTTGGCCAGCTCATGTGAAGAGTTGACTCATTGGAAAAGACTCTGATGCTGGGAAGGATTGGGGGCAGGAGGAGAAGGGGACGACAGAGGGTGAGATGGCTGATGGCATCACTGACTCGATGGAGATGAGTTTGGGTAAACTCTAGGAGTTGGTGATGGACATGGAGGTCTGGCGTGCTGCAATTCATGGGGTCACAGAGCCGGACACAACTGAATGACTGAACTGAACTGAACTGATGGGACTAGATGCCATGATCTTAGTTTTCTGAATGTTGAGCTTTAAGCCAACTTTTTAGCTCTCCTCTTTCATGTTCATCAAGAGGCTCTTTAGCTCTTCTTCACTTTCTGCCATAAGGGTGGTGTCATCTGCATATCTGAGGTTATTGATATTTCTCCCAGCAGTGTTGATTCCCGCTTGTGTTTCATCCAGCCCAGTATTTCACATGATGTACCCTACATACAAGTTAAATAAGCAGAGTGAAAATACACAGCCTTAACATACTCTTTTCCCAACTTGGAACTAGTCTGTTGTTCCATGTCCAGTTGTAACTGTTGCTTATTGACCTCCATACAGATTTCTCAGGAGGCAGGTCAGGTGGTCTGATATTTCCATCTGTTTGAGAGCTTTCCACAGTCTGTTGTGATCTACACAGTCAAAGGCTTTGGCATAATCAATAAAGCAGAAGTAGATGTTTTTTTTCTGGAATTATCCTGCTTTTTGGATGATCCAACAGATGTTGGCAATTTGATCTCTGGTTTCTCTGGCTTTTCTAAATCCAGCTTGACCATCTGGAAATTCATAGTTCACATACTGTTGAAGCCTGGCTTGGAGAATTTTGAGCGTTACTTTGTTAGGGTATAAGATGAGTGCAATTGTGTGGTAGTTTGAGCATTCTTTGGCATCGCCTTTCTTTGGGATTGGAATGAAAACTGACCTTTTCCAGTCCTGTAGCCACTGCTGAGTTTTCCAAATTTGCCTACGTACTGAGTACAACACTTTCACAGCATCATCTTTTAGGATTTAAGGTAATTAAACTGGAATTCCATCACCTCCACAAGCTTTCTTGTTAGTGATGCTCCTTAAGGCCCACTTGACTTCACATTCCAGAATGTCTGGCTATTGGTGAGTGATCACAGCATCGTGGGTATTTGGGTCACGAAGATCCTTTTTGTATAGTTCTTCTGTGTATTCTTGCCACCTCCTCTTAATATCTTGTGCTTCTGTTAGTTCCATACCGTTTCTTTACTTTATTGTGCCCATCTTTGCATGAAATATTCCCTTGGTATCTCTCATTTTCTTGAAGAGATTTCTAGTCTTTACCCTTCTATTGTTTTTCTCTATTTCTTTGCACTGATCACTGAGGAAGGCTTTCTTATCCCTCTTGCTATTCTTTGGAACTCTGCATTCAGATGGGTATATCTTTCCTTTTTTCCTTTGCCTTTTGCATCTCTTCTTTTCTCAGCTATTTATAAGGCCTTCTCAGAGAACCATTGTGTCTTTTTGCATTTCTTTTTCTTGGGTATGATCTTGATCACAGCCTCCTGTACAATGTCATGAACCTTTGTCCATAGTTCTTCAGGCACTCTGTCTATCTGATCTAATTCCTTTATCTATTTTTTACTTCCACTGTTTAATCATAAGGGACTTGATTTAGGTAATACCTGAATGGTTGAGTGGTCTTCCCTACTTTCTTCAATTTAAGTGAATTTGATAATAAGGAGTTCATGATCTGAGCCACAGTCAGCTCCTGGTCTTGTATTTGCTGGCTGTATAGAGCTTCTCCATCTTTGGCTGCAAATATAATCAATCTGATTTTGGTATTGACCATCTGGTGATATCCACATGTAGTCATCTTTTGGGTAGTTGGAAGAGGATGTTTGCTATGACCAGTGTGTTTTCTTGGCAAAACTCTGTTAGCCTTTGCCCTGTTTCATTTTGTACTCCACAGCCAAACTTACTGTTACTCCAGGTATCTCTTGATTTCCTACTTTTGCATTCCAGTACCGTATAATGAAGGACTTCCCTGGTGGCTCAGACGGTAAAGTGTCTGCCTACAATGCAGGAGACCCAGGTTCGATTCCTGGGCAGGGAAGATCCCCTGGAGAAGGAAATGGCAACCCACTTCAGTACTCTCACCTGGAAAATCCCATGGACGGAGGAGCCTGGTGGGCTACAGTCCATGGGGTCTCAAAGAGTCGGATACGACTGAGTGAGTTCCCTTCCTTCCCTTCCCCTATAATTAAAAGGACATCTTTTCAGGGTGTTAGTTCTAAAAGATCTTGTAATTCTTCATAGAACCATTTAATTTCAGCTTCTTCAGCATTACTGATTGGGGCTTAGACTTGGATTACTATCTTTTTGAATGGTTTTCCTTGGAAACGAACAGAGTTCATTCTGTCGTTTTTCTGATTGCACCCAAATACTGCATTTCAGACTCTTTTGTTGACTATGAGGGCTACTGCATTTCTTCTATGTTCACTCTTGCCATCTCCTGTTTGACCACTTCTAATTTACCTTGATTCATGGACCTCATATTCAAGGTTCCTATTCAATAATGTTCTTTACAGCATTGGACTTTACTTCCATCACCAGTCACATCCACAACTGGAAGTTGTTTTTGCTTTGGCTTCATCACTTCATTCTTTTCTGGAGTTATTTCTCCACTCTTCTCCTGTAACATATTAGGCACCTACCACCCTGTAGAGTTCATCTTTCAGTGTCATATATTTTTGCCTTTTCATACTGTTCATGGGGTTCCCAAGGCAAGAATGCTGAAGCGGTTTGCCATTCCCTTCTTCAGTGGATCAGACGTTTTGTCAGAACTCACTGCCATGACCCATCAGTCTTCGGTGGCCCTACATGTAATGCTCATAGTTTCATTGAGTTAGACAAGGCTGTGGTTCATGTGATTACATTGGTTAGTTTTCTGTGATTGTGGTTTTCTTCCCTCTGATGGGTTTGTCTTCCCTCTGTTGGGTTAGGATAAGAGGCTCATGGAAGCTTCCTGATGAGAGAGGTTGACTGTTGGGGAAACTGGGTCTAGTTCTCATGGGCAGGGGTGTGCTCAGTAAATCTTTAATCCAATTTTTTGTTGATGGGCTGTGTTCCTTCCCTGCTGTTTGATCTGAGACCAAACTATGGTGGAGGTAATAAAGACAATGGTGACCTCCTTCAAAATGTCCTGTGCATGCATTGTTTCACTCAGTGCCCCAGACCCTGCAGCAGGCCACCTCCGACCCATGCCTCTGCTGGAGACTCCTGGACACTCATAGGCAAGTCTGGGTCAGTCTCTTTTGGGGTCACTCTGATAACTTATGGTGAACGATGTCAGATTTATGGTCTCTAAAGAAGATTTAGCTTTGGGTCTGGGGACCAGGCTTGATCACACAAGAGATTTTGTGTAGTCAAGTTTTATTAAGGTGAAAAAGGACAGAGAAAGCTTCTGATGTAAACATCAGAAGGGGGACAGAGAGTGCCCCCCTTGCTAGAGTTAGCAAGGGAGTTATATACTTTTTAAATTATTTATTGCAATAAATCAAAAGAATGTCTTGAAGTTGTAAAGAAAGATCTTACTAGACCCACTCCCACAATTTACATTGTAAGATGACAGGATTAGCACTAACAATAGAAAGATATCACTAGACCCATCCCATCCATAATATACATTTTAAGATAACAGGATTAGTCAGAAGGTTTTCAGGGAAGGTGAAACTGTCCTCAAGCAGGATACATTGTTGTTATATAATCCTTAGTACAGAGTTTAAACTGAGTTGTTTGTTGTGTAATCATCAGTTCCAGGCTTAAAGGAAACAAAAACAAAACATTTTATGTGACTAAGACTAAGGAATGTAGAGATAAAAATAAAGGCATTTGTGCTTTCCTCCTCCTTGAGAATTCCAGACCTCTATCTCCTCTTTGAGAGCCCCAGACCGCTTTCTCCTCCTCCTCCTCCTCTTCCTTGGGGATCCTGGACTTCTTATCAACCTGCCTGGGAACTGACTCTCTTAACTGCTCCTTTCTCCTGGGTCCTGGTGCACACAAGGTTTTCTTTGTGCTCTTCAAGAGTCTGTTTCCCCAGTCCTGTGTAAGTTCTGTAATCAAATCCCACTGGCCTCCAAAGTCAAAGTCCCTGGGGTTCTCAGTCCCTTTGCCAGATCCCCAGGTTGGGAAATCTGTTGTGGGTCCTAGAATTTTCTTAACAGTGTGAGAATTTCTTTGGTATAATTTTTCTGCAGTTTGTGGGTCGTCTGCTTGATGGCTTTATGGTGGGGTTAATGGTGACCTCCTCCAAGAATGCTTATGCCACAGGCTGTGTGACCCAGGTCTGCTGCATCCACAGCCTCTGCCCCTGCAGCAGGCCACTGCTGACATTTACCTCTGTAAGAGACACTCAAACACGGGTCTGGCTCAGTCTCTGTGGGGTCTCTGGGTCCTGGTGTGCACAAAGTTTTGTTTGAGCCCTCCAAGTGTCTGGTGGGTATGGGGCTTGATTCAAAATGTGATTTCACCCCTCCTACCAACATGCTGGGGCTTCTCCTTTGTTCTTGTACATGGGATATCTGTCTAGGTATATGTTGTTTTTCAATCACTAAGTCGTGTCTGACTTTTCTGTGACTTCATGGACTGTAGCCTACCAGGCTCCCCTTTCATGGGATTCTCCAGGCAACAACACTGGAGTGGGTTGCCATTCTCCAGTCTATACACACACACACACACACACACACATAAGTATTCCAGCAACAGATGAGACGATGAAGAAGTGTCTGTCTATTGATGGACACTTAGGTTGCTTCTGCATCTTGGCTATTGTAAATAATGCTGCTATGAACACTGGGTCACATGTATGTTTTCAAATTCGTGGTTTAGTTTTCTTCAGATGTATACTTAGGTGTGGAAGTCCTGAGTCATATGATAGTTGTGTTTCTAATCTTTTTGAGGAATGTCCATACTGTTTTCCCCAGTGGCTACACCTGTTTACATTCCCACCAACACTAAACAAGGGTTCCCTTTCTTCATATCTTCACAAACATTTGCTATTTGTGGTCTTTTTGATGATGGACATTCTGACAGAATGTCATTGTGGTTCTAATTTGCATTTGTCTGATGATTAATGATGTTGAGCATCTTTTCATGTAACAGTTGGCCATCTGTATTTCCTCTTTGTAAAAATATCTGTTCAGATCTTCTGCCTATTCAGTCTTTTTTTTTTATATTGAGTTGAATGAGCTGTTTATATATGTTGCATATTAATCCCTTATCTATCATATTTATTTTCACTTGAGCTGGTCTCTTATCTCAAAATTTTAGGAGAGTAGAAGAAAGATTGAATTGTGACTCCTAGGTTTTGGCCTTCACTACTTAGGTAAATATTGGTGATATCTTCAGATATAGGAAACATTGGTAGTTTATTGGCTAAGTACAGTGTTGAACAAAAGAATAAAGAGTTTGTGCCATAGTGTGTTTGAGTTTCCTATAAGATGGTCAAATAAAAATGACAAGTAGGCAGGAAAATATTTGAATAGTCTCAAGAAAATACATTATTCAATAGGAGTTTAACAAGATATCTGTATTTATATTGATTTTTCATTATTGTAATGATATAATTAGATATCAAACTTATTTTTCACAAAGAAAACTTTCAGTGTAAAATGAAATTAAACAATAAAGTTACCATAATCATCACATTGATTTTAGCCCAACTGTTCCTGGGTATATAAACCACAAGTAAAATACTACTATTCTAATAAGAACCAATGGTTTTTCCTCCTATCTCACTCTATCAGCAGTGAGGAATAGTAGTGAAATAATAATGAACATAACAACCCAACTTGTCTTGCAACATTTTCTTGACGAGAAAAAAGAAAACTTGTTCAACATTCACTGCTCCTCTTAAATAACTATTATTTGTGGATAAAGCAAGAGAGTTCCAGTAAAACATCTACTTCTGCTATATTGACTTTGCCAAAGCCTTTGACTGTGCAGATCACAACAACTGTAAGAAAACTCTTAAAGAGATGAGATTACCAGACCAGCTGACCTGCCTCCTGAGAAATCTGTATGCAGGTCAAGAAGCAACAGTTAGAACTGGACATGGAACAATTGACTGGTTCCAAATAGGAAAAGGAGTACGTCAAGGCTGTATATTGTCACCGTGCTTATTTAACATATATGCAGAGTACATCATGAGAAACGCAGGGCTGGATGAAGCACAAGCTGAAATCAAGATTGCCAGGAGAAATATCAATAACCTCAGATATGCAGATAACACCACCCTTAAGACAGAAAGTGAAGAGGAACTTAAAAAGCCTCTTGATGAAAGTGAAAGAGGAGAGTTGGCTTAAAGCTCAACATTCAGAAAACTAAGATCATGGCAGCTAGTCCCAACTCTTCATGGCAAATAAATGGGGGAAACAATGGAAACAGTGGCTGTCTTTATTTTGGGGGGCTGCCAAATCACTGCAGATGGTGACTGCAGCTGTGAAATTAAAAGACACTTGCTCCTTGGAAGAAAAGTTATGACCAACCTACACAGCATATTAAAAAGCAGAGACATTACTTTTCCAAAAAACGTCTGTCTAGTCAAAGCTGTGGTTTTTCCAGTAGTCATGTAAGGATATGAGAGTTGGACTATAAAGAAAGGTGAGTGCCAAAGAATTGATGCTTTTGAACTGTGGTGTTGGAGAAGACTCTTGAGAGTCCCTTGGACTGCAAGGAGATCCAACCAGTCCATCCTAAAGGAGATCAGTCCTGAATATTCATTGGAAGGACTGACGCTGAAGCTGAGTCTCCAATACTTTGGCCACCTGATGCAAAGAACTGACTCATTGGAAAAGACCCTGATGCTTTGAAAGATTGAAGGCAGGAGGAGAAGGGGATGACAGAGGATGAGATGATTGGATGGCATCACCGACTCAATGGACATAAGTTTATGTATGCTCAGGGAATTGGTGATGGACAGGGAAGCCTGGCATGCTAAAGGCCTTGGGTTCGAAAAGAATCAGATGCAACCGAGCTATTGAACTGATCTGACATAAGATAAGATAGAAATTTGGGATTTTAGGATAAATAGTAATTTATTTTAAATATCTATTTTAATTCTAGTAAATGTGTGTGCATGTGTATATGTATATATATGCTCACACACATAAATCATACTTATTTATGCTTATATCAATTGTAGGGCTGGGCTTTGTTGGTGGCTCAGCAATAAAGATCCTGCTTGCAATGCAGGAGACATGGATTTGATATCTGGGCCAGGAATATCCCCTGGAGAAAGAAGTAGCAACCCACTCCAGTATTCTTTCCTGGGAAATCCCATGGACAGATGAGCTGGTGGGCTACAGTCCATGAGTTCACAAAAAGGTTGGATATTACTTAGCAACTGAACAACAAACAACAACAATATATTTGTATTTATATTTGGGGGACATATAACAATGGTCAGCTCAAATTGAGTTTCATTCTCTATGATAACTCACTGAAGGCCTTAGCAGTACTGGCATTTGTTAGTCAAGGGTAGAGCATTCATTTCTTCATACAACTTCTTTGTCAGTAACAGATAATCTTCCAGGGTATATTTTTCCTGATGAAAAGTTTCTTTAGAACCTTAGAACCAAATTAGAAAGTTACAAATTTTATATAAAGAATGCAAGTGATAATAATTATTTTAATCTTAATAATGTTATATTTATTTAATTTCTACTCAATTAGGTATGGATCACCACCATTAGGCAATGGTCACCAATTGCCAATAATTGGAGATTGCATATGTTTTATCAAAAAATATCCCAGGCTTCCAATCACTTAGTATTATATTGGTGATAGCTTTTATATCATGCTGCTACTGCTGCTAAATCACTTCAGTCGTGTCCGACTCTGTGCAACCCCATAGACGGCAGCCCACCAGGCTCCCCCGTCCCTGGGATTCTCCAGACAAGAACACTGGAGTGGGTTGCCATTTCCTTCTCCAATGCATGAAAGTGAAAAGTGAAGGTGAAGTCGCTCAGTCGTGTCTGACTCTTAGCGACCCAATGGACTGCAGCCCACCAGGGTCCTCCGTCCATGGGATTTTCCAGGCAAGAGTACTGGAGTGGGGTACCATTGCCTTCTCCGTTTTATATCATAGAAGTGACTAATTATTAGAAGGAAGTAATACTCTAGGCAAGGATTTGGAATTTAAAAGAATGAGGTACTGAGGAGAATAAGATCAAATACAGTGTCTCATGGTTGGGACTGCTCACAAGCTTAAGCTGCTTGAAAAGCTTTTGTTGAGATGATGAAAAAATTGAGAGCAAAGTGTGTTATAGAGAAACATGTAAGCAGTGTACCACACTATATTATCTTATATATTTTTTATATAGTGAAAATAATCTATACTTTTAAAAGTTGCTGTGCTAACTCTAAAATTACAATTGGGTAAACTGGCTCAGAGAAAAGCTAATAACTGCATTTACCCACTAAAGAGTGATGTGCTAACAATATCAGGAATTAATTTAAAGAGATGTTCATAGGAGCAAAAAAAAAAAATAGAAATAAAACAAATTTAAATTATGTTTTCGAAACGAACTGTGTGTATAACTCTTGGCAGAAGGATATGAAAAAACTGCATAGCCTCCCAAATGAATATATTATCCAATGCCCAGTTCAAATTTAGCCAAGTGAAAATGGAGGAGGTTAAAGAAAAGAAAAAATTTAGAAGTCAGGGACAAAGGTCATAGAGAATATCATGTGGAGACTCCTTGCTCAGCAAGATACCAGTTTTGCTATAAACCAATGACTTCTGTATCTTCCAATCTTCTTTTTTCCAAATGAAAATGTTTATTGTGCTGTATTGGGTGTTTAAAGAGCAGATAATTTGTTATTGCTGTTGTTTACTTTATGCAAGTCTGGACTAGGTCAACCTGGCTTAGAGGTTACTGCACAACATGCAGAGATCCTGTACTTAAGAACCTTTTTTAACAGTTTACCTTGTTTAGGGTACAAAACTGAACCACATGAGTTGTGACCAGAGGATAGACTATAGTATTTATTGCTATGATTTTATAAAGAGTTCTTTTTTTCTCTTTCAGGACTCTGATGAGATTGGTCTTTCTTGCTCCCTTTCAGTGAGGGGGATATATAACTATCTATATTCAATGAATTGTTAGTGGAGTCAACATGTTCCGTTTACAAATAGCAGTATTTGAGGGTTCATGTAAGATTTTCTAGAGAGCTCTCTTACTCTGATAAGGAGAAGACCAATATTTGGTCTGGTGAATGATCTATCAGCCTGAGTCCTAGAATAAGGAGAAATGAGAGAGTTGTCTGGTTATGGACACTGAATAATAAAGAAGTAAATCATTAGAGAATTTCACATTAATTTTTTCATTAAACTATCATAGCAACATAATTAGTAAGTTTTGAGTAATCCTACTTGTGGGTGAAAAATAAGATTTCAAAATACATAGTCTTTAGTTTTTAACCATGTCTTATTTCTTACCTTTTATTAAATATTGAGATCAATCACAATGTTCAATCTTTAAGTCCATCTTTACACAATTGTTAGGTTGCCTATCTTCACTTTCATTGCTCAAAGAATTCTGCAAACATCAAGACTATAGTAAAATATTTTTATAGTTTTTGTATGAGTTCCTGAATGAAGAATGGAGAATTGATGTTGGAACATTATCCAGGAACTAAACTTTAAGGCTTCTCTGGAGCTAAATGAAGATATAGCAATATTCCAAAACTGAAAATTAATATTTTCCTTTGTTTAAACCATGCAATATATTTTACTTGGAACATACCAGTACTCTTGCAATAAAACTTTTGTAATATATTGTGATAGTGAATATATGTCCCTTTGTCTTCTTTGAGGGTAGTTAGCAGTGCAATTTTACAATGATTTCTCATTTCTTTATTTGAACAGGGGAAGTTTAATATAAAGAATCATTAACTATAATAGGTTATTAGAATAAAGAAGGAGGTATTAGCAAGTAAAAAGTAAAGTAAAATTCAGGTGTAGAAATAACAAATTTAAGGAGCAATCACTAACCTTTTGATAGACTACCTAAGGAAAAATTTGCATCTCCCAAAGAGGAGACCCCAATTCTCTTGTAGAGAGCACAGCTGTGACTCACAGGATGACAGAAGTTCTGTGATGCCATGCCAGCAGAACTTGCTGAAAATATGCCCTCTGAAACTTACTAGAAACCTACCTGGATACTCAATACTGGGGAAAGCTATTCCCTGTGAGATTCTACTGGCCACTGTCCATTGTACCAGTCAGGTATTTTGAAAGAGCCCGTGGCTAAGAGATGCTTGGGAATAGGTCGTCTGCTGAATGCTGCTGCCTGCCATGCACTGCACGAGCTGGACACTAGGAAAGAGTCACTCTTCCAAAAACTGTCAAGAGATGGGAGATGTCAAAGGAAGCTGCTGACTGCCAGATATTGCTGCCTGTCCCTGCTATGTGTTGGTAGAATTAGGCACTAGGGAAGCTTTGAACTCTACAGGAACTTGCAAAATCAGTGCACCAGAAATAGGAAGCCAAACTCTTTTTCTCCAGCAGTGTGCTCTAGTGACAAAATTTTATGCCAGCTGGCATAAGAAAAACAAATATTTAAAAGGATGCAGATTCATGTTCACAAAGCAGTCTAAAAAGGTACATTTTGCAGCTAAGAAGCAATCAATTTTTAATGAATACAATCAAGAAATACCAACTCTGTTTATGCTGATAATTACATATCTAAAATTTTCCAGAGCAACATACCCTATAAATCCATAATTTCATGGTATTTTTGCCATAAGTAATCTAGACATATAAGGTATATACTGCTTTAAGGTATATAATAAGGTATATAATTGCTTTAAGCATTCCATAGAAGATGACATGTTAATAAATGCTATCGAGAGATCCAGTTAGCATGCTTGAAAGATTATTTAACCAGACTGTTTCTCTGGAGGTGATATCAGGAAAGGAAACAGATTTCCTACACACCAGCTGCTAATTTTTATACCCAGTTGGCCATTGAATAGTAGTGAAGGCCATCTTCAGTAATGCAGAGAGGTAGTTTTGGTTTGGGATATAGTCAAAGCTTTTATTATTAGAATTTTAAAACTTAGGAAAAATAATTGAGTACAGTATCTGTGCGAGAGAGGCAGAATGTCTGTGTGTGCTCAGTGACTTCAGCTGTGTCCAACTCTTTGTGACCCCATGGACTATAGCCTGCCAGGCTCCTCTGTCCATAGAATTTCCCAGGTAAGAATTCTGGAGTGGGTTGCCATTTCCTCCTCCAAGGGATCTTCCTGACCCAGGGATCGAACACATGTCTTCTGCATTGGGAGGCGGATTCTTTACTGCTAAACCACCAGGAAATGTGAAATGTTGTAAGAAGGTTTCAAAAAAAAAAAATCCTTTAAGCATATTCCAAATTTCTAAGAATCAAGACTTTACACATTTATTTTATATTACTTTGAAATGTCACTTTCTTCTTATTTTCTAAACTGTAGCCACTCTGTCATTTTAACTGCATTTGTAAGTTTACCAAAATGTTTACTGAAATTTAAATCTTTTCCAGTGTTACAAATTTGTATATTATATTGAGCACATGATACTTTACACTGTCACCACTCCCTGTATCTTCATAGCAAATACTTAAAAGCAATCAGTCAAAATGTCCATTTTTTGTGTTGTGGCATTCAGGAACCTATAATCATTAATTTCAACATTCAAAAATATTGAGAGATCTTTCTCAATACCATAAAGACACAAGATGTCATAAAATAAAATTGGCTTCATAGATTTTACAAATTTCAAGCATATGCCTGTGTTTTCATATATCTTCACTAAGTAAATAACTTAAAGATGTTGCCTGAGGGAATAAAAGTTATTATTGTATTGCAAAGCAGGGCATATGTATATATTTTTATTTGATTTTATTTTGTAGAAAATGATAACTGAGAACATCAGCATTTCCTTAGGAAAACTCAAGTGCAGTATAGATTTCTGTAAAGAATGATGTTTCTAAATCTCAATCTATTTTCTTTTCTTTGGATTTTTTTCCCCTCCACAACATAGTCATATTAGAAGAACAAACTGAAAGCTATTATTTTGTAGTGGTAACAAATAAGGGAAAAGACAAAGTAAGCATGATTTTTGATTTCAAGTGTTATAGTACTGTGTGTTGGAGAAGGCAATGGCACCCTATTCCAGTACTCTTGCCTAGGAAATCCCATGGACGGAGGAGCTTGGAAGGCTGCAGTCCATGAGGTCGCCAAGAGTTGGACATGACTGAGCGACTTCACTTTCACTTTTCACTTTCATGCATTGGGGAAGGAAATGGCAACCCACTCCAGTGTTCTTGCCTGGAGAATCCCAGGGACAGAGGAGCCTTGGTAGGAGGCCATCTATGGGGTTGCACAGGGTCGGACACTACTGAAGTGACTTAGCAGTAGCAGTAGCAGTACTGTGTTAGTACTGTGAAATGGCAACCCACTCCAGTACTCTTGTCTAGAGAATCCTGTGGGCAGACGAGCCTGGTGGGCTGCTGTCCATAGGGTCACACAGAGTCGGACATGACTGAAGCGACTTAGCATGCATTCATGCCTTGGAGAAGGAAATGGCAACCCACTCCAGTATTCTTGCCTGGAGAATCTGAGGGATGGAGGAGCCCTGGGCTGCCATCTATGGGGTCTCACAGAGTCGGACACGACTGAAGCGACTTAGCAGCAGCAGCAGCAGTGTCATGTAAAACTTTAAAGTCACGTGACTGATCATGCACTGATCACGTAGCTATCATGCACTGTTCACGTGTCTATCATGCACTGATCACGTGACTGCACATGCACTGATCACGTAATTGTAGGCAATGCTCACGTGGCTATCATGCACTGCTCATGTGACTGAGCATGCACTGATCACGTAGCTATCATGCATTGATCACTTGGCTATCATGCACTGAACACGTGGCTGATCATACACTGATCACGTGACTGCACATACACTGATCACGTGGCTCATCATACAGTGATCACGTGGCTGATCATGCACTGATTACGTGGCTGATTATGCACTGATCTTGTAGCTATCATGCACTGATCACATGGCTATCATGCACTGATCCCGTGGCTGATCATGCACTGATCACGTGACTGATCATGCACTGATCTGGTGGCTATCATGCACTGATCACGTGACTGATCATGCACTGATCTGGTGGCTATCATGCATTGATCACGTGGTTGATCATACACTGATCACGTGACTGATCATGCACTGATCACAGGCTTCCATGAAGAAATACATGCTGGCACTCAGAACTGTCTCTTCTATTAATTTTGTCCTGGGCATAGTCCTAAATTCCCCTTTGTGTCATTAGAAGCCATTCAATGGAGCTTGCACTCAGCACCCCTAAGTGAACAGTTGATAGTCTTGGTTTCAATAGTGTGATAGTGGGGATAACAATCCTACTATCTACTATTATGTACTAGTATTAACTACTATTTAAAGAGGACTGTATCCTCTTTAAATACTTGTAAGAGTATTTCTCAGTTGAGGTCCACTATAGAACAGAAGTTTTAGAGATTAGAAAACTGCAATAATTTTGAGTTGCAGAGCTGCATATGTCTCGTTTAGGTCAACTTCTGCTGCTTAGTAAATTGCAATGTTAGTATGTTAAATGGTGCTTCATAGACAAAGTTAATTAGCTTCCAAAATATTTAAATTATTTTTACTGAGTGACTTACTGGAAGAATCTTGCTGATTTTAGAGTATAATATGAATATATTACTATTATTAATAAAGCTAATTATGTGATAATCATTTTATGATTTGACATTAGCTTGTGTATTCTAAAGACATAAAGCACTAAATTAATTTTTCCTGAGAAGCAGGCTACCATTTAGTGCCAGAAAGAAGTACTTTACGACTAATATCTGATGTCTGAAAACTTTTATAACTCCTGAGAATAAACACTATATCCCTAGAATATTTTTCTAATCATCATTTATCATGGAATTATGCCAGGTATTTTATAAAAGTGAAGTATATAATTATAGCTGTATGGCTCAGTGTATCGCTCTCATTATTTCTTTTTTATATTTTGTTTTTATATTTCATGTGAAAAAAATCACCATGTATGTTATTCTGCATTTCATTTGTTGTTTTGGATAGTTAGATTTTAACCTAAGTTATTAAACACATGTTGACCCTCTAGTTGTCTCTATTAGTACCAAGTATAGGAAAAATAAAAACCACAGAAAGACTTGACAGTTATTTTTGTCTTACCTGTTATTTGATTTTACTTATATTTTAAAAAGCAGGCATTTGAAAAGCTGAACTACCCTATGTATACTTTTGCTTCCTGCTATTCTAGGATTTCTTTACTTTATATTTAAAACAAATTTATAATAGAAATACTATGTCTAAAACAGTTCAGAAAATACAGTTTAATTGTTTTACTATCACAGTGTATAATATAGTTCTGTTACAGTGCCAGGAATTCATATTTGCTATATAACAGCAGGAAATAGTCTCTGCTCCTGTTTGATCTGTCAGCTTTGAAGTTGCATCCGTTTGGCTGTCACCTAAACTCATAGGTGTGCTTTAGACCCTGAGTCACACCTGACCTTAGTTGAGGACAGTAGTTCAATAACTCAGTATTGAGTAGGTCTGAACTTATTCTTTGTAAAAGATGCTTCCAATAAGTAAGTATGTTTCTTCTTTATACTTCTGTGTAATGTTCTCTTATTTAGGGCCTAAAATCCTTAAATAGATGCTCTTTCCTCTCTTATTTCCCACAAATCCTGTGTGTAGTAATAAATCTCTGCTTTTGGTTAGTTCTTTTTTATTAAAAAAATATTTTTTTTATAGAGGCCACACTTCTAGGCATTTTATGGAATGCAAAGAATATAGATATAAATTTAAAACAGCCCCTACCTTCAAGAAACTTACTGTCAAGCAGCAATACATGAAAAGATTACATCAGTAATATGGGTGATATGACATAGACAAGGTACAGAATTGAAAAAAAAGATGTCTCAGTCTGGTGGGATATTACATTATTACATATAATTAAAACTATGACTTTCTATGCTTAGCTCTTTATCAATGGAAGATTTTGAACTATATTTAATAAATATTTTTCTATCTAGAATGATTTATGACTTAGAATGAGTAATGAACCTAATTCATGGTAGTATTATTTTTCTGATCATCTTTTAAATAAGAGACTCATCTAAAAGTTTTTTACAAATTGCTAGTGAGTACAACCCTGGAGAAAGAAATGGCAACCAACTACAGTATTTTTGCCTGGGAAATCCCATGGACAGAGGAACCTGGCAGGCTACAGTTCATGGGGTCATAAAAGACTTGGATATTACTTAACAACTAAACAACATGAGTACAAACCTTTTAAATCAAACCATCCCTGAACTTCCTCTGATATTTGAATTAATTTTAACAACATTTTCTCAATCTTGCTAATTATATTAATACAAAAAGTCCTTTTCTAGCATCTGTCTATTTTAACATAAACTCTGAAACACTTGGGCTCCCCTTGTGGCTCAGTTAGTAAAGAATCTGCCTGCAATGTGGGAGACCTGGGTTCGATCTCTGAGCTGGGAAGATCCAATGGAGAAGGGAGGGGACGACAGAGGGTGAGATGGCTGGATGGCATCACTGACTCGATGGACGTGAGTCTGAGTGAACTCCGGGAGTTGGTGATGCCATCCAGCCATCT
>NW_011495050.1:11037028-11037538 GCF_000754665.1 Bison bison bison | reverse complement strand
GATGGACAGGGAGGCCTGGCATGCTGTGATTCATGGGGTCGCAAAGAGTCAGACACGACTGAGCGACTGAACTGAACTGAACTGAACTGAATGGAGAAGGGAAAGGCTCAGTTCAGTTTAGTCGCTCAGTCAGTCCGACTCTCTGCGACCCCATGAATCGCAGCACACCAGGCCTCCCTGTCCATCACCAACTCCTGGAGTTCACTCAAACTCATGTCCATCCAGTCGGTGATGCCATCCAGCCATCTCATCCTCTGTTGTCCCTTTTTCCTCCTGCCCCCAATCCCTCCCAGCATCAGAGTCTTTTCCAATGAGTCAACTCTTCACATGAGCTGGCCAAAGTACTGGAGTTTCAGCTTTAGCATCAGTCCTTCCAAAGAACACCCAGCACCGATCTCCTTTAGAATGGACTGGTTGGATCTCCTTGCAGTCCAAGGGACTCTCAAGAGTCTTCTCCAACACCACAGTTCAAAAGCATCAATATTTCAGTGCTCAGCCTTCTTCACAGTC
>NW_011495050.1:10989478-11036833 GCF_000754665.1 Bison bison bison | reverse complement strand
TGAGGGTGGTGTCATCTGCATATCTGAGGTTATTAATATTTCTCCCGGCAATCTTGATTCCAGCTTGTGTTTCTTCCAGTCCAGCGTTTCTCATGGTGTACTCTGCATATAAGTTAAATAAACAAGGTGACAATATGCAGCCTTGACAAACTCCTTTTCCTATTTGGAACCAGTCTGCTGTTCCATGTCTAGATCTAACTGTTGCTTCCTGACCTGCATACAGATTTCTCAAGAGGCAGATCAGGTGGTCTAGTATTCCCATCTCTTTCAGTATTTTCCATAGTTTATTGTGATCCACACAGTCAAAGGCTTTGTCATAGTCAATAAAGCAGAAATAGATGTTTTTGTGGAACTCCCTTGCTTTTTCCATGATCCAGCGGATGTTGGCAATTTGATCTCTGGTTCCTCTGCCTTTTCTAAAACTAGCTTGAACATCAGGAAGTTCAGGGTTCACATATTGCTGGAGCCTGACTTGGAGAATTTTAAGCATTACTTTACTAGTGTGTGAGATGAGTGCAATTGTGTGGTAGTTTGAGCATTCTTTGGCATTGCCTTTCTTTGGGATTGGAATGAAAACTGACCTTTTCCAGTCCTGTGGCCACTGCTGAGTTGGTCATAACTTTTCTTCCAAGGAGTTAAGTGTCTTTTAATTTCATGGCTACCCACTCCAGTATTCTGGACTGGAAAATTCCAGGGACTGTATCATCCAGGGGGTCACAAAGAGTTGGACAGGACTGAGCAACTTTCACTTTCACTGAAAAACATAAATTTCAGAATAGAGTAGACAATATTTTTTAAATAAATAGCTTCTTGCTTTATTCCTAAAATAGTCACTTTTACCAGGTCCTATTCTTACTTTTACTCTAAGTGTAGTCCTAGAAAAATCCTTGATATTTTACTATAGTCCCATTAGCTGCAAGTTCTTGGTTCAGGAGAATGTTCTGGTATAAGATAAAATAACCAGAGCACATTTCTACAATTTTTCAAGCTCAATTCTTCAAAAATCTTAAGTGGCAGAAATATTAAAATATACATCTCAGGACTTTGGCAGCATGAGATTAAAGACAGTATTCAGTGAGGAAGAAATGAAAAAACTTTTCAGAGAATTAAAGAGAAAGGAGACACAGAAACACCTAGAAACATTTAAGCCTATGATTATAAATATTACTGGATCCAACTGCATTGCTAAACATTTTACTTTTTTATTTGACTACTCTTTTCTTATTCTGCCAACTGTCAGCCAATTCAAAACAAAAATATTATGCAGTCCAAAGCGTAATTGAATCAAGGACATAAAGCATTAAAAGAACAGACTTTAGGATACTGTGTTTTGAAGGATAATAGTAGAATCTAATATATATGTATCCACACAAAATACATTATTTTTTTCTTATCATTTTGTGACAATAATTTTTTCCTCTAATAATATTTGTATCATGTCAAACAAGTTATGTTTATTTAAAATATCATACACTTATGACATTGAGGTTAATACATGCACATAATATTTAATTTAATACTTCAAGGTTAAATGATGACTGTTGATGGCATTCAGATCAAGTAAATAACAAATCATAATCAATACACTGTAAGAAACTTTAGAAGTGCAATCAAGAAACAAAGCTGTGTTTACTTTTTTTTTTTTTTTAATGTTATACACCTATTATTAAGAAAACACCAATCTACTTTAAGGTAAATAAGAGAGCAGGGGGAAAAAAGTTCACAGTATTCTCTATTTGTTAATATTTATTTTATTTATACTAAACTAATTTTAAAGTACTCTTCTCCATGACTAGCTTTGTATAGAGAGTAATAAGGACATTATGACAATAAATGTGGTCTCTTTAGAGTAAGACTCTCATTTGTGTAGTTTGGGTTTTGGAGAAGCAGATGCTTGACATGGAGGAGATTACACTGTGAGAAATACCCATGAGGGAAAGTGAAGATGGGCAGAGATTTTAGACTGCAATGCAAGTTTGACCCCTCTGTGGGAGAGAGGAAATCTAGTGGTTGGATAGAAAGAGTCTCAGAGTGCAGTATGATTATTAGAAATTTTCAGTCAAAGCCACCAATCAGAAGAGTCTTATATCTTGTAGAAATGAACCCATATCTGTATCCTTGTTGCATTTAGACACTGGCTAGAAACAGCCTAGGAGAACCTGGTCTAATGCAAATACACTGCTAGATTCAGAGAGCAGAACCTGGGAGCAGCAGTCAATTACACTGCAGGAGCAGGAGATCTGAGTACTGTTTATTATGCCTGCCACAGTCCATATTTTGTGCCACAGGGGTCTATTTCTTCACATGGGTTTAGAGAGCAGCTCCTCCTTGATTCCTGTGCACTTCTTTCCCTGAGAGAAATTTCATAAGAGAGAAATGGGTGGGAAGGACTGTAAACCCTATCATGGTACTTGATTTCGGGATTGAAAGCAGTAATCATCCTCCCTCCTCCATTTTTTTTCTTCTAGTTTTGTTCAGGTATAATTGACATACAGCACTGCATGAGTTTAGGTTTGCAGCATGATGATTTGATTTACATAAATTATGAAGTGATTATCATAACATTTAGTGAACATCCATCATTTCATATATAATAGATATAAAATTAAATAGAAAAAAATTTTGGATTTACTATCTTAACAAGTTTCATAGATAACATGCAACAGTATTAATTATATTGTATGTTGTATCTCTAGTACTTATTTATATAACTGGAAGTTTATACCTTTTGACTGTTTTCACCCAACTCCTTTTCCCCTCAACTCCTACCTCTGGTAAATACAAATCTAATCTTTTTCTGCAAGTTTCTATCTTTTTCAAGTATATTATTCCTACAAGACCATGTTAGTTCTTATTATACAACATGATAATTTGATAATTCTATATATTTCAAAATGATCACCATAATAAGTCTGTCATCTATCAGCGTAAAAGATATTTTGTAATTTTTGAATATATTTCCCAAAATGTACATTTCATACCTGTGACTCTTTTTAATTAATCATGTAAGGTTTGTACCTCTTAATGGCCCTTTCCTATTATATTCTTTGCAGCCAAAGATGGAGAAGCTCTATACAGTCAACAAAAACAAGACCAGGAGCTGACTATAGCTCAGATCATGAACTCTTTATTGCCAAATAGAGAGTGAAATTGAAGAAAGTAGGGAAAACCTCTAGACCACTCACAAAGGACCTAAATCAACTCCCTTATGATTATACAGTGAAAGTGAGAAACATTTAAGAGACTAGATGTGATAGACAGAGTGCTTGATGAACTATGGATGGAGGTTCATGACATTGTACAGGAGACAGGGATCAAGACCATTCCCAAGAAAAAGAAATGCAAAAAAGAAAAATGGCTGTCTGAGGAGGCCTTACAAACAGCAGTGAAAAGAAAAGAAGTGAAAAGCGAAGGAGAAAAAGGAAAAATAAACCCATTTGAATGCAGAGTTCCAAAGAACATCGAGGAGAGGTACGAAGGCCTTCCTCAGTGATAGGTGCAAAGAAATAGAGGAAAACAATAGAATGGGAAAGACTAGAATCTCTTCAAGACAATTAGAGATACCAAGGGAACATTTCATGCAAAGATGAACACAATACAGGACAGATATGGAATGGACATAACAGAAGCAGAAGATATTAGGAAGAGGTGGCAAGAATACACAGAACTATACAAAAAAGATCTTCACGACCCAGATAATCAGGATAGTGTAATCACTCACCTACAGCCAAACATCCTGGAATGTGAAGTCAGGTGGTCCTTAGGAAGCATCATTACAAACAAAGCTAGTGGAGGTGATGGAATTCAAGTTGAGCTATTTTAAATCCTAAAAGATGATGCTGTGAAAGAGCTTCACTCAATATGCCAGCAACTATGGAAAACTCATCAGTGGCCACAGGACTGGAAAAGGTCAGTTTTCATTCCAACCCCTAAGGAAGGCAATGCCAAAGAAAATCAAAATACCTCACAATTGCACTCATTTAACATTCTAGTAAAGTCATGCTCAGAATTCTCCAAGCCAGACTTCAACAATACATGAACCGTGACCTTCCGGATGTTAAAGCTGATTTTATAAAGGGCATAGGAACCAGAGATCAAATTGCCAACATCCGCTGGATCATGGAAAAAGCAAGAGAGTTCCAGAAAAACATCTATTACTGCTTTATTGACTATGCCAAAGCCTTTGACAGTGTGGATCATAATAAACTGTAGAAAATTCTGGAAGATATGGGAATACCAGACTACCTGACCTGCCTCCTGAGAAATATGTATGTAGGTCAGGAAGCAGCAGTTAGAACTAGACATGGAACAACAGACTGGTTCCAAATAGGAAAAGGAGTATGTCAAGGCTGTGTACTTTCAACTTGCTTGTTCAACTTATATGCAGAGTACATCATAAGAAACACTGGGCTGGATGAAGCACAAGCTGGAATCAAGATTGCCGGGAGAAATATCAATAACCTCAGATATGCAGGTGACACCACCCTTATAGCAGAAAGTGAAGAGGAACTCAAAAGCCTCTTGATGAAAGTGAAAGTGGAGAGTGAAAAATTTGGCTTAAAGTTCAACATTCAGAAAACTAAGATCATGGCATCCGGTCCCATCACTTCATGGAAAATAGTTGCAGGAACAGTGGAAACAGTGGCAGACTCTATTTGCGGGGGGGGCTCCAAAATCACTGCAGATGGTGACTGCAGCCATGAAATTAAAAGACTCTTACTCCTTGGAAGGAAGGTTATGACCAACCTAAACAGCATGTTAAAAAGCAGAGACATTACTTTGCCAACAAATGTCCGTCTAGTCAAAGCTATGGTTTTTTCCTGTAGTCATGTATGGATGTGAGAGTTGGACTATAAAGAAAGCTGAATGCTGAAGAATTGATGCTTTTGAACTGTGGTATTGGAGAAGACTCTTGAGAGTCCCTTGGACTGCAAGAAGATCCAACCAGTCCATCATAAATGTGATCAATCCTGAGTGTTCATTGGAAGGACTGATGTTGAAGGTACTTTGGCCACCTGATGCAAAGAGCTGACTCAATGGAAAAAAAAAAACCCTTATGCTGGGAAAGATTGAAGGTGGGAGGAGAAGGGGACGACAGAGGGTGAGATGATGGGATGGCATCACCGACTCAATGGACATGAGTTTGGGTAAAATCTGGGAGTTGGTGGTGGACAGGGAGGCCTGGAGTGCTGCAGTCTATGAGGTCGCAAAGATTTGGACACGACTGAGCGACTGCACTGATTGCTCTTTCTCCATTCTTTTTCCCTCTTGCAACCTCCTGTTTATTCTCTGCATCAATAATTATGTTTCTGTTTCATTGTTTGTTCATTTTTTTGTTTTTGTTTTTAGATTCTACATTCAAGTGAAATCATACAGTTTTTTCTTCCTCTGTCTGACTTAGCTCACTTAGCGTAATAACCTCGAGGTCCATTTCATTTAGTAACAAATGGCTAGATTTTATTCATTTTTGCAGGTACATATATTAGTGAATCACTTTTCTGTACACCTGAAACTAACACAACACTGTAAATCAACTCTACTCCAATATAAAATAACAAGTAGAGTTTAAAAATGGTTTTTTGTGTCAGCAGGAAAAAATATGGGCTTATTCAATAAAGGGATACTGATTAAAAATGTTTTTTTTAATGGCTGGGCAATATTCCTTTATATCTATTTACCATATATTTTTTGTCCACTCATCTATGGACATTTAGGTTCTTCCATATCTTGGCTAATACAAATCATGTTGCCCTGAACATAAGAGTGCATATATCTTTTTGAATTAGTGCTTCATTTTCTTTGCATAAATATCCAGGAGTTTTGGATTATATTGCTGGATTATATTGTAGTTCTATTTTTAACTTTTGGAGGAATCTTCATACAATTTTCCATAGTGATCTCACCAGTTTATACCCTCATCAATAGTGCACAAGTGTTCCCTGTATGGATGTGAGAGTTGGACTGTGAAGAAGGCTGAGTGCCGAAGAATTGATGCTTTTGAAGTGTGGTGTTGGAGAAGACTCTTGAGAGTCCCTTGGACTGCAAGGAGATCCAACCAGTCCATTTTGAAGGAGATCACCCCTGGGATTTCTTTGGAAGGAGTGATGCTGAAGCTGAAACTCCATTACTTTGGCCATCTCATGCGAAGAGCTGACTCATTGGAAAAGACTCTGATGCTGGGAGGGATTGAGGGCAAGAGGAGAAGGGGACAACAGAGGATGAGATGGCTGGATGGCATCACTGACTCGATGGACATGAGTCTGGGTGAACTCCGGGAGTTGATGATAGACAGGGAGACCTGGCGTACTGCGATTCATGGGGTCGCAGAGTCGGACACGACTGAGTGACTGAACTGAACTGAACCAACACTTATGATAATAGCTGTTCTGACAAGTGTGAGTTGATATCTCATTAAGGTTTTGATTTTCATTTCCCTGACAATAAGTGATTTTCAGCATTTTTTCATGTGTCCATTGGTCATTTGTAGGTCTTCTTTGAAAAGATGTCTATTCACACTGTCTGTCCATTTAATTGGAATGTTTGGTTTTTTGACATTGGGTTATGACCTGCTTGTTTAACTTCTATGCAGAGTACATCATGAGAAACTCTGGGCTGGAAGAAGCACAAGCTGGAATCAAGATTGCCGGGAGAAACATCAATAACCTCAGATATGCAGATGACACCACCCTTATGGCAGAAAGTGAAGAGGAACTCAAAAGCCTCTTGATGAAAGTGAAAGTGGAGAGTGAAAAAGTTGGCTTAAAGTTCAACATTCAGAAAACTAAGGTCATGGCATCTGGTCCCATCACTTCAAGGCAAGTAGTTCGGGAAACAGTGGAAACAGTGTCAGACTTTATTTTTCTGGGCTCTAAAATCACTGAAGATGGTGACTGCAGCCATGAAATTAAAAGACGCTTACTCCTTGGAAGGAAAGTATGACCAACCTAGATAGCATATTCAAAAGCAGAGACATTACTTTGCCAACAAAGGTTCATCTAGTCAAGGCTATGGTTTTTCCTGTGGTCATGTATGGATGTGAGAGTTGGACTGTGAAGAAAGTTGAGCACCAAAGAATTGATGCTTTTGAACTGTGGTGTTGGAGAAGACTTTTGAGAGTCCCTTGGACTGCAAGGAGATCCAACCAGTCCATTCTAAAGGAGATCAGCCCTGGGATTTCTTTGGAAGGACTGATGCTAAAGCTGAAACTCCAGTACTTTGGCCACCTCATTCGAAGAGTTGACTCATTGGAAAAGACTCTGATGCTGGGAGGGATTGGGGGCAGGAGAATAAGTGGATGACAGAGGATGAGATGGCTGGATGGCATCACCAACTCGATGGACATGAGTTTGAGTGAACTCTGGGAGTTGGTGATAGAGGCTTGGAGTCCTATGATTCATGTGGTCACAATGAGTCAGACACGACTGAGGGACTGCACTGACTGAACTGACTGACTATGACTTCTTTGGATAGTTTGGATATTAACCCTTTATTGTACATATTGTTTGCAGACATCTTCTCCCATTTAGTAGGTTGCCTTTTCATTTTGTTGATGATTTTCTTTATTTTAGTTTTAAGTAGTTCCATCTATATACTTTTACCTTTGTTTCCCTTTCCTGAGAAGGCTTAGCAAAAAAAAACTAAGACTAACATGAAAGAGCATAATGCCTATGTTTTTTCCTAGAACTTTTATGGTTTCAGATATTACATTTAAGTCTTTAAGCTGTTTTGGATTTGTTTTTGTGCATAGTGTGAAAGAAAAATCCAGCTTGATTCTTTTGCATATTGCTGCTGTTCTTCAGTCACTTAGTCATATCCAACTCTTCAACCTTATGGATGACTGACCCTATGCCAGTCCATGCTTAATTTCATGCCATATCCTTCACTAACTCCCAGAGTTTACTCAAACTCATCTTCATTAATTCAGTGATGCCATCCAACCATCTCATCCTTTGTTTCCCCTTTCTCCTACTGTGCTCAATCTTTCCCAGAATCAGGGTCTTTTCCAATGAGTTGATTCTTCACACAAGGTGGCCAAAGTATTGGAGCTTTAGCTTCAGCATCAGTCTTTCCAATGAATGTTTAAAATTGATTTCCTTTAGATTGACTGGTTTGATCTCCTTGCTATCCAAGGGAACCTCAGGATCTTGTCCAGTATCACATTTCAAAAACATCAGTTCTTCAGCACTTAGCCTTCTTTATGATCCAACTCTCATGTCTGTACATGATTACTGGAAAAACAGTAGCTTTGACTGTAAGGACCTTTGTCGGCAAAGCGATGTCTCTGCTTTTAAATATGCTGTCTAGGTTTGTGCACATAACATAATGTGCACATAACATTGTGCACAGTAGTTTGTGCCTTCTTTGGCATGGCCTTTCTTTGGGATTGGAATGGAAACTGAACTTTTCCAGCCCTGTGACCACTGCTGAGTTTTCCAACTTTTCTGGCATATTGAGTGCAGCACTTTAACAGCCTCATCTTTTAGAACTGAAAAGGCTCAGCTGGAATTCCATCAGCTCCACTAGCTTTTCACGTTAGCTGACCTGATGCAAGTCAGTACCTGATTTGTGGAGTAGGACTAACAAATCCACAGAGCGCTGATTTTAATGGACAGATACACCCAGATCCCAGTGGACCATTTGGTATGATAGTAAGAACTCCACTAATGTTTTACCCGTTGATTCTCAGAGTCACATATTCTTTCATTTAGGGTCACAAACCCATATGGAAGTCTCTAATTTAATGCATATACTTCACCTGGAAGAACTGCCTCTGAGAGGGAGCTCCGGGTGTGCCTTTACAAAAAATTCCAGCATTCTGTGAAGCAGGCTGTATCTGGATGGTGAGTTATGTGAGTTATATACAAGGAGTATATCCAAAGCCCATTCCATCACCATCTCTGCTATGAAGTTAGACATTCATAGGCAGCAGTATAAAAATTGGCCTTGGAAAGTAAGAATCTATCCTTCTAGACTTATGCATACCTTCCATCATTGTCATTATGGTCACTTTTTTTGTGTGTGCCCATCAGTCCCATTCCAGAATGGGCAATGATTAAGTGACTGCTGTTAACTGATTAAATCATGTGTATATGGCATATTCAATGCTTCTTCATTGGTAAATGCTTCTTGGTGGGTATTAATGTGTGATAAAATAATCATAACATTTCACTGTAGTTGTCATCAATCCATCCCTGTGATTTTTCTACCATGATTGGCTTTTCTCTGATCTTCAATACTTTTTTTTACAAACTCCCAACCAAAAACCCAGGATACTAGTCAATACCTAAGAATTTATATATTCTCCCTTTGGGCCACTTTCTTTTCAAACAATGTAAATGATCAAATAGACTTCTTATAACTTTTCTCATTCAGATGTTCCCTCTCCATTCTCTTTTAAGAAAATGTCTGAATGTACCTATAATGAAATCATTGGTCATTTTTCAGCTTGTATGAGGGTGTAGTGTGAACAAAACATAATCAAAAGTCAGATAATTCCTTCCTCCTTCAGCTGGTTGTATACCCTACCCTCTTATCCCAACATCTATAGCTCTAAGCTGAGGGAGGGATATTGCTGCACTTATGGTGGATGACAGAGTTGTCTGGGCTATATATTCATGAAGCTAATTTGTTCACTTTGGTCCTCCTTGGGATTAATGTGCCATTTTAGTGATATAATGGACTACTTCCAGGTTCATCTTACTATGCAATTTGGCAGATTAACAGAATCCACCCCAAAACAGGCAATTTCAGAAACAACACTATTTGATCTCCCATGGTCAAGAGTTTTGTATATTCCAGAAGAGTTCAATATCTGACAAGAGCTACTTTACAAACTGTGTAATACTCTTCTGTGATGAATGATCTTGTTCCAGTATCCCAGAGGCCTTGCATTTAAACTCAACCTCTAGGACTAACTCTAAGCTCCATATTGTATCTTTTCCAACCACTGAAACCTCCAACGCCATAGGATCTGCCAAAACACATGGCTGAGGATCAGGGTTGCTTGCACTGTTTCAGCCTACTATGAAGCTTCATCTTAAACCTGGCCCTGCATAACATTGAATTCTGTGTCACCTAGGAAATAGGGCAGCTCAGTAGTCCTAAACTGAAAAGGTTTAGGTCCATGAACTTTTCCATGATCTGTGAATCTTCATAGATTACATGTCTCACCATCTGGAGAATATGTGTTTAAAGGTCTGTCATGTTTCTTTCTCATAATGTCCAATCAGCATGATGTCATTGATGTGATGGACCCGTTTGAGGTTCTGTGGGATGTGTAGGTGGTCCTGTGGAATGTCTTGATCTCTCTTAAATGTATAATCATGGAGAATGGAAATATTAACATAGCAGTGAGGCAAAACTGTAAATGGATATGGTGGACTATCTCACATGACTGCAGTTTTTTATACTCGTTTCACACTAAAATGGAGAAGAATACATTTGTCAAACCAGTGTCCACATATCTTAAATATGAAGTTTTAATAATCATCTCTAGCAAATATGACATATTTAACCCTGTAGCTGTAATAAGTGTATGACTTAGTCAAGGTTTCAGTAGTCTATAAACATTTTATAAGTTTTTATCCAGCTTCTGGAAGGACAAGACTAGTTAGTTAAATTGGGATATGCTGCTAAGTCACTTCAGTTGTGTCCGACTCTGTGCGACCCCATAGACGGCAGCCCACCAGGCTCCCCTGTCCCTGGGATTCTCCAGGCAAGAACACTGGAGTGGGTTGCCATTTTCTTCTCCAATGCATGAATGTGAAAAGTGAAAGTGAAGTCACTCAGTCATATCCGACCCTCAGCAACCCCATGGACTGCAGCCTTCCAGGCCCCTCCATCCATGGGATTTTCCAGGCAAGAGTACTGGAGTGGGGTGCCCTTGCCTTCTCTGAAATTGGGATATAATAGAGACTAAAACCCCTAACTGAATGGTCTAGTGGTTTTCCTTACTTTCTTCAAGTCTGAATTTAGCAATAAAGAGTTCATGATCTGAGCAACAGTCAGCTCCAGGTCTGGTTTTTGCTGACTGTATAGAGATTCTCCATCTTTGGCTGCAAAGACTATAATCAATCTGATTTCTGCATTGACCATCTGGTGATGTCCATATGTAGAGTCTTCTCTTCTGTTGTTGGAAGAGGGTGTTTGCTATGACCAGTGTGTTCTCTTGGCAAAACTCTGTTAGCCTTTGCCCTGCTTCATTCCATACTCCAAGGTGAAATTTGCCTGTTACTCCAGGTGTTTCTTGACTTCTTACTTTTGCATTCCTGTCCCCTATAATGAAAAGTACATCTTTTTTGGGTGTTAGTTACAGAAGGTCTTGAATGTCTTCATAGAGCCATTCAAATTCAGCTTCTTCAGCATTACTGGTCAGGGAATAGACTTGGTTTACTGTGATATTGTATGGTTTGCCTTGGAAATGAACAGAGAACATTCTTTCATTTTTGAGATTGCATCCAAGTACTGCATTTCGGATTCTCTTGTTGGCTATGATGGCTACTCTGTTTCTTCTAAGGAATTCTTGCCCACAGTAGTACGTACAATGGTCATCTGAGTTAAATTCAACCATTCCAGCCCATTTTAGATAACTGATCCTAAAATGTCGACTTTTACTCTTGCTATCTCCTGTTTGACTATTTCCAATTTGCTTTGATTCATGGACCTAACATTCCAGACATTGCAGCATCAGATTTTACTTCCATCACCAGTCACATCCACAACGGGTGTTGTTTTTGCTTTAGATCTGTCTCTTTATTCTTTCTGGAGTTATTTCTTCACTGATCTCCAGTAGCATATTGGGTACCTACTGACCTGGGGAGTTCATCTTTCAGTATTCCTATCTTTTTGCTTTTTGATACTGTTCATGGGGATCTCAAGGCAAGAATACTGAAGTGGTTTGCCATTCCCTTCTCCAGTGGACCACATTTAAGTTTTCATTCCAACCCCAAAGAAAGACAATGCCAAAGAATGCACAAACTAGAGCACAATTGCACTTACCTCACACACTAGCAAAGTAATGCTCAAAATTCTCCAAGCAGGCTTCAAGAGTACACGAACTGTGAACTTCCGGATGTTCAAGCTGGATTTAGAAAAGGCTGAGGAACCAGAGATCAAATTGCCAGCATCTGTTGGATCAATAAAAAGGCAAGAGAGTTCCTGAAGAACATCTACTTCTGCTTTATTGACTATGCCAAAGCCTTTGATAGTGTGGATCACACAAACTGTGGAAAATTCTTCAAGAGATGGGAATACCAGACCATCTGACCTGCCTCCTGGGAAATCTGTATGCAGGTCAAGAAGCAACAGTTAGAACTGGACATGGAACAAAGACTGGTTCCAAATCAGGAAAGGAGTACATCAAGACTGTATATTGTCACCCTGCTTGTTTAACTTATATGCAGAGTACATCATGAGAAATTCTAGACTGGATGAAGCACAAGATGGAATCAAGATTGCCAGGTGAAATGTAAATAACCTCAGATATGCAGATGACACTACCCTTATGGCAGAAAGTGAAGAAGAACTAAAGAGCCTCTTGATGAAAGTTAAAGAGGGGAGTGAAAATGTTGGCTTAAAGCTTAACTTTATAGAAACAAAGATCATGGCACCTGGTCCCATAACTACATGGCAAATAGATGGGGAAACAATGGAAATAGTGAGAGACTTTATTTTTTTCAGCTCCAAAATCACTGTAGATGGTGACTGCAGCCATGAAATTAAAAGATGCTTGTTCCTTGGAAGAAAAGTTATGACCAATGTAGTTCAGTATAGTTCAGTCGCTCAGTTGTGTCTGACTCTTTGAGACCCCATGATCTGCAGCATGCCGGGCCTCCCTGTCCATCACCAACTCCCAGAGTCCACCAAAACCCATGTCCATTGCGTCCGTGATGCCATCCAACCATCTCATCCTCTATCATCCACTTATCCTCCTGCCTTCAATCTTTCCCACCATCAGGGTCTTTTCAGATGAGTCAGCTTTCTGCATCAGGTGGCCAAAGTACTGGAGTTTCAGCTTCAGCATCAGTCCCTCCAATGAACACCCAGGACTAATCTCCTTTAGGATTGACTGGTTGGATCTCCTTGCAGTCCAAGGGACTCTCAAGAGTCTTCTCCAACACCATAGTTCAAAAGCATCAATTCTTCTGCGCTCAGCTTTCTTTATAGTCCAACTCTCACATCAATACATGACTACAGGAAAAACCATAGCTTTGACTATGGACTTTGTTGGCAAAGTAATGTCTCTGCTTTTTGATATGCTGTCCAGGTTGGTCATAACTTTCCTTCCAAGGAGTAAGTATCTTTTAACTTCATGGCTGCAATCACTATCTGCAGTGATTTGGAGCCCAGAAAAATAAAGTCAGCCACTGTTCCCACTGTTTCCCTAACTATTTCCCCTGAAGTGATGGGACCGGATGCCATGATCTTAGTTTTCTGAATGTTGAGCTTTAAGCCAACTGTTTCACTGTCCTCTTTCACTTTCATCAAGAGGCTTTTTAGTTCCTCTTCACTTTCTACCATAAGGGTGGTGTCATCTGCATATCTGAGGTTATTGATATTTCTCCTGGCAATCTTGATTCCAGCTTGTGCTTCATCCAGTCCAGCGTTTCTCATGATGTACTCTGCATATAGGTTAAATAAACAGGGTGACAATATACAGTTTTGACGTACTCCTTTTCCTATTTGGAACTAGTCTATTGTCTATTTGGAACTAGTCTATTGTTCCATGTCCAGTTCTAACTGCTGCTTCCTGACCTGCATACAAGCTTCTCAAAAGGCAGACCAGGTGGTCTTGTATTCCCATCTCTTTCAGAATTTTCTACAGTTTATTGTGATCCACACACTCAAAGGCTTTGGCATAGTCAATAAAGCAGAAACAGATGTTTGTTTGGAACTCTCTTGCTTTTTCAATGATCCAGCGGATGTTGGCAATTTGTTCTCTGGTTCCTCTGCTTTTTCTAAAACCAGCGTGGACATCTCGAAGTTCATGGTTCACATATTGCTGAAGCCTGGCTTGAAGAATTTTGAGCATTACTTTACTAGCGTGTGAGATGTGTACAATTGTGTGTCAGTTTGAGCATTCTTTCTCATTACCTTTCTTTCAGGTTAGAATGAAAACTGACCTTTTCCAGTCCTATGGCCACTGCTGAGTTTTCCAAATTTGCTGACATATTGAGTGCAGCACTTTTATAGAATCATCTTTTAGGATTTGAAATAGCTCAACTGGAATTCCATCACCTCCACTAGCTTTGTTCATAGTGATGCTTCCTAAGGCCCACCTGACTTCACATTCCAGGATGTCCAGATCTAGGTGAGTGTGAGTGATCACACCTTTGTAATAATTTGGGTCCTGAAGATCTTTTTGTACAGTTCTTCTGTGTATTCTTGCCACCTCTTCTTAATATCTTCTGCTTCTGTTAAATCCATACCATTTATGTCCTTTATGGAGCCCATCTTTGCATGAAATGTTCCCTTGGTATCTCTAATTTTCTTGAAGAGATCTCTAGTCTTTCCCATTCTATTGTTTTCCTCTATTTCTTACATTGATCACTGAGGAAGATTTTCTTATCTCTCCTTGCTATTCTTTGGAACTCTGCATTCAAATGGGTGTATCTTTCCCTTTCTCCTTTGCTTTTCACTTCTCTTCTTTTCACAGGCAACATATTAAAAAACAGAAACATTACTTCGCAAAATATGTCCATCTAGTCAAAGCTATGTTTTTTCCAGTAGTCAAGTATGCATGTGAGAGTTGGATTATAAAGAAAGCTGAGTGCTGAAGAATTGATGCTTTTGAACTGTGCTCTTGGAGAAGACTCTTTAGAGTCCCTTGGACTGCAATTAGATCCAACCAGTCCATCCTGTGGGACTGAATAATTCAGTCCTGAATATTCACTGGAAGGACTGATGCTGAAACTCCAATACTTTGGACACCCGATTGGAATAACTGACTTGCATGGAGTCAGGATCCATGACTCTTTTCAAGATCCATGATCTTGAAAAGATCCTGATGCTGGGAAAGATTGAAGTCAGGAGGAAAAGTGGAAAACAGAAATTGAGTTGGTTGGATGACATCACTGACTCAATGGACATGAGTTTGGGTAATCTCCAGGAGTTGGTGATGGACAGGGAGGCCTGGTGTGCTCCAGTCAATGGGATTGCAAAGAGTCAGACACAACTGAGTGACTGAACTGAACTGAACTGAACACACCTACATCTTTTAGGTATTCATGTCTTTTACCAATCTATTGTCCTGTCATGGATGCAGTACTCTTTTTCATGTATTATTTCAGCTTATGTGAGAGACTGTTTCTGAGATCACCACCTGGAGTATTCCATAAGCCAACAACCCAAATCAGGCTATTTAAGATGCCAAATATTTTAATTATACAGAGATGGATTGGGATAATGATCACTGGGTAGGTCGGTAAAATCATTGTACCCTCTATAAATTGCATTAGTCAAGTCTTCATTTATTACCTGGGCCCTGTAAGCTCTCACCCTGAGAAGGGGAGTTACTATGATATTTTATGTTTCAAAGTGTCAGTGTTAATACAGTTTCTATATTTAGTAGTCTTCTAAATGTCTGAGTAGTTTCCTTATCTGAGCACAATTGCTTATGTAAATGTCCATAGATCCCCTTAGGGTAAGAATCATCATGATATATACCTGCCACATAGATATGGGTTCTTTCTTCTAGGGATCTGGACAAATCTTTAGTAAATATACTCCAAATCTGTAAACTGGTTCAACTAAATATAGAGACTGCAACTTTTTATTGGAGAAACTATGTTTTTCACCTTAATCCTCCATTCTTTCATCTTTTTAGCTTCTATATATTAAGCAGTTATTGTTGTTGTTGTTGTTACTGTTGTTGTTGCTGCCTGTCAGTTTTATCCCTCCTTGCCCCATGTTCATCATGAGATGCCTTGTAGGCTTTTTTATGGTAATTGCCATCTGCTATCTTCTGTCAGATGAGTGCTATCTCTATCTCTTTCTTCTATGAAGGCATAGCATCCTCTTAAGTATCAGTGAGGCCAGTTCCTTCTGGTTTCAGTGAGGCTGATATCCTTCTTACCCACAGTTTCCTGAGGGCCTTGGTGACTAGTGTGCCCTCTGTACCCTCAATAAAATGTAATTCTCTGGTAAGTCTTCTGGTTTATCCTGAAATGTGCATTTTTGCATATCAATTTCCATGTCTTAACTTCTGTTGGAGTAATCCAGTCATCTTCACTTCATTGAGCAGTGATCATTTATTTTTCCAGCCTTTAATAAACTATACTGGCAGTGAGTTTACATCTCTGCCTAGGGTTTTTGCAAGCATGTTAATCCAAGAAAATGCCAAGTCAATACATTCCTGCTTATCCAATCTTACATTCTGTCCTTCTTGATTAAGTGTCCTCAAAATTTAACCCCAGATGTACTTCTAGCACTGTTAGTGTCTAAATGTTGTCCTTCCTTGAGAGGTCCTATTTATGATGAGATTTAATCTGAGTCACTATATTAACTGAAGTGACTTAGCATGAGTGGTAGTTCTACTTTGTGGATTCCCAGGTGGCAATAGTGGTAGAGAACCTCCCTGACAATGAAGGAGACATAAGACATGCAGGTTCGATCCCTGGGCCAGGAAGATCCCCTGGAGGAGGCATGGCAACCCAGTCCAATATTCTGGCCTGGAGAATCCCATGGACAGAGGATCCTGGCTGGCTATGGCCCATAGGATCACACAGAGTCGGAGATGACTGAAGCAACTTGGCATGCATGCATGCATCCTGGCAGCCAGAAGAGATGGGGGCATTTCCTCAGTGTAGCTCCTATTGCTGCATCTCCCACTATGGCATAAGTTCTGTGTCGTATTGAGAATGAGCAGGCTACATCTACAAGCTCTGAGTCAACATTCTCACAAGCATCCTTTCAAATGTTCTCTATCCAGTGGTCCCCAACCTTTTTGGCAGCAGGGACTAGTTTCATGGAAACAACTTTTCCATGAACTGGGGGTGAGGAATGATTTTAGGATATTTCAAGCACATTACATTTATCATACACTTTGTTACTAACCTAATGCCACTGCTGATTTGACAGGAGGTGCCATTCAATGGCTCAGAGGTTCAGGATCCCTACTTATTCCATGCTTAGAGGATCTCAGTTTATTCAAAACCAGGTCATGATTATACCATAACAGATATGCCTTGGCCAAACATTTAAATGTTTCTGAAGATACAAATCTATCAGCCTGCTGATTGTTTGCATATGCTTTTTTAACTACAGGGAAAAACAACTTTTGGTAACTACCAAAGATCCCCCCTAAGGCTCGCAGTGATTCTTTCTGTTTTTAACCCTAGATTTCTCATTTTGTTCTTCAGCAGGATATTGGTCAAATTTAATGGAAACAAGCTAACTCCACTGTCTATGTTGATGTAGGTCCCCATGTGTCTTTTGAAATAGATATCTATTTATCTGAAGCACTGCACTTCAGTGACACCCACTTAACTGGTATTTTTGTATCATCATTTGCATTGTTAGGGTCTTCTGACAAGCAGACATCCAAATTGAATTAGACTGACAAAGAATTTCTTGAATAAAATTCCTCTGACAGAAAAAATGGAGGAACCAACAGGAGGTAAGAAGAGACTTCAAACCATGGTGCACATATTACCACTGTGGAGGTGAGTGGGAGAGAAGGGTTTAGTAGGAAGACATTCAGACTATAGCACAGATCTAAAAAAGATTCAGCACATTAATGAAGAGTCCTGTAGCCAGAGTCTCTTACAGTTTATGTGGATAGGTTCTCATTAGCACAACCTGTTGCTCTTAGTTTTAGCTTTAAGCAGACTGTTCAGAGTGTAAGTATGTGCATGCTAGGTTGCTTCAATTGTATCCAACTTTTTGCACCCTATGGACTGTAGCCCACTAGGTTCCTCTGTCCATGGGATTCTCTAGGCAAGAATACTGGATCCTCCTCCAGGAGATTGTCCCAACCTAGAAATCGTACCTGCATCTCCTATATCTTCTGCATTTTCAGGAGGGTTTTGTTTGTTTGTTGTTTTTTTACCACCAGTGCAGCATGGGAAACCTGTGCAGAGAATGACTTCAGTGCTAACATGATGGTGGATTCAGAACATAACTAGGAGCTTTTTGTCAATTTCCCTTCCCACAGCAGATCTGATGAGACATTTTCATTGCTGCCATATCATTTCATTTTCATCACATAATGCATGCTCCCCAAATATGTGGATAAATGGGCAGAAGGTAATTATTTGAAATATTTCAGTTTTTTGTTTTAAAGCTGCATTTCTCCCTTGCTCTCTCTTCCTTGTTTTGAAATGATAGATAATATTAGGTTAAGAAACAATTTGGTTTCCTGAGAAGAAGAAATCTAGCAGCTCTCCAGGTGAATATAAATTTGATTCATAATGAATTCACCCAGCAAGTTCTGCCTCAAGACACAATCAATACAATGGAAATCTGAGTAGCCTCACCCTGTGATGCTCATAGTTTTACCATGTACCTAACACCACTAAGCATAGTACTCTATAGTTCACAAGGTGTAGTACATTTGGGATTAGATGTACCCAAATACAAATCATAATTTTGTCATTTTCTATCTGCAGAAGCTGGGGTGAAATTTATTTCTCCAAATCCCAATTTAATGTAAAATATCTAACATAAGGATTTGGGATGTGAAAGAAGGATTTTATGGGATCAAATGGAGAAACTAATAGGTGTTCAGTTATATTACTTTATTGATTCGGACTAGCAACATTTTGCTACAAACTTAGGCATTACATTGAAACTAACAGAAAACACCTTTTATGAGCCTTATTTTATAAAAGAAAAGCTGTTTTAACACAGCATGATATATTCCATATGACTTTATAATTGTTGATTCCAGTTATATTGTAATGATCTTATGTATTATATGTACTATATTAATAATATAAAACATTAATTTAGCATTGCATTTTAAACATGGTTTTACAGCACAGTCATCATGAAATATTTTGAAATATCCAGATTCTTATATACTGACTCAGACTAACTTAATCAGAACCTTATAAGATCAACTTTTTAAGTGATGCTTAGTCATTTATTAGATCACAATTCTGAGCTATGATTTGATACCATCCTCCTAGTATATTTAGATAAATGAAGAAAAGTGTACTTTTATGATGATATTTATAATAGTGAATAAAGTGATCGTTTTAAATGTCACTGAGGCCCAGGCTTTTATTTTCTGGTGATCAGGCCCTGAAAAATAAGAAATTACCTTTGAATAAAAATAAGGAAGTTATTTATAGTCATTAACTAATGCTGTGGAACAAATTACCTCAAGATGTAGAGGCTAAATACAAGAAATGTTTATTATCTCACATTTTCTCTGAGGGTCAAGAACCTGAACGTCATTAGCTCAGAATTTCTCATAAGTCTTCAGTCAATATGTTGCTCCTGGCTGCAGTCATATCAGAGCTCAATTTGGGGAGAAAAAAAAAATAGAAAAAACAGCTCACAAACTCACTCACATGCTGGCAGGTCTCAGGTTCTCAATTTATTACTGGTTAATAAAGACATTTTTATTAACATTTCCTTGCCAGTTGGGCCTCTCCATAGTTCAGCTCATGTGTCAACTGACTTTCTGCAGAGTAAGCAAGTAGAGAATTAGAGATCCAAGTCAGAAGCTACAGTCTTTTGTAATCAAGCTCAGAAATGACATCTCATAACCAGTTTATTAGAAGTGAGTCAATATGCCCAACCTACATTCAAGAGGTGGGGATTGCACAATGATATGAATCTGAAGAGCAGGGATCATTGGAGCCTATATTTGAGGCATCCTCCCATGGTGCTTTAACATTAATTTTATTACCACTTCCTTCCTCTCTACTTCTATTTATTCTAATGTCTATGATCCATTTACTCACTCACTTTATTGATGTATTGAGATCTATTTCTTAGATCTAAGTTCATTATGATTTTATGCATGACAGTCTGTTCAGGCTGCTATAACATAATACCACAGAGTAGGTACCTTATAAACAGCAAAATTTTACTGCTCAGAAGCTGGAAAGCACAAGATCGAGACTCAAAAAAATTGAGTTCTGATGAGGATTCTTGTTCATAGTCGCCTGTGCCTTCTTCTTGTGTCCACACATGGTGGAAGGGCTGGATATCTCTATAGAGCCTCTTTCTTAAGAACACTAACCTTCATTCATGAAGGCGGCACCATCATATCCTATTCACTTCTCAATAATGCACCTCCTAACACAGTGACATGGGCATTAGGATTTCAACATACGAATTTTGTGTGTGTATGCTCAGTTGCTCAGTCAGGTCTGACTCTTTGTGACCCATGGACTGCTAGGCTCCTCTGTCCATGGAATTTTCCAGGCAGGAATACTGAAGCGGATTACCATTTCCTACTCGAGGGGATCTTCCCAACCCAGAAATTGATCCTGCATCTTTTGTGTCTCCTGCATTGGCAGGGGGGTTCTTTACCATTGTGCCCCTTAGGAAGCCAAATAAAATAAATGCACCTGTATAAAAAAGCCTGTATATTTCCTATTCATCCTGTTATTGCCAGAGTAATAACAGAGCATACATATTTAAAGTATGTGTGTGTGTGTGTGTGTGTGTTTGTGCTATGTCACTTGTCATGTCTGACTCCTTGTGACCCTATGGACTGTAGCCCACCAAACTCCTGTCTATGGGATTCTTCAGGCAAGAATACTGGCATGGGTTGCCATGCCCTCTTCCAGGGGATCTTCTGGACCCAGTGATTGAACCCATGTCTCTTATGTCTCTTGCATTGGCAGGTGGGTTCTTTACCACTAGCACCACCTGGGAAGCCCCATATCTTTTAAATACAACATGATTAGCTAATTTTTCAACAAAGTTCTCTAAATGATTCTGTTTATCACATTGTGCTGTGCTGTGTTGTGCTTAGTCTCTTGGTCATATCCGACTCTTTGCAACACCATGCACCATAGTCTGCAAGGCTTCTCTTGTCTATGGGGATTCTCCAGGCGAGGATACTGGAGTGGGTTGCCATGCTGTCCTCCAGTGGATCTTCCCATCCCAGGGATCCAAGCTGGGTCTCCCTCATTGCAGGTGGATTCTTTACCATCTGAGCCACAAGGGAAGCCCATTTATCACATTACTTAAACACATACCTGAGACCTGAATAGTTCAGATCTGTTTGTTAGAAGCCCATACTATTGGGCCCAACTACTGTTACATTCTCTAGTGATATCATCTAAAATATTCCTGGCAAAAATTTTAGTTTATTAGCTCTAGTAACTCTAGAAGTCAGGTTCAATTTGGCATATTATTAGGTTGACAATTAAATAGACATTCTGAATTCAGTTTTCTCTAGTTTGTTCTTATTTAGCTGGATACTTTGTAAATAACTGTTGCTATTCTCAAAAGTAGTAATTCAAGATATACCTTTATGCACTGTAGACTATTCCTCTCATAAGTCACAAACAGCATGAAGTCTGAACTTTTATTCTTCCTTTGTACTTTTCTAACTATTCACCTCTTCTGGCCAGCCCTATCTCAGTGCAAATTAATGTGGAAAACTCTCCCCCACCCCAATTTTAAGTATTAAATATTTTTTCTGTGTTATCTGTTATGCTGGCCAATATGGACCTTTTCAGTTTTCACATATTACTTTGAAGTAATATTTCATTCCCAACATTAAGTGAAGTAAATGAAGTATATCAAATAAGGGTCTATTCTTTGCTGTAGCAACAACAAAAAATTCTGGAAATGTACAATGGTTGAAACAGACAAGAGAATTTTAAATCTCACATAAAGTCCACTGTCGTCATTCCTGTTTCATTTGCATTTACCTCAAATGATGATTCAAGAACACAGGATTCTTCTAATGTATGTCTCTACCTTTTTAAAGACATGAATTTCAAGGTCACTGTGATCATATACAACAAACAACTAGAAACAGAAAAAAACACTGAGGGTTGTGCCTGGCCATGTTCATGAGATAGTATTAATAGTATCACAAAACTTTCATTCACAAAGTTGACATGTCATTCACTAGAACTTTTGAAGGGGGGAGTACCAAATAATTTGTATGTACTTTATAACCATTCTCATTAACTACTATAGGTTGCATCAGTTATGTGCTTAAGGAAAAATATATGTCCAGAGAAAGATCATAATCCAACAAGTGAAAATTTAAAGTGCCCAAGAAATTCAGTCAAATCAACATGACATGTGCTTAAGTTGTAAATTAAAATTATGGATGCATAAATACATAAGAATTAATGTTATCCATATGGAGCAGAGGATAGATTTATACATGTCAGCATATGTTGCTAGACATTGAAGAGTAAAATCAATCTCCCTAGATAGATTAGATGAAGAATGATATTTGATCACCATTCATGATCATCATAATAATTGTCTCAGGCAAAAGTCATTGATGAATAGTTAACCTGGTAGATGAAAGCTGATAAGAAAAAGACTGTGTGCATCTTTCATTGACTCCACACAAGATACTTATTAATTTTAAAAGAGAAAAAATTTTATATTTAAAAATGTGGCCAACCCCATCTTAAACCCATCAATTAATATCACTAGCAATTAGAAGAATACATATCATATGCTTCCTGATATGGTGTGCTGAGAAGAAAATGTCACTTCTATGCAATTTTTACCAAAAATTCTAATCTGAATCAATGTATAAGGAAGCTGTCTCATTTGTATCCACCGTATTTTAGTTTGTGGAGGTGACTGAGTGACACAGGTCAATGCCTTTGAAAGAAGATTATTACTTATATTTCTGAAAGAAGGATCATGCTGTACCATGCAGGGCCACAGTGAAAGTATACTGGTTAGGAGACAGAAGCAGGAGTGAGGGAAATTTCCCTTAATAGGATTTCTTGGAAAAAGGTAAGACAAAGCAGAGGAAACAGTTTAGGGTTGGCTAGTTTGGAGTGGTCTCTACTTGCCTGGAATCCTCCCAGGCAAGCCTTTTGCTATCTAAGAATTGGCTAGCCCTGAGAGGGGCAGTCTCTCCATAGTCAGTAAGACTGAAAATGCCAGAACATCAAGAATAAGGGAAGTAAAAATATACAGAGTTAAATATATAGAGACAGTTAAATAATATATAGAGTTATATAATATATGCTATGCTAAATCACTTCAGTCATGTCCGACTCTGTGCGACTTCATAGACGGCAGCCCACCAGGCTCCCCCATCCCTGGGATTCTCCAGGCAAGAACACTGGAGTGGGTTGCCATTTCTTTCTCCAATGCATGAAAGTGAAAAGTGAAAGGGAAGTCACACAGTCGTGTCCGACTCTTAGCGACCCCACGGACTGCAGCCTACCAGGCTCCTCCGTCCATGGGATTTTCCAGGCAAGAGTACTGGAGTGGGGTGCCATTGCCTTCTCCGATATAATATATATTTTATACATATATATATATATTTAATTATATATATATTTATATATATATAAATAGAGTTATATAGAGAGTTAAATAATATATAAAAAATACAGAGTTAAAATAACCTTGCCTGTGATAAATCGATGCCAAATAGAAAAATATAGAATCTCAGAAAACACAGTTGGAATAGAAGCATCAAACAAACACAAATGAAGGTGATTCTGCAGAGTGTCTTTTAATTCTTCAAAAATGTCAAATCATTGAAGACAAAAGAAGATAGGGAGATTATCCAGTTTGAGGAAGACTAGTGTTTTCTGTTTAAAAGGCAGCAGGGATTCACCTTTATGTTCATGCAGGCCAAGTTTAGCAGACCTTCAGTTCTTTCATTCTATTACTACTCAGCTAGGACATGTTATTATGGAGAAGAGGCATGGGTGTTAGTTGAAACAAAGAGGTACACTGATTTAATATGGTCCTATGCAGTATATACTCTTATGAGGAATTGAATAAATTATACTTGGTTTTGTTTTTGAAATGTGTTCCAGAATAAGGACCGGCTGAGCCAGCCATGACAAATGTGAAACAAGAACAGTAATTTTTATGTCCACTTGTTTAAGGCACTAGCATGAAAGAGGGGGAAGGCAATTCCGTCAATTCTCCCTGAAGGAGTTCCGTACAAACCTCCTCCAAATGTGCCACCCTGGCAAGTGGATTATCTTGGCCCACAGGCAATCAGGATCCTGTAGGTAAAAGAGAAACTTCTGACCCACCAGTCCTTACCTACCTAGAATTTAAATTTTCCAGAATGAGGATTATTACTAAAGATAATTTTTTTAATTAATTTTATTTTATTTTTTAACTTTACAATATTGTATTGGTTTTGCCATATATCAAAATGAATCCGCCACAGGTATACATGTGTTCCCCATCCTGAACCCTCCTCCCACCTCCCTCCCCATACCATCCCTCTGGGTCGTCCCAGTGCACCAGCCCCAAGCATCCAGTATCATGCATCGAACCTGGCCTGGCGACTCGTTTCATACATGATATTATACATGTTTCAATGCCATTCTCCCAAATCATCCTATCCTCTCCCTCTCCCACAGAGTCCAAAAAATTGTTCTATACATCAGTATCTCTTTTGCTGTCTCGTATACAGGGTTATTGTTACCATCTTTCTAAATTTCATATTTATGTGTTAGTATACTGTATTGGTGTTTTTCTTTCTGGCTTACTTCACTCTGTATAATAGGCTCCAGTTTCTTCCACCTCATTAGAACTGATTCAAATGCATTCTTTTTAATGGCTGAGTAATACTCCATTGTGTATATGTACCACTGCTTTCTTATCCATTCATCTGATGATGGGCATCTAGGTTGCTTCAATGTCCTGGCTATTATAAACAGTGCTGCAATGAACATTGGGGTACACATGTCTCTTTCAATTCTGGTTTCCTCAGTGTGTATGCCCAGCAGTGGGATTGCTGGATCATAAGGCAGTTCTATTTCCAGTTTTTTAAGGAATCTCCACACTGTTCTCCCTAGTGGCTGTACTAGTTTGCATTCCCACCAACAGTGTAAGAGGGTTCCCTTTTCTCCACATACTCTCCAGCGTTTATTGCTTGTAGACTGTTGGATCGCAGCCATTCTGACTGGTGTGAAATGGTACCTCATAGTGGTTTTGATTTGCATTTCTCTGATAATGAGCGATGTTGAGCATCTTTTCATGTGGTTGTTAGCCATCTGTATGTTTTCTTTGAAGAAATGTCTATTTAGTTCTTTGGCCCACTTTTTAATTGGGTCATTTATTTTTCTGGAATTGAGCTGTAGGAGTTGCTTGTATATTTTTGAGATTAGTTGTTTGTCAGTTGCTTCATTTGCCTTTATTTTCTCCCATTCTGAAGTCTGTCTTTTCACTTTGCTTGTAGTTTCCTTTGTTGTGCAGAAGCTTTTAGGTTTATTAGGTCCCAATTGTTTATTTTTGCTTTTATTTCCAATATTCTGGAGGTGGGTCATAGAGGATCCTGCTGTGATGTATGTCAGAGAGTGTTTTGCCTATGTTCTCCTCTAGGAGTTTTATAGTTTCTGGTCTTACGTTTAGATCTTTAATCCATTTTCAGTTTATTTTTGTGTATGGTGTGAGAAAGTGTTCTAGCTTCATTCTTTTGCAAGTGGTTGACCAGTTTTCCCAGCACCACTTATTAAAGAGATTGTCTTTAATCCATTGTATTTTCCTGCCTCCTTTGTCAAAGATAAGGTGTCCATAGGTGCATGGGCTTATCTCTGGGCTTTCTATTTTGTTCCATTGATCTATATTTCTGTCTTTGTGCCAGTACCATACTGTCTTGATGACTGTGGCTTTGTAGTAGAGCCTGAAGTCAGGCAGGTTGATTCCTCCAGTTCCATTTTTCTAACTGTACACCTAAAGCAACTAGAAAAGGAAGAAATGAAGAACCCCAGGGTTAGTAGAAGGAAAGAAATCTTAAAAATTAGGGCAGAAATAAATGCAAAAGAAACAAAAGAGACCATAGCAAAAATCAGCAAAGCCAAAAGCTAGTTCTTTGAAAGGATAAATAAAATTGACAAACCATTATCCAGACTCATCAAGAAACAAAGGGAGAAAAATCAAATCCATAAAATTAGAAATGAAAATGGAGAGATCACAACAAACAACACAGAAATACAAAGGATCATAAGAGACTACTATCAACAATTATATGCCAAGAAAATGGACAACGTAGAAGAAATGGACAAATTCATAGAAAAGTACAACTTTCCATAATTGGACCAGGAAGAAATAGAAAATCTTAACAGACCCATCACAAGCACGGAAATTGAACTGTAATCAGAAATCTTCCAGCAAACAAAAGTCCAGTTCCAGATGGCTTCACAGCTGAATTCTACCAAAAATTTAGAGAAGAGCTAACACCTATCCTGCTCAAACTCTTCCAGAAAATTTCAAAGGAAGGTAAACTTCCAAACTCATTCTATGAGGCCACCATCACCCTAATACCAAAACCTGACAAAGATGCCACAAAAAAGGAAAACTACAGGCCAATATCACTGATGAACATAGAGGCAAAAATCCTTAACAAAATTCTAGCAATCAGAATCCAACAACACATTAAAAAGATCATACACCATGACCAAGTGGGCTTTATCCCAGGGATGCAAGGATTCTTCAATATCCGCAAATCAATCAATGTAATACACCACATTAACAAATTGAAAAGTAAAAACCATATGAGTATCTCAATAGATGCAAAGAAAGCCTTTGACAAAATTCAGCATCCATTTATGATAAAAACTCTCCAGAAAGCAGGAATAGAAGGAACATACTTCAACATAATAAAAGCTACATATGACAAACCCACAGCAAATGTTATCCTCGATGGTGAAAAATTGAAAGCATTTCCTCTAAAGTCAGGAACAAGACAAGGGTGCCCACTTTCACCATTACTATTCAACATAGTTTTGGAAGTTTTGGCCACAGCAATCAAAGCAGAAAAAGAAATAAAAGGAATCCAAACTGGAAAGGAAGAAGGAAAACGCTCACTGTTTGCAGATGACATGATCCTCTACATAGAAAACCCTAAAGACTCCACCAGAAAATTACTAGAACTAATCAATGAATATAGTAAATTTGCAGGATATAAAATCAACACACAGAAACCCCTTGCATTCCTATACACTAATAATGAGAAAATAGAAAGAGAAATTAAGGAAACAACTCCATTCACCATTGCATTGAAAAGAATAAAATACTTAGGAATATATCTACCTAAAGAAACTAAAGACCTACATATAGAAAACTATAAAACACTGATGAAAGAAATCAAAGAGGACACGAATAGATGGAGAAGTATACCATGTTCATGGATTGGAAGAATCAATGTAGTGAAAATGAGTATACTACCCAAAGCAATTTATAGATTCAATGCAATCCCTATCAAGCTACCAATGGTATTCTTCACAGAGCTAGAACAAATAATTTCACAGTTTGTATGGAAATACAAAAAACCTCGAATAGCCAAACCAAAGATAATTTTTATCTGTGTGATCCACATATATATATAACAAGGGCTACATCTAATTACCTAACATCTACTTTTCTTCTTATTGTTCATTACCCTGCTAGCCTTGGAAGCACCTGGCCCCTATTCCATTTGTAACTCAAGAAAGCATATATATACCTCCTTCTACCTTTATGTCTTTGAACTTCTCATGATGTGGGGCTTCTTTCTGTACAAAATCAAATGCTTTTATTATATAAATTTGTTTCATATAGATTTTTTATTAAACCAACTGAAATAACATTTGTAGAGGGAAAATGTTTCCTGAGATATCTTTGGGACTTCCTAGTGGCTCAGAGGTAAAGAATCCTCATGCCAAAGCAGGAGACACAAGAGATGTGGGTTCAGTCCCTGGGTCAGGAAGATACCCTGGAGGAGGAAATGGCAACCCACTCCAGTATTCTTGCCTGGAAAATTCCATGGGCAGAGGAGCCTGGCATGCCCCAGTCCATGTAGCAAGGAGTCAGACACGACTGAGCAGCTGAATACACATAGAAGAACTCTTTAGGAGGCATTGTTTGTAAAGCTGAAACTCCTTAAAGAGCTAGAATTGATATGTCTTAACTTCTGAGGCATGACCAGTGCAACTGCAATCATCTCTTGCTATAATTCAAAGTGGGATAATAGACAATGTGATAAGAGATGAATTTTTTTGTCAGCATTTATTTGTCAGCATTAATTTTATTCATGCTTTTTTGCATGAATATTCATTCATGGTAAAGCCTCTCTTATCAGGCTGAATTTTAATTCCTTCTGATAGTTCATCTTGTATTATCTGAATGTTCTTCATATTTAATAAATGAATTAAAACAAATTTTCCAGATAGGATTAATTTTCTTTTTTGGAAATTTCATATCAAATTAACAGATCAACTTTGTTTAGAATGTTCTAAGAAACATTAGTCTAAATCTAAATGACCTAGAAAAATTGAAAAAATGTACAAGGCTATAATAATTAGACAGTAAGAAGGTAAAGCAGAATAGTCATGATAAAATGAAAACTAAATTAAAAATGATAAAATAAAATTGGATAATTTCATATGGATTGTAAGTAAAATTTTATATTAATATTTCTGTACAAAGTAATATAATTTAGCATAAAAACAAAATTATTTTCATATAAAAACATGGAAGAAATAAAAATATACATATAATGAAAAATGTAAATATTTTGTTTAATGTAAGGATAAATGGGCTTAGGCTTACATGTTTAAAAATGACAACAATTAATATATTTAAATATATATTTCATATATACATGATAGGAATCTTGCAAATATAAAGTGTGCATTTGTTACCAGTTATGATTTATGATGGCAACTTTTCAAACCTAGAAAGATATTTGTCCACAAAAAATAATGATAAAATCAAAAAACGGAACTTGTTCAGGCAAGATTTCTCTGCATAAAGACTGCACAAGTGAAAATTCAGAGCAAACTTCTAAATTGGAAAGAACAAAATAAACACTTGGGCAAAATTATATGTATATAGAGAATATTTGGAGAGTAGTCAAGATAGCAGAATAGGAAGACTGAGATTACCTCTTAATTATACAGCTAGTTACAAAGGAATTATCCTTGAGAACTACCATAGGACTAGCAGAAAAAATTTCCCACAACTAAAGGTGTAAAGAAGGAACCAAAATGAGAAAAATAGAAAGAGTAGAGATGTGGTGTGGTCAAGACCCGCATCCACAGCCACACAGGGCCTGGGGTTGGCACTAACCATGGCCCCACAGGCCCCACAGCTAGCTGCACCAGGACCAGGCTCTGCCTACTAGTAGCCAGCAGTCGACTTATGAGGCAGGCCTTGGTAGCCATCCAAAACAGGGATCAGTCTCACCTACTAAAGTGCCTACTATGACCAGTCCAGCCAACAGAAGGGCACTCTCAGCTAACATAGGGGGCACTCCTAGATCATATAACTCTGGTTACAAGAGGAAACGTGCCAGTGGACCCCAGAGGACATCTTTCTACATAAGACCACTTCTCCAAGATCAAGGAATGTAACCCAGTTACCTAGTATAAGAATTTGACAAAATGAAGTGACTAAGGAATATGTTCTAAAAGAAGCAATAAGATAAAACCTCAAAAGAAGAATTAAACATAGTAGAGATATACAGAGTAGAGATATATCCATACAGTCAAAGCTATGGTTTTTCCAGTAGTCATGTATGGATGTGAGAGTTGGAACATGAAGAAGGCTGAGCACCAAAGAATTGATGCTTCTGAACTATGGCATTGGAGAAGACTCTTGGCAGTCACTTGGACTACAAGGAGATCAAACCAATCAATCCTAAAGAAATGAGTCCTGAATATTCATTGGAAGGACTGATGCTGAAGCCGAAGCTCCAATACTTTAGCCACTTGATGAGAAGAGTTGATTCACTGGAAAAGACCCTGATGCGGGAAAGACTGAAGGCAGAAGGAGAAGGGGATGACAGAAGATAAAATGATTGGATGGCATCACTGGCTCAATGGACATGAGTTTGAACAAACTCTGGAAGATGATGAAGGACAGGGAAGCCTGGTGTCCTGCAGTCCATGGGGTTGCAAAGAGTCAGACACAACTGAGTGACTGAATAACAGAGATATATAGTCTACTCAATAGGTTCAAGGTAATTATCATAAAGTTGCTTAATTAACCCAGGAGAAAAATGGATGAAAACAATGAGGAGCTTAACAAACAAATAAATGTAAAACTATAAAGAACCAAGCTGAAAAATACAATAGCATATATATAAAAAATGTTAGAATCAATAGAAGGTTAGATGACATGGGATAATGGATCAATGAAATGGAAGACAGTGCAGTGGAAATCACTCAAGCTGAATGGAATAAAGAAAAAGCAATTTAAATAAAAAATTTAAGAGAGCTCTGGGACAACATCAGTCATACTAGCAATCACATTAGAGGTGTCTCAAAAGAAGACTCTTTAATTTTTGTCCAATTATTTTTAAATTACACAAAAATGAATACACCTGCATTTTAAAATCTAGCAATGTTTTTCACAACTCTTCTAGTCCCAGTCCCTCCCCAAAGCCAGCTACTCTAAGAAGGTTGGAATATATCTTCTAGCTTTTCTTCTTTGCACTTACACACGTATTAATATATAGTGCATATATTACTAGCAGATAATTGAATAAAATTAGGATAGATAATTGAATTGAAGCAATAAAAGCTAAATTTTTTTCTAAATTGGGACAGGAAATAGATATTCAGATTTGGGAAACAGAGAGTCCCAAATAAGAAACACCCAAAGAGGGCCACACCAAGACACATTATATTTAAAGTGGCAAAAATTAAAGATAAAGGGAAAATTTCAAAAGCAGAAAAGGAAAATCAACAAGATACATCCAAAGGAACTCATAGAAACATGTCAGTTGACTTGATAGCAGAAATGTTGCAGACCAGAAAGAAGTGGCATGATATATGTAAGGCAACGAAAGGAAAAAACCTATAACTAAGGATACTCTGCCTGATAACTATCATTCAGATTTGATAGAGAGAGAGTTTTATTTAGAGACAAGCAAAAGCTAAAAGAGCTTGGGATCACTACGTCAGCTTAGCAAAAAAAAAAAAAAAATGTTAAAGAGTTTTCTCTAAATGGAAAAGAAATTATCACAGTTAGGAATATGAAAACTACAAAAGGAAAAAAATCTCACTGGTAAAAGCAAATACTCAAAAGTCAGTAGCTCAAGCACTTATCAACCTAGTAGGAAGGTTAAAGGGCAAAAGGTAATAAAATAATCTATATTTTTGCTCCATGTGCTCAGTTGTGTCTGACTTTATTTGTAATGGGCTGCACAATCACTGAGGACTGTGACTGCAACCATGAAATTAAAAGACACTTGCTCCTTGGAAGGAACACTATGACAAACCAAGACAGTATGCTAAAAAGCAGAGACATCACTTTACCAACAAAGGTCCATATAGTCAAAGCTATGGTTTTACCAGTAGTCATGAATGGATGTGAGATTTGGACCATAAACAATACTGAGCACAGAAAGATTGATGCTTTCGAATTGTGGTGCTGGAGAAGACTCTCGAGAGTCCCTTGGACTGCAAGGAGACCAAACCAGTCGATCCTAAAGGAAATCAACCCTGAATATTCATTGGAAGGACTGATGCTGAAGCTGAAGCTCCAGTACTTTGGCCACCTGATGTGAAAAACTGATTCACTGAAACAGACCCTGATGCTGGGAAAGATTGAGGGCAGGAGGAGAAGGGGTCAATAAACAATGAAATGGTTCGATGGCATCACCAAGTCAATGGACATGAGTTTGAACAAACTCTGGGAGATGGTGAAGGACAGGGAAGCCTGATGTGCTGCAGTCCATGGGGTGACAAAGAATCAAACACGACCTAGTGGCCGAACAAAAACAACAGTACTCATTGAAAGATGAGTGGATAAAGAACATTTGATATCTATAAAAATATTACTCAGCCATAAAAATGAATGAAATCTTGCCATTAGTGACCATGAGGATGGACCTAGGGGGTATTATGCTAAAAGAAATAAGTCAGACAGAGAAATACAAATATATTTCACCTGTATGTGGAATCTAAAAAGAAAAGCAAAGAGAAACATAACAAAACAGAAACAGAGTCATAGATACAGAGAACAAACAGGTGTTTGCCAGAGTGGAGCAGTGTAGGGGAACTAGTGAAATAGGTGGAAGAAAGTAAGAGGTATAATGTAATAGCTTTGCATACTGACAATAAATAACTAAATTGTGGTGATCATTTTGTAAGTTATAAAAATATTGGATCAATCTTTTGCATCAGGAACTAACTTAGTGTTGGAGATGAATGGCAGAAAAGCAAACTCAGAAAAAAGTATATCAGATTTGGAGAAAGGGAAATAGAACAAGAAAATAAATGAAATTAAGTAAGTAATTAAGTCTATTTGATTGAAAAATAAAAGAATAGGAATAAACTCTATTCAAAGTAACATACATACATTTAAGTATGTGGTTCAAAAAAACACTTTTTTTTAATGATTATAGATTGCTATTATTTAATTATCTATTAAAATACTTTATCTTAGGAAGAATACTCAACATAATCCTCAAAGGATATCCACACATCACATATTCCAGGAACATAATCCCACAATTAAAAATTAATGTTAAAAATACTTCAAAGATGGAAGGTTTAGTTAAACATCAACATTATTCTTGAAGTTTGAGCCAAAATTTTGTTTTCTGTAAACATGTTGGTGTTAAATGACTGCTAGTTACCTATCACAGTGGAGTTCAGTGGAAAAGAAAAAAAAAAAAAAACTAAACTTGACCTCTATCATTAAGAAATAAAGAAAGAAAAATATATCTCACACTAAAAATATTTGATATATGCTATAAATGTGACACATTTCATCTTTGAATATTACATTAGTAGTATTTGTAGTGGTAGTAATACTAGGTAGTAGTACCTAGTAATAGTAGTAACAGCAGCAGCATTAGTGGTAGTTGTTGGTGTGGTCAAAGTAAAATTAGAATATCAAAAAATAAAGATTTTATGATATCTCAACTTCCAGAATTGTATAGTTCTGGATTCTTATCATGTGGCTTCTAATAAGAAAGTATGTTAAAATTTTTAAAAAGTTGCAGTGTAATTGCACGGACAAAATTTGATCTTTGAATTATGCATGTGTGCTCAATCACTTCAGTTGTGTCCACCTTTTGCAACCAGACTTCTCTGTCCATAGGATTTTCCTGGCAAGAGTACTGGAGTGGGTTTCCAAGCTCTCCTGCAGGGATCTTTTTGACCCAGGGATCGAACCCACTTCTCCTGCATCTCCTGCATTGCAGGCAGATTCTTTACTGCTGAGTTACAGGAACATGTCCAAATGAATTAATATTTAACACGAATAGGTCAACAATGAAGCAATATTTTTTTGGCTCATATATTTGGCATTAATTTGTAGCATGACTTGGGAACCTGTTTGTTCATGTTAAAATATATTAAAATGGATTAGATTAATAATTATTGTCAGTTATGTATTTTATTCAAATGTTTCCCTATTTTCCTTCACATAAGTTTGCTACGTATTTTCCAATTATATAGACTTTTGAGATAGATTTAGTAATATTTTATAGAACTATTTGACATTAAATTCAGTAATATCATATTGAGTGACTTTAGAGATGAAATCCATTGCATTAAATAAAAATTATTAATACATGAAGTTATATATGAAATTCAATAAAAATTTGTTTTATAAACTTAAATACATTAGTGAAATGCAACTACATTCTGTACAATTTACCCAATGTTTAAAAATAAAATCTTAACAGGAATTTTCCCCTTTTATCCATTAACTTGATTTGAATCAGAAGATAAACCTTCAGTTTTCTACACTTGTTTCATTGTCATTTTGCTATCTGCCCACCTTCCTGGTACTTCCTGTAGATTCAAGCTTGTCAGAAGCTGATAAATTGGTACTTTCACTGAAAACATCTCACTTGCCCTCTAAATCCCCAATCTATCTACTAATGTCTGTGATTCCTGATTCAGGCTTTATGGGATATTCTGTCAGTACTATTCAGCTATGCTGAAGATTTGCTACTGCAAAATTTGTGAGCATGTAAAAAAATCTATATGTTTGCACTTTCTTTTGCATTCTATTTCTTTCACACTCCTACCCTTCTGTTTCTCCAACTGTTTTTAATTTTAATTAACCTTTTTTTTTAATGATAGGTATTATTTTCTCAAAAATAAAGCTCAGCAGTGTATTTTAATGATTTTATATGAGTAATGACATTTTGCAAGGGGTGAATGGGTAAACATAAAAACATAAAGGAGTTTTAATTAGCTCACTTTTTTAACTGAAGAATGCGTGCAGTGAATATTGTGCTATTAGAAAAAAAAAATTCACAAACATAATTATTTAAAAATTAAATAAAAAATTCAATGTGCAAATATTATTCCTTTACTTTTGGTAACAGTTTAATACAATCTTTTATTTTAATAGAATGTTTAATTTTATTTTACTTTAATAAAATGTTTTATTCTGTTTATATACAATGATGACTTGTACTATAATACAAAACATAACATTAAGACATAAGGATTGTGTTGGTAAAGGCCCGGACAATGAATTAGAGATAACCTGTAGCTATAACTGATTCTTGAGTTAAAATATTATGATATTAATATTTAACTTAACTCCCAGCTGTCTCTAAAAGACAAAGGTTTCAAAGTTTTCTTTTTGAGAAGAAAGAAGAGGAAAGGATTGGCTATAAAATTGTATTTTCTTTAGGCACATTATATCTGTGACTAAATTGTCTATATCCTGACACTATTGTTTTTCTGACCACTGAAGAATTGATGCTTTTGAACCGTGGTGTTGGAGAAGACTCTTAAGAGTCCCTTGGACCGCAAGGAGATCATACCAATCAATCCTCAGGAAATCAACCCTGAATATTCATTGGAAGAACTGATGTTAAAGTTGAAGCTCCAATACTTTGGTCACCTGATGCAAAGAGCGGAGTCATTGGAAAAGACCTTGATGCTGGGAAAGATTGAAGTCAGGAGGAAAAGGGGATGACAGAGAATGAGATGGTTGGATGGTATCACCAACTCAGTGGACATGAATTTGAGCAAGCTCTGGGAGGTGGTAAAGGACAGAGAAACCTCGAGTGCTGCAGTCCAAAGGGTTGTGAAGAGTCGGACATGACTTAACGATTGAAAACAACAATTGTTTTTTCCTACCTTTATATTTTATTACAGGAATATCTTCTGGATATTCATTGTCACTTTACATGGTTAATGTTTGTTGATAATGCAGTTATAAACACCTAATCTGTGAAAACTATTTGGTAACCTTACCCACAGTTATCTCTATGATTTTTGTTTCCTTTTTTTTTTAATTGAAGAATGCAAACTAGTACAGCCACTATGGAGAACAGTGTGGAGATTCCTTAAAAAACTGGAAATAGAACTACCTTATGATCCAGCAATCCCACTGCTGGGCATACAACCTGAGGAAACCAGAAGGGAAAGAGACATGTGTACCCCAATGTTCATCGCAGCACTGTTTATAATAGCCAGGACATGGAAGCAACCTAGATGCCCATCAGCAGATGAATGGATAAGAAAGCTATGGTACATATACACAATGGAGTATTACTCAGCCATTAAAAAGAATACATTTGAATCAGTTCTAATGAGATGGATGAAACGGGAACCTATTATACAGACTGAAGTAAGCCAGAAAGAAAAACACCAATACAGTATACTAATGCATATATATTAAATTTAGAAAGATGGTAACAATAACCCTTTGTACGAGACAGCAAAAGAGACACTGATGTATAGATCAGTCTTATGGACTCTGTGGGAGAGGGAGAGGGTGGGGTGATTTGGGAGAATGGCATTGAAACATGTATAATATCATGTATGAAACGAGTCGCCAGTCCAGGTTCGATGCACGATGCTGTATGCTTGGGGCTGGTGCGCTGGGACGACCCAGAGGGAGGGTATGGGGAAGGAGGAGGGAGGAGGGTTCAGGATGGGGAACACAGGTATACCTGTGGCGGATTCATTTTAAAAAAAAAGGAAAAGCAAAAAAAAAAAAAAAGAGGGAAAAAAGTCACAAAAATTATAAAATATGTATATATATGAAAAAATTTAAATAAAAATAAACACACACACACACACAAAAAAGAAAAAGCTTCTATGAACTTTTCAAATATCTGAGTCATTGGGGATTCCCTGGTGGTTCAAGCAGTTAGGACTCAGCTCTCTCACTGCCAGGGTGGGGGTTTAGTCCCTGGCCAGGGAAATATGATCTTGCCATCCTCACAGTAGAGCCAAAAAAAAAAAAAAATTCTGAGTTGTTCAGTCTGTTTATTTGAATAATCATTCAATTATGTGAACATTTTTCCCTTAACTACACTAAAAATCTTTAAATAGATATAGTATTTGATTTAGTCAATAATAGTTCTAGTTCAGTTGAAACACAATTGCTACTTAGAACTTTAATCTATATTATTTAGGTAGCAGATATGCACTCTGAAACCCAAAACACAGAGAAAATGATTCACATGAGCTGAAAAGTTTAGGGCTTTTTTTTATAGTAATGTCAGATTTCTGCAATGCTAATCTGTGTGTCCAAGATGCACATTACCCTCAGGTTGGTATATGTATACAGTTTCCACTGAAGTTCTATACAACTATGTGGTGAAGGATTGTTTTTAAAGATTAATTTGAATATATTTCGATCACTGTGGACAGTGACTGCAGTCATGAAATTAAAAGATGTTTGCTCCTTGGAATAAAAGCTATGACACACCTAGATAACATATTAAAAAGCAGAGACATCACTTTTCAGATTCTTTCCCATTATAGTTTATTCTAAGATATTGAATATAGTTCCCTGTGCTATCCAGTGAATCCTTGTTTTTTTATTTGATGCTCTGAATATTTTAAATATTTTATTTTTTAAATTTAAATTTATTTGAATATTTTTTAAAAACTCAAAAAGAGAAAAATTGTCTATTATATTTACCCAGATTTTTTTATCATTTCTGTGTTGCTTCCTGATGTTCTGAGTTTCTGGTATCATTTTCATTCTATCTGAAGATACGAAACTTTATCATTTCATTTAGAGTCTCTCTGTTAGCTATCAATTCTCTCAATTTTCTTTTGTCTGAGAATGTCTTTATTTCACCTTTATTTTTTCTTTTAATTTTTTTTTGTTTGTTCTTTTGTCCATGAGGCATGTGGGGTCTTAGCTCCACAACCAGGGATCGAACCAGGTCCTCTGCATTAGAAGTGTGGAGTTTTAATCACTGGACCACCAGGGACGTCCCTTCACCATTATACTTTTTTTTCTTAATATATATATTTTACTGAAGTAAAGTTAACTTAAAATGTTTCAGGTGCACAGTAAGGTGATTCAGTTATACATATACACATGTATTAATTTTGCAGTTATTTTCCATTATAGGTTATTACAGATATTGGCTATAGTTCCCTGTGCTATACAATAAACCTTTGTTGCTTGTTGCATATCTGCTTTTTAAAATCAGAAATCTAGCATTCTATTAATACTAAGTCAAACCATAGAATCAAAATGTGGAAAAATTTTTTTTTAGTTTTCCTAAGTTTTCCAAAATATACAATACATATTATGTGTATATATATGTGTGTGTGTGTGTGTGTGTGTGTGTATAGGAAAGCTTTTCTACTATGCTTGAGAAAGAACATTAAAAAAAAAAAAGAGATGGAGAAATTGGAAACCATAAACTAAATGAAATGGAGGCATTGAATGTGAAATAGAAAAAGTGAAACAAACTAGATAAAAGCAAAGGATCATCATATAGTCCAGTTGTTTTTAAACATAGTTGTTCATTAGAAATATATCTGGAGCTCTGGATGGGAGAAAAAAGAGCAGTACCTGGGTATTTGTATTTTTCAAAAAATTTCAAGATAATTCTGATATGTATCTGTATTTTAAAAAAAGATTACAAGTTTTTCTGTTAATCATAGTTTTGGTGATCTAGGTTTCTATTGTTTTTCTGCTGATCAATCATGATACAATGGTACTGAGTAATAGTTAATCACAATAGTAAAAGATATTTTTCAGTTTTCACAATCAATAGCCAGACAAAAAATAAAAGATAATTACAATTGCATGCCATAATGGGAACATGATAAACTTAACAATATAAAATAATATTACATACAATTTGAGGGGTCAGGCAGGGTGATGTGGTAAGGAAGTGGAAATGCATACCTGCAGATGTTTTCATTCGCCCAGCCAGGATGTTTTTTGGTTGGTGCATTTGATCCTATTACTGTTTTCTTAATTGTTTAGGGTTTATTTTCTGTAGGTCTTTTTCCTTCCCTTATATTTCTGCCTAGAGAAGTTCCTTTAGCATTTGGTGTATAGCTGGTTTGGTGGTGCTGAATTCTCTTAACTTTTGCTTGCAAAAAGCAGAAACATCACTTTGCCAACAAAGGTCCATACAGTCAAAGCTATGGTTTTACCAGCAGTCATGTACGGATGTGAGATTTGGACCATAAAGAAGTCTAAGCAGTGAAGAATTGATACTTTTGAACTATGGTCCTGGAGAAGACTCTTGAGAGTCCCTTGGATTGCAAGGAGATCAATCAAACCAGTCCATCCTAAAGGAAATCAGTCCTGAATATTCATTGGAAGGGCTGATGCTGAAGTTGAAGCTCCAATACTTTGGCCACCTGATGCGAAGAGCTGACTCACTGAAAAAGATCGTGATGCTAGGAAAGATTGGGAGCAGGAGGAGAAGGGAACAACAGAGGATGAGATGATTGGTTAGCATCACCGACTCAATGGACATAAGCATGAACAAGTTTTAGGAGACGGTGAAGGACAGGGAAGCCTGGCATGCTGCAGTCCATGGGGTCACAAAGAGTCAGACAGACTGAGTAACTGAACAACTAGAACTACTTAAAGTTTTTTAGAAAAATAACATAGAATTAGAGATAGACTTTTGAGATTGTCTCATCTTGTTAAAACACCACTAATTGGATTTAAAATTCAATTTCTGTTATGAAAAATCTTGGACAGAATTATCTTATTTTTTCATTAAAATTTAAAACAAATGGCTTTTAAACAACAGAAATCCTGATGAAGTTTGCTTACTAGTTTTTTTTTTTTTTAATTTCTAACAATTGTATTTCTGATTAGATTTCAAATACGTGATTTTTTTTTTCCTGATTAGTGTAAGAAACATAATTCAAAGCAAATGACTACCATGGGCCTACTATCTAGAGAGTCTTCTGAATCACTGTTGGTCCTCAGAGCATCATTTTTGTTCTTTCATGTTTCCGCTGAGTATTTTGCCATTATCAATAATAGCCTATGCACCAAGATCCCCTTAACATTTCAAACCTCCGTGGTAACACAGTGAGATCACTGCCGTTTGTTGCCCCCCAAACACTCGGTAATTTCTGTTGTTTTATTATGCTATAAGCTTCAACTGCTTTAGTTGCCCTTGTGAAAATATATCTTGTGATTCCTTTACCATAAATCTGAAACAGTACTTTAATCTTCTTTCTATGTATAAATGAGCTTGGAAGGCACAACTGGCATTGGATTAGTTTTTCTTTCTTTACTGCACGTCACTAATATTATATTCTTTGAAGGGATGTTTAAACCTGACCAAGTCACATTTCTATCTTTCAGTTGATCAATGGAGAAATATGTATCTAAGAGTGCCAGCACAGTAAAATATCAAGCTCTTATGTGCCTGATGCACGCACACACTCAGACTCCTTACCAACAATGTTTAAACGTTTTTGCCTCTTCCAACCTTGCTGCTTTGAAGGTTTAAAAAGTCTTATATTGAAAAGTAAAAACAAAATGGTAAAGAAGAATTATTTTTGAAAGTACATGTATTTTAGGGAAGGTAACACTGAGTAATTAGAAATCCCGGTCACCTTTGTAATCCTTGTATTATAAAGATAGTTCTAAGAGTTTCACTTAAAAATATGTGATATTTCTAATCAACCTATAGTTTAAAGATTAAATTCATCACATAATTGTTTTTATTGACAATATATGTAATTAGTTTTATGTCAAAAACAATTAACTTATTAACTTTGCTGAAGCATCTCAATTTAAATATCATAATTCATAGTCTAACAATAAAAATAATCCGTGAATAGGATATTATTATTTTCCCAACATGATAGCTATGGAAACTGAACCTCAGAGATGTGAAGTGACCAGCATATCCTCATGAAGTGAACCTGTAGATGAATCAAATGCACTCTAGCACAAGCATTGCCCAGAATCTACTGGTAATCTCTGAGCTTTAGCTTCAATGGGAGCTGGGACAAAATGAAGTCTATAATAGCTCACTCACTTCAGCTTACCTCATAAAAGTTTGCATGTAGGCCTAGTCCCCCTTCCCTGGTGGCTCAGATGGTAAAGAATCCACCTGCAATGTGGGAGACCTGAGTTGGATCCCTGGGTTGGGAAGATCCACTGGAGAAGGAAACTACTACCCACTCTAGTATTCTGGCCTGCAGAATTCCAGGGACAGAGGAGCCTGACAGGCTACAGTGCATGTGGTCGCAGGGTAGGACATGACTGAGCTACTTTCACTAGTAACCCTAAGGTATCACTCCTGGGATTTCATGTAAGTTAGCACTCACTTGAACAATGGAAGATGTGTGTCTGTGAGGTTGCTGAGACAATTGTAAAAACCTGAAACCACAAAAAGAAAGCCCAAGGTATCCTTAATTGACCTTGTTTGTTCCTTGGATTACTGATTAAGCCAACTATCTGGAGGATATTAAGTCATCATGGCAAGTAAAAGAGATTATAAGAAATACCAAATCTTAAGTTCTCTGTCGGAAAATTCTCTTCTGATATCATTTCATTGGTCTAAATAAGTCATGTAGCCAAGCATAGACAAATAATCACTCAAAAGATGAAACACATATCAGGGCATAATTATAAAACCTAGGACTAACCTTTTACTTCCTCTCTCCCTCTTTTAACCCCTTAAACCTACTGACCACTTACCCAGTCAAAATTTCTATTGCAGAGTTTGTTAAGATCACATTGATTATCCACATATTCTCTTTTATGGAGCACCTGTTTTTTGCAGTTAGGTTGAATTGAGGTGATATGTGTCCAACTGAAACAATTAAGAGCCATTTCATCTCTCATCTCCACCTTCTGTGTTCCAAATGTTGAGATGGTGGAACCAAAAGAAGGGTAGAATGTGGAGATCTAAGTCACCATATTTGAGTAACTGGTCTGACCTACAACAGATTTTGTGTGAATAAGAAATAAACCTTTCTTGTCTAACAACACTGTGATTTCAAGATGTATGGGTTACCATCACAATCCATCGCTTAAATTGACTAATTCATCTGCCCTCCCCTGTGAACTTTTATCACTTAAGTTTCTCTGATAAAAATATCAATAGATACGTATTCTACTTGGCATTAATAGCACTCTGCTATTAACAAGGCTTCCTGATAGCTCAGTTGGTAAAGAATCTGCCTGCAATGAGGGAGACCCTGATTTGATTCCTTGGTCGGGAAGATCTACTGGGGAAGGGATAGGCTACCCACTCGAGTATACTTGAGCTTCCCTTGTGGCTCAGCCAATAAAGAATATGCCTGCAATGTGGGAGACCTGGATTTGATCCCTGGGTAGAGAAGATATCCTGGAGAAGGAAAAGGCTAACCACTCCAGGAAAACACATAGAGTTCTATTTCTCATTTTAACTTATTCTTCTTTGCCCAACCCAGTTTACCAAAGTTACACAAAAGGTACAAGATGACTTCACTGCCAAAGTAAACACTACTAACAATAGTAAATGCCCCAGTATAATGAAAATATTCTCTCTTTTTTATTATAAAAAATTAAAATATGTGTCCAAGTATGTATATATAATTTATGTTCTCCTTTATGTTTGTTTTCAATAAGTTTCAATAAGTAGTATTTTATTCATATTATACTGGAAATCTATTTAATTTCTAATATATAAGATTTCTATTATTTTGAATATTTTGTCTGCATATTGTTTTCAACAAATGCACACACATAACAAACAGCCAAATATTTGTACATCCCTTTTTTTTTTTTTAAGACTATGTATCTCAATCTGTCTCAGTATTTTCTTCCTCTAGAAGACAAATGTAGCAGACACTATTAGTGGTTTCAGTTCAGTTCACTCACTCAGTCCTGTCAGACTCTTTGCAACCCCATGAATCACAGCACGCCAGGCCTCCCAGTCCATCACCAGCTCCCGGAGTTCACTCAAACTCATGTGCATCGAGACAGTGATGACATCCAGCCATCTCATCCTCTCTCGTCCCCTTCTCCTCCTGCCTCCAATCCCTCCCAGCATCAGGGTCTTTTCAAATGAAGTTTCAGCTTCAGCATCAGTCCTTCCAATGAACACCTAGGACTGATCTCCTTTAGGATGGCCTGCTTGGATCTTCTTGCAGTCCAAGGGACTCTCAAGAGTTTTCTCCAACACCACAGTTCAAAAGCATCAATTCTTCGGCACTCAGCTTTCTTCACCGTCCAACTCACATCCATACATGACCAATGGAAACACCATAGCCTTGACTAGACAGACCTTTGTTGGCAAAGTAATGTCTCTGCTTTTGAATATGCTATCTAGGTTGATCATAACTTTCCTTCCAAGGAATAAGCGTCTTTTAATTTCATGGCTGCAATCAACATATGCAGTGATTTTGGAGACCTCCAAAATAAAGTCTGACACTGTTTCCACTGTTTCCCCATAAAGTATAAATCCCCTGGTTCCTTCTTGCGACAGAATCCCATTATCATTTAGGTGACTCATGGTATGCTGACCCTACTCCCAGCTCCAGTTATGAATTCTGATTCAGTTCAGTTCAGTTCAGTCGCTCAGTCGTGTCCGACTCTTTGTGACCGCGACCGTGTGGACTGCAGTAACGCCAGGTCTCCCTGTCCATCACCAACTCCCAGAGTTTACTCAAACTCATGTCCATTGACTTGGTGATGCCATCCAACCATCTCATCCTCTGTTGTCCCCTTCTCCTCCCACCTTCAATTTTTCCCACCATCGGGCTCTGTTCAAATGAGTTAGCTCTTCACATCAGGTGGCCAAAGTATCGGAGTTTCATCTTCAGCATCAGTCCTTGAAATGAACATACAGGACTGATCTCCTTTAGGATGGACTGGTTGGATCTCCTTGCAGTCCAAGGGACTCTCAAGAGCCTTATCCAATACCACAGTTCAAAAGCATCAATTCTTCAGTGCTCAGCTTTCTTTATAGTCCAACTCTCACATACTTATATGACTACTGGAAAAACCATAGCCTTGACTAGATGGACCTTTGTTGGCCAAGTAATGCCTCTGCTTTTTAATATGCTGTCTAGGTTGGTCATAACTTTCCTTCCAAGGAGTTCAGTTCATTTCAGTTGCTCAGTCATGTCTGACTCTTTGCGACCCCATGAATCGCAGCACGCCAGGCCTCCGTGTCCATCACGAACTCCCGGAGTTCACCCACCCAGACTCACGTCCATCGAGTCAGTGATGCCATCCAGCCATCTCATCCTCTGTCGTTCCCTTCACCTCCTACTCCCAATCCCTCCCAGCATCAGAGTCTTTTCCAATGAGTCAACTCTTCACATGAGGTGGCCAAAGTACTGGAGTTTCAGCTTTAGCATCATTCCTTCCAAAGGAATCCCAGGGCTGATCTCCTTCAGAATGGACTGGTTGGATCTCCTTGCAGTCCAAGGGACTCTCAAGAGTCTTCTCCAACACCACACTTCAAAAGCATCAATTCTTCGGCACTCAGCCTTCTTCACAGTCCAACTCTCACATCCATACATGACCACAGGAAAAACCATAGCCTTGACTAGACGAACTTTTGTTGGCAAAGTAATGTCTCTGCTTTTGAATATGCTATCTAGGTTGGTCATAACTTTCCTTCCAAGGAGTAAGCGTCTTTTAATTTCATGGCTGCAGTCACCATCTGCAGTGATTTTGGAGCCCAGAAAAATAAAGTCTGACACTGTTTCCACTCTTTCCCCATCTATTTCCCATGCAGTTATGGGACTGGATGCCATGATCTTCGTTTTCTGAATGTTGAGCTTTAAGCCAACTTTTTTACTCTCCGCTTTCACTTTCATCAAGAGGCTTTTTAGTTCCTCTTCATAAGGGTGGTGTTATCTGCATATCTGAAGTTATTGATATTTCTCCCGGCAATCTTGATTCCAGCTTGTGCTTCATCCAGCCCAGCATTTCTCACGATGTATTCTGCATAGAATTTAAATAAGCAGGCTGACAATATACAGCCTTGACGTACTCCTTTTCCCATTAGGAACCAGTCTGTTAATCCATGTCCAGTTCTAACCGTTGCTTTCTGACCTGCATACAGATTTCTCAAGAGGCAGGTCAGGTGGTCTGGTATTCCCATCTCTTGAAGAGTTTTCCACAGTTTATTGTGATCCACACAATCAAAGGCTTTGGCAGAAACACATGTTTTTCTGGAACTCTCTCTCTTTTTTGATGTTCCTGTGGAGTTGGCAATTTGATCTCTGGTTCCTCTGCCTTTTCTTAATACCAGCTTGAATATTTGATTTTCTAAGTGAATTATGTGCTTACAACCCTATACTAGTGAATGATTTGGAGATGTGCTTGTATTCTGAGTCTTCTAAGCAGACATGAGGCAATATCAGCTGGGAGTAATCTGGGTAAAATATCTTCACTCCACGGAGTAAATGCACACTTTTTACAATTTATATACATTCTATTGGATGTCTTGCATATATCCTGCCATCTTGACACCAAACTAATATAAAGCCAACATTTGGAAAGGGCAAAAATAGGACAATCAGAGAAAAACTGAAGACAGCAAGAATGAATCTTGTCTGTAGCCAAAGATTAGTCACTTACACTAGGCTTAATTTTAGTTTCCTCATTTTAAGTGAAGATAATTATAAAGACTAAATTATAAGATTTCTAGATATACTTAGTTTTGTATAATATGAGAAAATGAACATACTGTAGTGCCTGGAACATACTTGGAACTAACTAAATTACTATTTAAGGTGAAAAGATATCTTTTTATTATATTTATTATAGTGACAAAAAACAGTTTAAAATTATTTCAAAATATTTTCTTTTGGAAGAAAATACATTACATGTTTTAAAGTAACACATTAAATACTATTATAAATTTTTTAAAAGAATACTTTGTTAATTTTTTATTACAAATGCCCCTTCAGTTATTGAGAGATAATGAGTAAATGAACAAATATAAATATTTATTATCTTGAACACAGATATGACTAGAGATACTATGATAACTTTGAACTGTAGAAAAGAAAATGTTGTCAGTGGGTGTCTAACACACAAATCTTATGACAAAGATATTTCTATTTCTTTTGTAAGGAGCAGCTGCATACATTAAATTCAATAGCAGAGATCTATATTTAAATATAAGTTACCAGATAATCTAAAATAAGGGCAGTTACCAGAAGGAATGTTCAATATATTTTCTACTCTTTTGTTCATAAACTTTTAATGAGATTTTCTTGGGGCATGACAGACAAATTTTCTAAATTTGTGAAGAATGTCTGAATATGTGAATATAGAGTTATCATCACTGTGCAGGAATGATCATAGACTTATATGATCATAGATTTATATCTCTTTTTTTCTAACAGAATATTTATACCTTGGTTTGCTTCTTTATAAATTAGTTTAATATTTGCGTCATAGAACTGCCAAGATTCAAAACCTTAGGAAGAATTTGAACAGTTGCTATAATAATTTAGCTGTTCATTAAATATTTACCTGAATTTCTTTCTTTCTGTTTTTGTTATCATTGTTGCTTGTTTGTTGTCTCCCTTACCATATAGTAAGGAGCGAGCTCTGTTTTCTGAAGCTGAGGTTTGTTGTACCATAAGAACAAGCCTGGCTTTAAATCATCGTGTTCTCAGGCATCTTGCAAAGTTCAATTCAGTGACTCACACTTAGTGCACATAGGAATCATATGAGCAGTTTGCTAAAACAGTCTGATATCTGGATCTACTACACTTTGCATTTTAAATAAGTATCCTAGACAACACCAAAGCAGGAAATAGTGCAGCTGGCCTTTAGAAAGAAATGCTGTAACTTTTTCACTATGATCCAAGCCACAGTATATTGGGGTAGAGAAAAAGAACATAACTTGATAGTCTCAAAGAAGTCAGTGTATATTTTCCTCAGGTTATAAAAATAATCATCCAGTAGTAGGGATAGTACATCAGGCATGAGAATAATGGAAATCTTAAAGTAAAATTCCATGCTGTTCAGGAAATCTCTGCTTTGTATCAGTCTCTTGCATAACTAGCTTTAATTCTTCCATACATATTGTTGGCCGTGTGGATCCTGTGCTTCAGTTATGTTCATGGAGCAGCATTCGTTTTTTAATGTTTTCAGGCATGCTATTTATAACTCTATTCATGAATAATGTTTCCTTTTCTCTTAGAATTCTACTCATTCAATCTCCAGATGAAACATCACCTCTCCTATGACTCTTTCAAAAATATTCCCAGTGATTTTAGTTGCTCCCATTTTTATATTTTTCTAACAGCCCCAGAACTCCTACAAATCTACTACACCTTTTGTATTGTTTTATGTATTTTGGTAATTGACTTTGACCTAAAAGTTTTTATTATGTAAGCACCAGCTAAAGATTAAGGGTGATACATGACTGTTTAATGAATATTAAAATATATAACACTCAATATGTAATACTTATATATAGAGAATGTCATCAGCACTATAGAAATTTTTTTTTCCTGTTTCATTCTTTTTTTTTTATTCAATTTTAATTAAAAAAAAATTATACATGTGTTCCCCATCCTGAACCCCATCAGCACTATAGAAATTTAGTTGTCCTTGAAAGTGACCTTTAAGAGGATTAGCAATAGTTTAACATCTAATAATAATAGCAATAGCTTAATATCTAATTTAATAATAATGGTTTATTAACAAGTTTATTTTAATTTAAAATGCTTCATTGAATATTTTATGAATTCTAGAATGTTTGATATTTTTATTGTTATTGTTTTGCCTTTTATATCATGATTTTTTATAATTATTTATTTAAATATGTTAAAGTCTTATGAAATATTTAATATCAAGTCTTTGTTAAAATTATAAACTATAATTTATACTTATAAAATTATGCCAATCTATAAAATTTTATATTATACTTTATATTGAATTTATATTTTAAAATATAAATTTAAAAGTATTTTTATGTAACTTCTATTTATAAAATTGATTTATAATTTTAACATATTTGTATTAATATATTTGTATTACTGTTATTTTTTCTCCAAAGTAGCAAACATACATTATATTGATTCAAATTGAAAACCAATTACA
>NW_011495050.1:10984294-10989378 GCF_000754665.1 Bison bison bison | reverse complement strand
TTTATGGATTGATAATATGGTGTGAGAGTTTGGAAAACTAGCGCTGCTCAGCATTCTGAAATTTGCTTTACTTTTTAAAAATATTTTTGGCCACACTATGCGGCTTGTGGGGTCTCAGTTCCCCAACCAGAGATTGAACCTGGGCCATGGCAGTAAAAGCACTAAGTCCTAACCACTGGATCACCGAAAATTCCCTGAAATTTACATTAAAATGTAGAAGTAGATATGTAAGTCGCTCAGTCTTATGACTCTTTGCCACCCCATAGACTGCAGCTCATCAGGTTCCTCTGTCCATGGAATTCTCCAGGCAAGAATACTGGTATGGGTTGCCATTCCCCATCTTAAAATGTAAAGCATTTTAAAATTATAAAATTTCAACTGTAATATTTACAAAACTATACTTTCAAACTTCATCTCTGTGATATTATTAAAAGTCCTAATTGAATTGAAAAAGCATCTAAAGACTTTTTGGGATCATTGTACACATTTTAATATGAACAATATTTGGCTGATTTTAAAATTTTTACAGAATAAATTATATCACTTGGAGTTTGTTTTCTAATCTGAAGATATATCATTATACATTAACCAAACATCATTTGGAATTCTAATCACTCACAGTTTCTAAAAACAAAACTAAGTATCCTGAAATCTACATATAGCATATTTTATTAAAATAAAACCCCATTATTTGGTTATGTAATTAATCTGATAATTATGCCATTCAACATATATTTCATCAATAATGCAAACTTAAGATACAAATAAGAAAACTAGTGCAAAATAGTAAAAAGTTTAAGATTGTTAGTTCTTTTCATTAAAAAATAAGAATATTTCAAAAGTGGAGAGCATTTGACTGTGGGCTTCCATTTAGGAGGTAGTTGGGAAAAAAAGAAACAAAAACTCATTTTTTTAATGAATGTGTTAATCATGGTTTTCTAATCAATGAAAGTATGAAGTGATTGTATTGAATATTTTAAATTTAAGATATATTTTGAAACAGCATTTTCAGATTTCAGTTCTCACTAAGAGTCCTCATTTAAAAAGTAAGCCATGTTCTTTAAAATACTCAATTAACATTTATCTAGATGAGCTAGAGGTCAATATGATTCTGATTTCCTACAGAGTTAAAACTCTAGATAAATAAGACAGAAGATATTTTTTCATTAACCTTTTATACTGCAGTTCTGCTTATACTGAATGAATAGTAGTTAACATTGCTATAACATCATTTTAAAACAACCTATATTAAAAACAATATGAACTGTTCTAACCTCCTTAATAAATTTACTAACATGAAATGATAGCTTGAAAGTAATAGAATATATTTACCAAAAACAAAGAAATTTTAAGAAAGTAACTTGTAAAAAAATGCAAATGTATATTTATGCCTTTTAGAACAAAAGCAATATGTTGTTATAAGTATATGACATTTTAACATGTATAGTATGATCATAGAAAGAATTATTTAATAGTTGGCAGGGCTTAATGTGACCATATTATTTAATACAAATCTTTCAAAGTGATTGAAATTTCAAAATATATAATTATATGTGTACAAGTTCACTAATGATAATCTCTACACCTTAATTCCTTAAAATAATCCCATAATAAAGCCTTGCATATTCAGGGTTTCACAGAAATCAGTGCAGAAGCTAATCATAGAAAAGTTCAATCCATTAACAGTTATCGTGATCTGTGTTGTCCTAGGGATATTTACCTGGGTGCCAATCAGAAAACAATTAGAATCAAATTGTCGTGGAGTATAAACACATTAAAACCATTAAGATGATAAGCTTTGCCAAAACATACAGTTTGGCTCTGTAGCTTACACTGTGGTGATGTAGATCACATGTTGGTGAGCACTGAGTTTCCATTGCACTGAATTATTTTATTTATCACTAAAATCCTCCCGATTTTAGTGATACTACTTCATGAAACATCACTCCATACAAGGTATTGATTTCAGCTTTAGTCCTCCTCACCCCCCAGTTTGAACAATGACACTTTCCAGCAAAAAAAAGCAAACGTAATCTAGTTTGGACAACAGTGTATTTGAAGTATAATAAAAATTAACAATTTAACCATTTGCCTAAATTGTAACTAACTGTAACCAATTGCCATTTTGCATTTTAATGTTAAATATACTTAGAAAAATATGACAGCAGTAGCAAAATATTTGAACTTTATTATACTTCAAACAGCTTAAATAGGAAGATAAAAGGACAAATTCTGACAAGTTGGCTGTAGTGATAATGAAACAAATTTTGAAGTTGCATGTGAAAAGTGAATATACTGGCTTTGTGAAATGAACTTACATAAAGCTATACTGTTTATTATGTCAATTTGGATAAGATATATATTTAAATGTTTTGTTGTTCAGTTGCTAAGTCATGTCCAACTCTTTAAATATATACTTGCTAGGAAATACCTGATGAAGAGTTGTAAAAATCTTAAGGGAGGTCTTCAGGAAGTTGCTGATCAGCTGGATTTGCAGAGAATTGGAAGGCAGCATCAGGCAGGCTCAGACTCACTGCTGACGGGAATGGCATTCTTCAGGATGAAAGAGCTCAGTTGGTAAAGAATCTGCCTGCAGTGCAGGAGACCCAGGTTTGACCCCTGGGTCGGGAAGATCCCCTGGAGAAGGAAACAACAATCCACTCTAGTATCCTTGTCTGGAAAATCTCATGGACACAGGAGCCTGGTGGGCTGCAGTCCATGGGATCTCAAAGAGTCGGGCACGACTGAGCAACTAACACTAACAGGAAATTAATGAATTATACATTATTATAGTTTTTCTATTTTCTTTACACTCACAAAAGCTAAAGTAGTTAAGGATTTCAAAGAAAGACGTAAGCAGCCAAAAAGGGGGGAGGTGCATATTTTGGGGAAGTGAACATATATTGATTTATATTGAAGATGGCTAGATGTATAATAAACCCATTTTAATTAAATACTGGATTTTTTCTATCAGGTATTGTTTTATTGAAATAAGTATGCAGTATTTTAATCTTTTATCAATTCCTACTAGAAGAAAACAGCAAGGCTAACAAAACAATAAATGGTGCCTCACTCTTAGCCTCAGATTTGGGGAGCTGACGGGACTGTGTGCACTGGAGTGAAAGTGATGACCTGCCAAAAAGGAACAAATGTTTCACACATTTGTCTGATTGTTACTGTGCAAGTATAGAGGCTCTGTGTTGCTGTTTTCTCTTTTTCATAAATGAAGATTAAAAATACAAAGTTTTAAATTAAAAATAGATTAGCATTATTATTTTACTGATTAAAAATTGCCAAAGGAAATGATGAAAGCTAACTGTGCATCTCAAAAAACATCTTTTACTCTCTATTCAACAAACTTATAAGTATCTTTGACAGCATTTTTGTTTTCTCTCACACTCAGAACTTTATCATTATCTACTATTATGAGGACCACATATGAATCTTCGTCATAGTTTTTGAATTGGTATTGAATTGTAGTGATGCCTATAATGTCCATAGGCAAAAAGAGGTGTTGTAAAGAAGCTAAACAAAAGAAAAATACACAGACACAAAGACAATGAAGGCCTAGTGAGTATATGCTGCTGTTGCTGCTGCTAAGTCGCTTCAGTCGTGTCCGACTCCGTGCGACCCCATAGACGGCAGCCCATGAGGCTCCCCCGTCCCTGGGATTCTCCAGGCAAGAGTACTGGAGTGGGGTGCCATTGCCTTCTCCGGAGTATATGCTACATGTGTGTTATCTTCTGAGGATTTAAGTTTCTGTCAGAGTCTGGCCAATAATATCTCAGATTTATACCATGGTTAAAAACACATAAATACATCTATGCAATTATAAATATGATTCTGTTATGTAATACAATATAAATGTGATGTAATATAAATTGTCTTATAAAATAAATTAATAGGGTTTAAAAATATAATTATCAGAGACATCTATAATTTGGGATTATATAATTATAGATATTAAAGCACATTATCACAATATTTAAAACACATAATTTCGTTGATAATCTTATTCTAAAATAAATAACACAATACTAAATGAAGGAATTTAAATTTCAATAGTACAAAGAACAGCTTATTTATAAAAAGCCAGTGATACACATAAGTAATGTCAAATTTCGTATTTGTCTCCAAGAAATACAATGAGAGTAATACATTATTACATTTGGTCTTTAATTTGTGAGGATTAGAATTTTCCAATTACAGAAGGGTAAAATCTCTTATAGAAACAAATTCTTATCAGAACATTGCAGAAGAGAATACTTTGCCCCCTCTACTCATTAAAGTTTGTCGTACTTTTATATTATAGTGTCTGAAGAAATTTTATTACAGTGACAGAAATATTCACTTATTAAATAGAGGTCAACATTGTATAAACATTCTTCCAAATTGCTGTTATAAGTTTGAATATTTCTTTGAATATACAGAGGAAATATAATGAGAATGTGAACAAAAAGAATGTTAAAAATAACCATCAAAGAATCACCTAGTCTTTGCAATATATTTGAAAGTTGTTTTCACAGGGATGCAGTTTTCAAAAGAAACTCCCCACTCTGAGTACATGAATAAGAAGTAAAATACTAAAATGTATTACAAATGAATTAGAATGCAGAAAATTGAGTACTAAAATTTGAAGGTAACATATTCTCTACCTTATTTTTAAGTAACCAAAGGAAAGATAAACGTATATACATGTAACATAGTTTCTTTTGCACTTTGGAATTTCTCATGTTAAATCACCAAATTATTTATGGCAATGTCATATAGCTAAAGTAATAGCCCATTTTTCTCACCTTTACACTTAGGAATGTTTTATGAATCTGATAACAGAGTGTAAACAAAAATAATGTAATTAAGAAGCAATAGAATACAGTATACTAACGCATATATATGGAATTTAGAAAGATGGTAACAATAACCCTGTGTACGAGACAGCAAAAAAGACACCGATGTATAGATCAGTCTTATGGACTCTGTGGGAGAGGGAGAGGGTGGGGAGATTTGGGAGAATAGCATTGAAACATGTATAATATCATGTATGAAACGAGTCACCAGTCCAGGTTCAATGCACGGTACTGGAT
>NW_011495050.1:10971946-10984194 GCF_000754665.1 Bison bison bison | reverse complement strand
TGAAACATGTATAATATCATGTATGAAACGAGTCACCAGTCCAGGTTCAATGCACGGTACTGGATGCTTGGGGCTGGTGCACTGGGAAGACCCAGAGGGAGGGTAGGGGAGGGAGGAGGGAGGAGGGTTCAGGATGGGGAACGCGGGTATACCTGTGGCGGACTCATTTTGATATTTGGCAAAACTAATACAATATTGTAAAGTTTAAAAATAAAATAAAATTAAAAAAAAAAAGAAAACAGGAAAATGAAAAATTGGACTTGCTGCTCTAGTTGATTGTCCTATTCCTAGGGATTACATATTTCTCTGGCTGTAAATGGAGCATTTTCATTTAATCGGGTTTTGGACAAAGAATAAAGAGGAAACAGATGATTAATAAAAAAAAACTCTGCAATAATACCTCATTACCTTGGTCATTAATGCATTACCACTTGATTACTACACTATTCACTATGTCCTATATCTTTAGCCCTAAGAGTTGGCAGTTTTAGTGAGGTTACAAAGCAAATATGAACCTGCTAAAGAATACAGATGATATTATAGAGTCAATTAATGTACTGTGATCGTAATGATTGATATCTCTGAACATTTAATGAAGAGACATATCAAGTAAGGATAAATTATCAGTGAATATATCAAAGTTGAGATGGTCCTTAAGATGATCTTTGAATCAATATGAACTCTGTACTACTATTCAAGATGAAAATGTTTAAGGAAAAAAGTGATGATATATTTCCATAAACTAGCAATGAAAGTAAAACTAAATTTAAATAAATCACTCAATTCAATCAATCAATCATTCATTTGAATGATATAGGAGAACAAAACAAAAAGATCAAAATGTGATCAATTTTGAAGTTTTTCTCCACCTTCCACATTTTTCTCTTTATTCCTCTTTCTCCTTTCATTTTAACAAGTTTGGCTTCATATTGTATACACTACTAACTTGCACTTTTCTTTATATATCAAATTTCCCTGGACATGTGATTTAGTAGAAAATGGTAAAGGATGTATAAAGAAAGAAGGAAGTGTTAGTTGTTCAGTCCTGTCTCTTTGCAAAACCATGGACTGGGCTTTCCAGGCTCTTCTGTCTATGGGATTCTCCAGGCAAGGATACTGGAGCGGGTGGTCATATCCTACTCCTGACTCAGGGATTGAACCTGGTCTCCTGCATTGCAAGCATACTCTTTGCTGTCTGAGCCACCAGGGCATCTCAGATTATGCATAATACTTAAAATTTGTATAATTATTTAAATTGTCTACTAATATTTGATACTAATATAGATTTCCCATTCTTCATCAGTATAAACAGTAGTACAATTGCACTCATCTTACACGCTAGTAAAGTAATGCTCAAAATTCTGCAAGCCAGGCTTCAACAATATGTGAACCATGAACTTCCAGATGTGCAAACTGGTTTTAGAAAAGGCAGAGGAACCACAGATCAAATTGCCAACACCTGCTGGATCATGGAAAAAGGAAGAGAGTTCCAGAAAAACTGCTTTATCTATTTCTGCTTTATTGACTGTGCCAAAGTCTTTGACTGTGTGGATCACAGTAAACTGTGGAAAATTCTGAAAGAGATGGGAATACCAGACCACCTGACCTGCCTCTTGAGAAACCTATATGCAGGTCAGGAAGCAACAGTTAGAACTGGACATGGAACAACAGACTGGTTCCAAATAGGAAAAGGAGTTCATCAAAGCTGTGTATTGTCACCCTGCTTATTTAACTTATAAGCAGAGTGCATCATGAGAAACTGGGCTGGAAGAAGCACAAGCTGGAATCAAGATTGCCAGGAGAAATATCAATAACCTCAGATATGCAGATGACACCACCCTTATGGCAAGAAGTGAAGAGGAACTAAAAAGCCTCTTGATGAAAGTGAAAGAGGAGAGTGAAAAAGTTGGCTTAAAGCTCAACATTCAGAAAACTAAGATCATGGCATCTGGCCCCATCACTTCCTGGCAAATAGATGGGGAAACAGTGGAAATGATGTCAGACTTTATTTTGGGGGGCTCCAAAATCACTGCAGATGGTGATTACAGCCATGAAATTAAAAGACGCTTACTCCTTGGAACGAAAGTTATGACCAACCTAGATAGCATATGGAAAAGCAGAGGCATTACTTTGCCAACAAAAGTCCTAGTCAAGGCTATGGTTTTTCCAGTAGTCATATATGGATGTTAGAGTTGGACTGTGGAGAAAGCTGATCACTGAAGAATTGATGCTTTTGAACTGTGGTGTTGGAGAAGACTCTTGAGAGTCCCTGGGACTGCAAGGAGATCCAACCAGTCCATCCTAAAGGAGATCAGTCCTGGGTGTTCTTTAGAAGGACTGATGCTAAAGCTGAAACTCCAATACTTTGGCCACTTCATGAGAAGAGTTGACTCATTGAAAAAGACTCTGATGCTGGGAGGAATTGGGGGCAGGAGGAGAAGGGGACAACAGAGGCTGAGATGGCTGGATGGCATCACTGACTCATTGAACATGAGTTTGGGTAAACTCCGGGAGTTGGTGATGGCCAGGGAGGCCTGGGCATGCTGCAATTCATGGGGTCGCAAAGAGTCGGACATGACTGAGTGACCGAACTGAACTGAATGAACATCTAGAAATACTTAACTACATAATTCATTTCCTAAATATATTTCTAGAAATAGAATTGTTGGTTAACACAGTGTAAAGTTTTAATAATTTTGATACATGATACAAAGTGTTACTTTAATTGAATAATTGATTTCAGTTCAAATTCCAAAATGAAGGTTAAAAATAAAAGTAAATTATATTTCTATTTCATTGAATATGTGATTTGAGATTAAATAACCTAACATTTCCAGTATATGGCAGTTACATGAGAATTCTACATTAAAAATCATATTATTGTAGCACCAAAACTTCCTAATTGATGTGAAGTGAAGTGAACTGGAAAGGATTTGCTGGAATCTAGTTCCTAGTAACAATCTTTTCAACTGCACTTACCCAGGCAATTCATGCAGAAAGAGTGCAGTTTTCTACATTGCCGATCATGAGATGGGTCCCTTTTAATAAAATTCTATCATTTTAAGTATGATAATTATTAAATTCTAAGCACATAAAACTTCAGTTCAGTCACTTAGTCATGTCTGACTATTTGTGACCACATGGATTGCAGTACTCCGGGCCTCCCTGTCCATCACCAACTCCCAGAGTTTACTCAAACTCATGTCCATTGACTTGGTGATGCCATCCAACCATCTCATCCTGTGTCATCCCCTTCTCCTCCTGCCTTCGATCTCTTCCAGAATCAAGGTCTTTTCCAATGAGTCAGTTCTTTGCATCAGGTGGCCAAAGTGTTGGAGTTTCAGCTTCAGCATTAGCCCTTCCAATGAATATTCACGACTGATTTCCTTTAGGATTGCCTGGTTGGATCTCCTTGCCATCCAAGGGACTCTCAAGAGTTTTCTCCAACAGCACAGTTCAAAATCATCAATTCTTCGGCACTAAGCTTTCTTTATAATCCAACTCTCACATCCATACATGACTACTGGAAAAACCATGGCTTTGACTGGATGGACCTTTGTTGGCAATGTAATGTCTCTGCTTTTTAATATGTTTTCTACATTGGTCGTAACTTTGCTTCTAAAAGGAGCAAGTGTCTTTTAATTTCATGGCTGCAGTCACCATCTGCAGTGATTTTGGAGCCCCCCCAAAATAAAGTCTCTCAATGTTTCCAATGTTTCCCTGTCTATTTGCTATGAAGTGGTGGGACCAGATGCCATGATCTTAGTTTTATGAATGCTGAGTTTTAAGCAAACTATTTCACTCTCCTCTTTCACTTTCATGAAGAGGCTCTGTAGCTCTTCTTTACTTTCTGCCATATGGGTGGTGTCATCTGCACATCTGAGATTATTGATATTTCTCCCAGAAATCTTGAATCCAGCTTGTGCTTCATCCAGCCCAACATGTCTCATGATGTACTCTAGATATAAGTTAAATAAGCAGGGTGACAATATACAGCCTTGACGTAGTCCTTTTCCCATTTGGAACCAGTCTGTTGTTCCATGTCCAGCTCTAACTGTTGCTCTTCAACCTGCATACAGATTTCTCAGGAGGCAGGCCAGGTGGTCTGGTATTTCCATGTCTTGAAGAATTTTTTCCACAGTTTTTGTTATCCACACAATCAAAGGCTTTGGCATAGTCAATAAAGCAGAAGTAGATGATTTTCTGGAACTCTCTTGCTTTTTCGATGATCCAAGGGATGTTGACAATTTGATCTCTGGTTCCTCTGCCTTTTCTAAATCCAGCTTGAACATCTGGAAGTTCACGGTTCACATACTGTTGAATCCTGGCTTGGAGAATTTTGAGCATTACTTTACTAGCGTTTGAGATGCGTGTAATTGTGTGGTAGTTTGAGCAATTTTTGGCATTGCCTTTCTTTGGGATTGGAATGAAAACTGACCTTTTCCAGTCCTGTGGCCACTGCTGAGTTTTCCAAATTTGCTGGTATATTAAGTGCAGGACTTTCACAGCATCATCTTTTAGGATTTGAAGTAGTTCAACTGGAATTCCATTACCTCCACAAGCTTTGTTTTTTGTAATGCTTCCTAAGGCCCACTTGACTTCGCATTCCAGGATGTCTGACTCTAGCTGAGTGATCACACCATTGTGATTATCTGGGTCATGAAGATCTTTTTCGTATAGTTCTTCTGAGTATTTTTTGCCACCTCTTCTTAATATCTTCTGCTTCTGTTAAATCCATACCATTTCTGTCCTTTATTGTGCCCATCTTTGCATGAAATATTTTCTTGCTATCTCTCATTATCTTGATGAGATCTCTGTCTTTCCCATTCTATTGTTTTCCTCTATTTCTTTGAATTCATCACTGAAAAAAGCTTTCTTTTCTCTCCTTGCTATTCTTTGGAACTCTGCATTCAAATGGGTATATCTTTCATTTTCTCCTTTGCTTTTTGCTTCTCTTCTTTTCATGGCTGTTTATAAAGCCTCCTCAGACAACCATTTTGCCTTTTTGCATTCTTTTTTTTGGGGAATGGTCTTGATCACTGCCTGCTGTACAATGTCATGAACCTCCATCCATAGTTCTTCAGGCACTCTGTCTGTCAGATCTAATCCCTTGAATCTGTTTACCACTTCCACTGTATAGTTGTAAGGGATTGGATTTAGGTCATATCTGAATGGTCTAATGGACAAAAAACATGGACATATACAAAATTTTCAAAAATTTTAGATTAAAATAACAAAATAACCTGATTAAAATAACAAAAGCAAAAAATCAGCAAATTCAACTATATCAAGCTAAAAAGTTTTGCACAGCAAAAGAAATAATCATTAAAATGAAAAAGTAAATTCTGAGGTAGGAGTAATATTTGCAAACCACATTTGGTAAGAGGGTAATACCTGGAACATATATGAAACTCATAAAACTCAATAGCAAAAAAAGAAAAAGAAAGAATCTGATTAAAAACTGAGCAGAGAACTTGATTAGAAATTTGTCCAAAGAAGACATGAAAGTCATACAGGCAAGTCAAAACCACAGTGAAATATTATCTCAAACCTGTTAGAATGGTTATTGTAGAAAAGACAAGAGGTACTAAATACTGGTCAAAATGTGAAGAAAGCACACTGATACACTATTGGTAGAAATGTACATTGGTGAAGCCATAGTGGAAGGCAGTACGGAGGTTTCTAAAAAATTAAAAATAAAACTACCATATGCTCCAGGAATCTCACTTCTGACCATATATTTTAAGGAAATGAAATCACTACCTTGAAGGGATATCTACACTCTCATATTCATTCAGCATTATTATTCACAGTATTCAAGACATGGAAACAACCTAAGTTTCCATCTATGGATGAATGGATAGAGAAAGTAAAGATATTCCTTACACTAGAATATAATTCAGCCTTAAGAAATAGGAAACATTTGCAACAACATGGTTGGAACTTGAGGGCATTATGCTAAGTGAAATGTCAGATAGAGAAGGACAGATACTGTATGGTTTCACTTATAGGTGAAATCTGAAAAAATCAAAAGTCATAGAGACAAAGAGTAGAACGGTGGTTGCCAGAGCCTGAAAGGTGGGGAAAATGGGAGATGTTGTTCAAAGGCTACAAACTTTTAGTTACAATGTAAGTTCTGGGGATCTGGGAATACAGAATGGTGACTATAATTAACAATACTGTAGTGTATACCTTGAAGTTGCTATCAGATTAGAGCTTTAATGTTCTTATCATAACAGCAAAAACAACAAAATGGTAATTAGTTGAGTAAAGGATGTGTTAATTAGCCCTACTGTTGTAAATGTTTTGAATATATATGTCTCAAATCATTCGTATTGTACACCGTTAAGTTAATCATGTTCCCACAAAACTGGGGAAAAAAGAGTTAAGAAGGTGAACAGTCACCTCACCAAATAAGATATCCAGAGGGCAAGTAAACACATGAAACAATACTGTACATCATGCATCGTTAGGGAATTCCCCATTAAAATGAGATATAATTGCACATCTGTTATAATGGCTAAAATCCAAACATGTTGGTGAGCATGTGGATCAGCAGGAACTTGCTCTTTGCTGATAGGAATGCAAAATGGTACTTTGTTACTTTGAAAGACAGTTTGGTAGTTTTTACAAAACTAAACCTTCTACTCCCATACAAACCATATTCAAATCCAGCAGTTTTGCTTATTGGTATTTACTCAAATGATTTGAAAACTTATGTCCACACAAAACTTGTACGTGAACATTTGTGGCAGCTTTATTCATAACTGCCAAAAGTTGGAAGCAACCATGAGGTCCTTCAAGTAGGTGAATGAATAAGTAAACTATGATACATCCAGACAATGTAATAGTTGTTGTTTGGTTGCTAAGTTGTGTCCAACTCTTTTGTGATCCCATGGACTATAGCCCACCAGGCTCCTCTGCTCATGGGATTTCCCAGGCAAGCATATTGGAATTGGTTGTCATTTCCTTCTCCAGGGGATCTTCCCAACCCAAGGAGCAAACCCATGTTTCCTGCATTGCAAGTGGATTCTTTACCACTGTGCCACCAGGGAAGCCCCCAATGAAATAGTATTCAGTTGCTAAAAAGAAATGGGTTATCAAGACACAAAAAGACATGGAGAATTCTTAAATGCCTATTACTGTGTGATAGAAGCCCATGTGATTCCAATTATATGACATTCTATAAAAGACAAACTGCTGCTGCTGCTATGTCTCTTCAGCTGTGTCCGACTCTGTGCAACCCCATAGACAGCAGTCCACCAGGCTCCTCTGTCCCTGGGATTCTCCAGGCAAGAACACTGGAGTGGGTTGCCATTTCCTTCTCCAATGCATGAAAGTGAAAAGTGAAAGTGAAGTCGCTCAGTCATGTCCAACTCTTAGCGACCCCATGGACTGGAGCCTACCAGGTTCCTCCGTCCATGGGATTTTCCAGGCAAGAGTACTGGAGTGGGGTGCCATTGCCTTATCCGAAAAGACAAACTAGGAATAGTAAAAATACCATTAGATGCCAGCAATTAAAGGATAGAAAAGAATGAATAGCCAAGAAATATATAGAGCATAGAGGATTTTTAGGGTAATAGAACTGCTCTGTGTGATTCTCTTATAGTAGATAAATATCCTTATATATTTATCAAAACCTATAGAAATATGCAACATCAAGAATGAGCCCCAATATAAATGTGTCAATGTGGGTTCATTAATTATAGCAAGTGTATCACTCTGTGCGGGATGTTGATTGTAGGAGAGACTATGCATCCGTAGGGAGAGGAAGTATAGTAGGCATATATAGGTATCTCTGTACTTTTTCTAAATTTTTCTATGAACATAAAACGGCTATAAAAATACTCTGTTTTTAAAAATATGTATGTCCCTTGCATTATTTGGTATGACTGTTTTATATTTTTCTTATGTTTTCTAAATTGCATGCTTTTTAAAAAAACATTTTCATATTTTTAACTATCTTTTTCTGTGTGTTTAAAAATAGCATGTGTTACTTTTAAAGATTAGAAAATATTTAACTTTGTTGTAGCTGTTTTTTTATTGTATTTTACCTTATTCCCTGATATCTTCATGGATGTATACCTCAAACATGTAAGAAAATACTTTTACTTGTGGCTTTATAAGCGTCAGTAATTCCTCAGTCCTTAAAACTATCTTCCATGCCAGTTCGTGAAATTTTCACAAAGAGTATCTTACATCTGTGATATGAATTTGTTGTGAGGAGGTTGTTTCAAAATTGGAATAGAGGGAGGTCAAGGGATTTTTAGTTTTTCTTTTACCTCACTCTCCAGAACTACCCCCAACAGATACCACAAGCAAATAACTTTATTTTAGTTCCAAATTTAAGAATAGTGGCTATATATGAAGGCATTTGACAAGGACAAAGAGATTTAAATTGGAGTATATATATTTTTTTAATTTTTTAAATTAATTTTATTTTATTTTTAAACTTTACATAATTGTATTAGTTTTGCCAAATATCAAAATGAATCCACCACAGGTATACATGTGTTCCCCATCCTGAACCCTCCTCCCTCCTCCCTCCCCATACCATCCCTCTGGGTCGTCCCAGTGCACCTGCCCCAAGCATCCAGTATCGTGCATTGAATCTGGACTGGCATCTCGTTTCATACATGATATTTTACATGTTTCAATGCCATTCTCCCAAATCTTCCCACCCTCTCCCTCTCCCACAGAGTCCATAAGACTGTTCTATACGTCAGTGTCTCTTTTGCTGTCTCGTATACAGGGTAAATTGGAGTATATTTTGAAATAGGTGAAGTCATCTATATAGTAAGGCATGCTGCTGTAGGGTAAAATGCATAATGTCAATTTTCAGATTCTTTTTCAGTATCTTAGGATTTTGAGCTATAGGTTTGAAATATACAATTATTGTCAGAAAGTCCTAAGCTCATAGAAAAAATAAAAAAGACATTTGATGGGTGTTTTTCCAGTCTTTTCATTTCCAAGGCAGATAATTATATGAAATTGTGACAATCACTGTAGTGCTTTAGGATGAATTGCCTGAGCAGAACTATAATAGTTTGAGCAGCATGTTGCTGTCATTGAGTACTTGGCACTGTTTTCAGGTTAAAACTCTTCTCATTAATATAATAGAATTATGAAAGCAAAGCTGGACTGTAAAGAAAGTAAATTTATTTTATTTGCTATTCTTATGTCACATAGATAGAAGCATAATAATTAAGAATGTGGGATTTGTATCTCATTTGCCTATGTTCAAACTGTGACTTCTTCATTTTCTTTTTCTTTATTTTTTTATTTTTTATTTTGGCTGTGCTAGGACTTCATTGTGGGGCACAGGTTTGTCTTGCTTCTTCACTTTCTAGTCTGGAATCATATACTATTCCTTCTCTGAAATTCAATTTCTCATACATATATTCAGTTCAGTCGCTCAGTCGTGTCCGATTCTTTGCGACCCCATGAATTGCAGCACGCCAGGCCTCCCTGTCCATCACCAACTCCCGGAGTTTACCCAGACTCATCTGTATCTACTTGGTGATGCCATCCAGCCATCTCATCCTCTGTCGTCCCCTTCTCCTCCTGCCCCCAGTCCTTCCCAGCATCAGGGTCTTTTCCAATGAGTCAACTCTTCTCATGAGATGGCCAAAGTATTGGAGTTTCAGCTTCAGCATCAGTCCTTCCAATGAAATCCCAGGACTGATCTCCTTTAGGATGGACTGATTGGATCTCCTTGCAGTCCAAGGGACTCTCAAGAGTCTTCTCCAACACCACAGTTCAAAAGCATTAACTCTCTGACGCTCAGCTTTCTTCACAGTCCAACTCTCACATCCATACATGACGACTGGAAAAACCATAGCCTTGACTAGTCGGACCTTTGTTGGCAAAGTAATGTCTCTGCTTTTCAATATGCTATCTAGGTTAGTCATAACTTTCGTTCCAAGGAGTAAGCGTCTTTTAATTTCATGACTGCAATCACCATCTGCAGTGATTTTGGGGCCCCCAAAAAATAAAGTCTGCCACTGTTTCCACTGTTTCCCCATCTATTTCCCATGAAGTCATGGGACCAGATGGCATGATCTTAGAGTTATTAATAGCTTCTTCTTCAGAAGAACAGTGTAAAATTAAAGTCCTGTAAAGTTCTTGGTGGAGTTTCCCCGGTGGCTCAGTGGTAAAGAATCCATCTGCTAATGCAGGAGACATGGGTTCAACCCCAGGGTAGGGAAGATCCCTTGGAGAAGGAAACAGCAACGCACTTCATTATTCTTGCCTGAGAAATCCCATGAACAGAGGAGCCTGACAGGCTATAGTCGGAGCCAACTTAGTGACTAAACAACAATAACAACAGGGTTCTTGTTTGAAGAACACTGTTCTTAATAGTGTTCAGCAGAGAATGTACTAAAAAATTGACTATTGTTAATAACATTATTTTACTGTTTATTGTTAAGCAGTTACTAGTTACATTGTTCTTTTACCACTTATTTTGAGAGATATCTTGAAAAATTGAAAGATAATCAAGTTTATTATCTCCCATTTTCTCTATCGATAGCTGACCATTCACAAAAATTGCTGTCTCCACAAGTGGAAAGAGATTAATTTAATCATAAGCTAAGCTATTTTGGTAACTTTTTTGCATGTGCTTTTTTTTGCTTTATTATTTTGTACTTATTCAACATGTTTACTAAATTCTTAATACTTTCATTACTAATGATAATTATACTATAAAATGTACATCCAAGATTTATAAAAATATTCGTAATTGCTCAGTCATCCAAAAGTTAAAAGTTAAACTGTTAAAATTTTCCCAAACATTGACTGAGAGTAGCTCACAATATTTTGCTAATTGAAAGCACAGTAGAAATGCTATATGAATATTTATGTATCTTAAATGTCTTTTAAAGAGGCCAGGCTACTAAGCTTTTAAGTGTATCTTGTAATGATACATATCATTATTATGCAAATTACTTCCAATTAGCATATTTAAATTATATTTACCTCTTTTGACTTAAAGCGAATATTCCAAATTATTGCACATATCTGCGGACTTGTATATTTTGGAGGCCCTTAAAAAAATGATTATACATTATGAACCTCATACCAACAAGTTAAACTGAGGCTTATAGTTATGAATTCTGGAAAAATACAACTAAAGGAACTCTGGATATTCAAAATTAAAAAAGAACACACAAAAATTATAAACATGTACATAAATATAGAATATTATTCACTATTGTTTCAAGAATATTGTGTATTCTTGAAAAAGTAAAAGAAAACAAGAAGCTTAATAACTCACATTCTCTTTCTAAATAGCTGACCGTTCATGGTAATTGGCACCTCTATTTTTTTTTAACTCATTTTTTCATAGTTTTATTGATATATAATTGACTTAGCATATTAAATTAATTTCATGTTTACAGCATAATGATTTGAAATATGCCTGAACTGCAAAATGATTACCACAGTAAGTTTAGTTAACAACCATCACCTCACATAATTACATTTTCCACCTTATGTGAAGAACTTAAAAAAATTTTTTTTTAATTTATTTATCTTTTAATTGTGGGATAATTGCTGTACAGAATAGTGTTGGTTTTTGCCAGACATCATCGTGAATCAGCCATAAGTATACATATGTCCCCTCCCTTTTGAACCTCCCTCCCAACTCCCTCCTCATCTCACCCCTCTAGGTTGTTACAGAGCCTGGTTTGAGTTCCCTGAGTCATATAGCAAATTACCATTGGCTATCTATTTTACTTATTTACTTATTTTAATGTAAGTTTCCATGTTACTTTCTTCATAGATTCCACCCTTTCCTTCCTCCTCCCCACCATGTCCATAAGTCTGTTCTCTTTGTCTGTTTCTCCACTGCTGCCCCACAAAAAATTTCATCAGTACCATCTGTCTAGATTCCGTATATATGCATTAGTATACAATATTTGCTTTTCTTTTTCTGATTACTTCACTCTGTACAATAGTCTCTAGGTTCATCCACCTCATTAGAACTGACTCAAATGTGTTCCTTTTTATGGCTGAGTAATATCCCATTGCATTATCCTTGCAGTCCAGGGGACTCTCAAGAGTCTTCTCCAACACCACAGTTCAAAATCATCAATTCTTCATTACTCAGCTTTCTTCACAGTCCAATTCTCACATCCATACATGACCACTGGAAAAAACATAGCCTTGACTAGATGGATCTTTGTTGACAAAGTAATGTTTCTGCTTTTGAATATGCTATCTAGGTTGGTCATAACTTTCCTTCCAAG